>NC_053038.3:219233032-219536062 GCF_002575655.3 Aegilops tauschii subsp. strangulata
ACACGGTTTCTGGATTATGTTCGACGTAAGTAGGAGTTCAGGATCACTTCTTGATCATTACTTGTACACGACCGTTCCGTTGCTTCTCTTCTCGCTCTTATTTGCGTAAGTTAGCCACCATACATGCTTAGTCGCTGCTGCAACCTCACCACTTTACTCCTTCCTTACCCATTAAGCTTTGCTAGTCTTGATACCCATGGTAATGGGATTGCTGAGTCCTCGTGGCTCACAGATTACTACAACAACAGTTGCAGGTACAGGTTTTGCGATGATCATGACGCGAGAGCGATGTTTCGTGCTTTGGAGTTCTTCTTCTGCTTCTTCTTCGATCAGGGGATAGGTTCCAGGTCGGCATCCTGGGCTATCAGGGTGGATGTCGTTTGAGCTTCTGTTTGTGTTTCATCCGTAGTCGGATGTTGATCTTTTGTATGATGTATTGATGTATTCATGCCGCATTTGTATGTCTTGTATGTATCCCCTTCTATTATGTAATGTTGATGTAATGATATCCACCTTGCAAAAGCGTCTTCAAGATGCGCTTCTATCCTTGGTGGGACCTTCGAGTTCCTTTAGGATAGGGTCGCATCATTGGGCGTGACATCCATTCTCAAGGAAGCAAAAATTCAAGGCTAATGATTTCTTCGGCGAGCACGTATTCTTCACTGATTACAACCCCTATGACTCTGCTCGCATTAGGAAGAGGCATTTCGGGACTGCCAGCCAGGCAAATTTTTATTCCTCAGTGCTGTTCAACAAAGACAAAGTCTTTGATCATGAGCACATTCCTCACGTGGATATAGAATCTCTGCCGTGCTTCGGGCCAGTCCTCAGTGTTCTTTACGACGCTGAATTGTTAAATTTATGCACTGATATATGTGATTGGAATGAAGAGCTCATTCTTCAATTTTATGTAACTCTGCACATCACGGGAGACTCTGAAGATGTGAATTCATGGGTGCTGGACTGGATGTCTGAAAATACTCACTACAAAGCACCAGCTACTGAATTGCTTCGGGCTTTGCCTCTCAGTCCTCCCCTTGAAGCTGTTTGTTGCGTCTACGGTGAACCTGAGCTTACAGATCACTATATGCAAGTGCTGATGAAGCCATTGAAGCCAGGTCAGGCCCCAAGAACAAAATTCCTTGTGAAGGAATTGTTATATGTGCCTCGGACTGTCTATCGCATTCTGACGAAGACATTGAGTCCTATCAAGGGCCACGACTCGAATGAAGAAGAAGTCGTTGGCATCATGAAGAATCTGCTTTTCAATATCATTCATAGCATTCCCGTCAACTTCCATGATTTCTTCATGAGGACTCTGGCCAATGTCGCAATGTCACCATTTGAGTTGAAGCCTTATGCTCCGTGGATTATGAGATTCATCAGCACAAGGTCTTCACTCAACTACAAAGCTGATACACTGAACCATTGCAGCTACTTGCCCCCGATTGAAGTCCTCAAATGGACATTCTCCTCAGCTGATGAGAAGGGCAAGGCTACTGCTGTCATTGATGAAGGCATTCGTCCATTGGATGGTCAATTTCGCAAGGCTGCATCTTACTCCACCAATGATGACTCTGCCACCCATGACTCTGCCGCCAACGCACCCAAGCAAAATCCTCAAGGCACAGCTCCCAGGGTGATGACTGACCGTGAGCTTCTCCTCAGTCTTCACCAGAAGGTTGATCGCAATCACAAATGGGTCAAGCGTCAGTTTGGTTCAATTCTTCACAACATGACTGCTACCCACAATGCAGTGAAGAAAAACCATTACTACCTTCATGAAACCCTCAACCGCACCTCGGCTGTTCTGTCGCACATATATGGTGAAGAAGATCTGAAGAAAATGGGTCTCAAGGAAGATTTTGACTGGGCTGCACCTCCTCCGAAGAAGTACAAGAAGGTCAAGGTTCCTTCCTTGGTGGCCAGTTCCTATTCTTCATCACATGACACTGATGAACATGAAGACTTGGACGACACTGCGGCAGGCCCTACTACAACAAACGACCCGACAATGCTGACGCTCCTTCATCAACTTGATATTCTTCAGGGGCGTTAGTCCTCATTTTCGAACCTTTTGGTCATTCGATGACAAAGGGGGAGAAATTTGAGTTAGTCTTCAAGCGGGTCTATTATATGGGCTTTTTTTCCTAAGTTACAACTCTCGTTCTTCTGATGACTTTGCTGGATCGAGTTGTAAACTTAAAACTCTATGGTGGCCTGATACTTTTGCTGTTTCTTCTGCATGCTTATTCCTCGTTAATGTTATTGCACGCATGCTGAATTACATTAGTCACCATATTTCATCATGCATTTCAAATTCTTCATATATTATGTCAAATGCGTGTATGAATTACAAGATATAGGGGGAGATCTCCATGATTCAACTCTTCAAGTGTGCATTGCTTCAAAAGCAAATTCCTCACTATGCACATCTTCAAGGGGAGTTCTTCTATATATTGCAATCAAATTCCTCAATATCAGTATTTACACTTCATATGTTTATCCCCGTTGAAAACTTAACCTATATTGTCATCAATCACCAAAAAGGGGGAGATTGTAAGTGCATCTAGTGCCCCTTAGTGATTTTGGTGTATTGAAGACTTATAGGTTAAGGGACTAATGTGTTTATGAGTGTACACAGGTCTATAAGTCTATGAGGAGTTTGATATTTACAGTGAAAGTCGACCCCTAAAAATGAAGTTCTTCGACTGAAGACTTTGGATTTCTGAAGACTTTCTGAAGACTTTGAAAGTGAAGAAATTGGTGTGACCTTGAAGACTTGGTATTCATTTGAGGAACATGAAGCGTGAAGACTTTTGTTTTCGTAGTTTCATTTTCTCTTTCTTGAGTCATAGGAAACACCGTACTGTTAAAGGGGGT
The DNA here is from genome assembly GCF_002575655.3 of Aegilops tauschii subsp. strangulata. Lineage (NCBI taxonomy): Eukaryota > Viridiplantae > Streptophyta > Magnoliopsida > Poales > Poaceae > Aegilops > Aegilops tauschii. The sequence continues at coordinate 219,235,916 of NC_053038.3, forward strand.
CGAGGAAATACTAAGGAAAAATTTCCATGTGATGCTCAACTCAAAATCCTACACCTACCAATCCCTTCGAGTGAAGCCATTGGAAATCTCATACAGTTCAGTCATATTCTTCAGTGACAGAGATGAAGTTCTTCTGGTCTCTGAGGAATTTGTTCTGACTGAGGAGTTAGGAATTCGCCAGTGCGGATTGCCTACACAGTGAGGAACATGATAGCCCTGAGGAATTTGATACTCAAATTTCCGACCGTGCTGTGCTATGCGCCAACTGTCCCAAAATATGTACCCACCTAACGGTCATATCATTGAAGGGCATTTATGTCTTATCATGACGGGCTGCTCCCTAGGCTATAAATAGCCGCCCCCTACAACCACTAGCTGGTTGGCTGCTCCGAGAGAAACTGACACTTGTCATTTGAGAGCATCCCATCCTCCGAGGACTTTGAGCGAAAATCATCAAGTGAGGAAAACCCAAACCCAAACACCTACAAACCCAAAGTGATTGAGCATCACTGAAGAGATTGATCCTGCGTGGATCAGACGCTTGTTACCTTTGAAGACTGTGCTTCTTCCAGACGGTTAGGCGTCATGGTCTAGAGCATCCAAGAGGAAATTGTGGATTGCCGAGTGACCGAGTTTGTGAAGGTTCGGAAGTCACCTGAAGACTTACCACGAGTGATTGGGTGAGGTCTGTGTGACCTTAGCTCAAGGAGAATACGGTGAGGACTAGGTGTCCTGGACTGTGTGTTCAGAACTGGGTGTCCGGGACTGTGTGTCCTCAGGTTTAAATACCTAGCCGCTCCAACCAGATGTACAACTGAGACAACAGTTGTAACTGGTCTACCAAATCATTGTCTTCACCGAGCTTACTGGTTCTATTTCCTCAACTCTTTCATTTCCACATAACTGTGTTGTGCACTTGTTCATATATGTGTTTGAAGACTTTGACTGAAGACTTTCTCAATTTCCTCAGTTCAATTTCTTCAGTCTGTTTGTCTTCATCTTGTGTTATCCTGTGTTTACGCTTTCTGTACTCTGTGCTTGTCTTCATTTCATCATGATGACCATGCTTGTATTCTGTTATGTTTACTTCTGAGTACTTATTCCGCTGCAAGTAGTTCTTCGCTAAGGAATTTCCTCACCCGCAAATTCTTAAGTGAAGAATTCATAAAAATCGCCTATTCACCCCCCTCTAGTCGATCTAACGCACTTTCAACCATCATAGTCGGTCGGGGTGTATCTCCGTGATCTATACATCGATCTTGTGCACCTTGCTGTATCCTCCGGGTCTTGGTTGATGTCACGAGTGTTCCCTCGAGCTGTTTTGCTCTTGATTTGACGGCCGAATGGGTTGATATGTTGCTTTGTTTGGGCTGCTGCTTTCTCTGGACCGAACTGTGGCCGGCCCGCCGCATTGTTCGACGGTGGTGTGGGCTCCAGCGCCCTGCCATCGTATTAAGGGAGCCACCTGCCCTTTGGGTGTCTTTTGTCTAGGCTACTAAGGTCGTATTCTTCGGCGGCCAGGACCTCGATCCATCTATCATTGAGCAATTCTTGGCTTGCTTGAAGTTGCAGCTGCTTCTTCCTTAAGCTCCTTGCAGTGGCTATAAGTCGGCGTTTGAAACGCTCCTGCTCGAGAGGTTCCTTAGGCACGATAAAATCCTCGTTGCCGAGGATCTCCTCCTCCTCGGAGGGTGGGAGATAATTGCTGTCCTCCAAGTCTCCATATGTGGCCTGTTCACAGGGCCGTCTTGCCCGCTTTCCCGTTCCTCCTGTTCGGATTCTGCCTCAACAGGGTCTTCATTGTCCAGAGTGTTGTCTTTTCTGGTGCTAGCAGTGTTTTCTCTTGGTCGATGTGGCTTGGAGCGGTGCCGTGGGCGCCGGTGTTCGGACTGTGTACCAGGAGGTTTATTCTCGACTGGATCCTTCTCATCATCGGGTGTGTCTATCATACACACATCATACCAGGAAGTGGCCATCCCGTGTCTAGCGGGTAGCGAGCTCTAGCCCTGCCCCTCATCGTCGTCCATACCAGCGATGTCTTCAGAGCGGGGGTCAGGCGTGTTGGTTGGGTCTTCGACGGTGGCTATAAAGTGGGTGGCGGGTGGGAAGCAAAATTCTCCATCATCCGCCGTAAGTTCGAACCGAACATAGTTCGGCGACGAGCCATCTGCCAGGGATAGGTTTTTTAATGAGTTTAGTAGGTTGCCCATGGGCGAGTGTTGGAAGACATCTGCGACGCTGAACTTGAAGATCGATAACCGATCGAGTTCGGTATCCGCGGGCTTGCAGGGTTCGGAACTCGACGCCGGAGAAGAGTCCGGGGTTTCGTTGATGCAGATGCCGTACACAGTGGAATCTGCGAGCGGCTCCAACGCCGCAGAATCGGTACCCCCGCGATGGGGTTAAGCTTCCCATCTTCGGGGGACTTGATCTGCTCCGGATCTAAGGCCAGAGTTGCTGCAGGAGCTCTCTCCTGGATGCGGCCTGATGACAGGTTTAAGCCATGTCCATAGGGGCAGCGGGGAGCGATTGCCGCAGTCTCGAATCCGTCGAAGATCAAGTCTCCAAGGATGTCCACAACGTAGTTCAAGCTTCCGAATCTGACCTGATGGCCAGGGGCGTAGCTGTCGATCTGCTCCAGATGGCCAAGTGAGTTGGCCCGCAGTACGAAGACGCCGAACACGAAGATCTGTCTGGGGAGGAAGGTTTCTCCCTGGACAGCGTCATCATCGACGATTGAAGGGGCCATCAAACCTTTTGACGACGGCACAGTGGAACACTCAATGAAAGCACCAATGTCGGTGTCAAAACCGGCGGATCTCGGGTAGGAGGTCCCAAACTGTGCGTCTAGGATCGATGGTAACATGAGATGGGGGACACGATGTTTACCCAGGTTCGGGCCCTCTCTATGGAGGTAATACCCTACTTCCTGCTTGATTGATCTAGATGAATATGAGTGTTACAAGAGTTGATCTACCACGATATCGTAATGGCTAAACCCTAGGAGCCTAGCCTATGTGTATATGGTAATGAATGTGTCCTATCTGGACTATGCTCTCCGGTTTATATAGACACCGGAGAGATCTAGGGTTACATGGGGTCGGTTACATAAGAAGGAATCTTCACAGCTGGTCGCCTAGCTTGCCTTCCACGCCAAGGAGAGTCCAATCCGGACACGAGTATGGCCTTTGGTCCTCATGTCTTCACAGCCCATCAGTCCGGCCCATGGATAGCAGGCTGGACGCCCGAGGACCCCTTAGTCCAGGACTCCCTCACTTCCAACTAGAAATGAGAAATAAAACTACGTTGTGGGTATGAAGAGGATAACTTTGCATGATATCAGAGAGCTAAAATATAAAAGTAGGTGCTGTTATCAGAAAGTTAGAATATATTACTAAATATTATAAATAGCGAGTGTGGAATAATGATGGGTCGGTGAGCGGAACTATCCTAGGCAATTGTTACCAAGACCGGTAGTCGTCATTGCAATTTCATATGAGGGAGAGGCATAAGCTAACATACTTTCTCTTCTTGGACCATATGCACCTATGATTGGAACTCTAGCAAGCATCCGCAACTACTAAAGATCATTAAGGTAAAACCCAACCATAGCAATAAAGCATCAAGTCCCCTTTATCCCATATGCTACAACCGCCTTACTCGGGTTTATGCTTCTGTCACTCCAGCAACCCACTAGAAGCGAATCATGAACGTATTGCAACACCCTACAGTGGGAATCCCTCACGCTTGCGCGACACGGAGGGCACAATAGGACAGCACCAAAATAAAACATACAACTCATACAATCTAGATCATCAATCAACCCAAAGACAAAGGATATCTACTCAAAACATCATAGGATGGCAACACATCATTGGATCATAATATGTGGCATAAAGCACCATGTTCAAGTAAGGATTACAGTGGGGTGCGGGAGAGTGGACCGCGTAAAATAGATGAGGATGGTGATGATGATGGTGATGTTGATGAAGACGATCACCGCGGCGATGATTCCCCTCCCGATGGCACTCCGGCGCCACCGAGAGAGAGGAGGAGAGGTTCTCCCCCTTGTGCTTCCTCCTCCATGGCCTCCCCCCTGGATGGGAGAGGTTCTCCCTCTGGATCTTGGACTTCATGGCAATGATGGCCCCTCCGGGATCCTCCTCCATGGCCTCCGGTGATGATGGCCCCCTCCGGCAGGGTGCCAGAGAGGGCCTAGATTGATTTCTCGTGGCTACAGAGGCTTGCGGCGGCGGAACTTCCGATCTAGGTTATTTTCTGGAGGTTTCTGTATTTATAGGAGAGCATGGCGTCGAGAACAAGTCAGGGGGCCCCACAGGGAGTCCACGAGGCAGGGGGCGTGCCCCAGGGGGTGGGCACGCCCTCCACCCTCGTGGGGCCCACGGGACTCCCCTCCAGTAACTCTTCGTTCCAGTATTTTTTATATTTTCCAGAAAAATTCTCCGTTGATTTTCATCGAATTCTGAGAACTTTTATTTCCTCACAAAAACAACACCACGGTAGTTCTGCTGAAAACAGCGTCAGTCCAGGTTAGTTCTAATCAAATCATACCAAAATCATATAAAACTATTGTAAACATGGCATGAATACTTCATAAATTATAGATACGTTGGAGACGTATCAGCATCCCCAAGCTTAATTCCTGCTCGTCCTCGAGCAGGTAAATGATAAAAGAAATAATTTATGAGGTGTGAATGCTAGCAAGTGCATAAGTTTGATCAATGGTAGTTCCAATCACTTTTTCTAGCATCATTATATATCATAACAGTAGCTCAACTCATGAAACTTCTCATGATCAAGTAACAAGCTATTCACATGTTAAAGTATAGATCATAAACTTCCTTGAAAACCAACAAACCGTGCTCTTAGTCATCAAACAATTGCAATTCATCTTATTTTCAGGAAGGGTCTATGTAAGAGCTTTGATTCAGCAAACTCCACATACTCAACTATCATTAAATCTTTCACAATTGCTAAAACTCACGTGATATTTGTGGGTTCAAAGCTTTAATCGGACACAGAGAAAGATAGGGGCTTATAGTTTTGCCTCCCAACCTTTTACCTCAAGGGTAATGTCAACAATAGTAGTTCATGATAACTTACATCCAATTGGATATATATATCAGGATCTTTCCAACACAATGTGCTTGCCAAAGGATAAAATGTAAAAAAGGAAAGGTGAAGATCACCATGACTCTTGTATAATGTATAAGACAAGAATAAAAGATAGGCCCTTTGCAGAGGGAAGCAGAGGTTGTCATGTGCTTTTATAGTTGGATGCACAAAATCTTAATGCGAAAGAACATCACTTTATATTGCCACTTGTGATAGGGACCTTTATTATGCAGTTCGTCGCTTTTATTGCTTCCATATCACAAGATCGTACAAAGCTTATTTTATCCACACTAATAGATCATACATATTTAGAGAGCAATTTTTTATTGCATGCAACAATGACAACTTACTTGAAGGATCTTACTCAATCCATAGGTAGATATGGTGGACTCTCATGGAAAAACCGGGTTTAAGGATATTCGAAAGCACAAGTAGTATCTCTACTTGGTGCAAAGAATTTGGCTAGCATGAGGGGGGAAGGCAAGCTCAACATGTTGGATGATCCATGACAATATACTTTATTTCGGATATAAGAAAACATAACCCATTACGTTGTCTTTCTTGTCCAACATCAACCTTTTAGCATGTCATATTTAATTAGTGCTCACAATTACAAAAGATGTCCAAGATAGTATATTTATATGTGAAATCTCTCTTCCTGCAATATTCTTTCATGAATTGTTCAAGTGACCAATTCCGCGTTTGCTAACTTTCAAATAAGTTCACTACCTATACTTATTCTGTGTGAAGTCATTACTCCCCATGGTATAAGCATATGAAACATATATAAATTCAGATTTATGATATTCAATTCATTCAACCATTTACTCAGGATATACGTGAAGCACATGAGTAAATGACAAACTACTCCAAAAGATATAAGTGAAGAACACTGAGTAGTCAAATAATTAACTAGCCATGGGAGGATTCTTTTTCATTCAAGATTTCAGACCCAATGATTTTATTCAAACAGCAAGTAAAATTGAAAATACGCTCCAAGCAAAACACATGTCATGTGACGAATAAAAATATAGCTCCAAGTAAGGTATACCGATAGTTTCGAAGACGAAAGAGGGGATCCCTTCTGGGGCATCCCCAAGCTTAGGCGCTTGAGTCTTCCTTGAATATTACCTTGGGGTGCCTTGGTCATCCCCAAGCTTAGGGTCTTTTCACTCCTTATTCTCCTCATATCGATATCTCACCATCCATCTAATCATCTAATCATCCTAAAACCAAAGCTTGGCACATTATTTTTATAATACAATGGAAATATACAAGGGGATAATTATTTTCAGAGAAGCTTCCATGAATTTTTTTACATTGTTTCCATGAGCATGAACACAAGTGTCCAAGGTCGACCCTCACTTCTCCAATGCATAACCTTCCAATCACTTCTCTCATTGAAAAACTTTTTAGGCATGAGAGGCAAGTAATTTTTTTGTATTTTCATTCTTTATTTTTTTTGTATGTTTCGCCCACAACTAAGCAAAACTAAAAAGGGAAAAAAAAAACTACTTAGTGAAGAAAGCAAACAAGCATACACGAAAATATCAACCCCACGCTATTGCTCTCCGGCAACGGCGCCAGAAAAGAGCTTGATAATCCCCAAGTGCAGGGAATCATTGTAGCAATTCCCAATGGTGGAAGTGATAATTATGGAGTGTCGAACCCACAAGGAGCTAAAGGTAAGATCAATATTCTCTCAAGTCCTATCTGCCACTGATACGACTCTACGTACACCGAGCGTTTGCTTCCAACTAGAAACGAGATATAAAACTACGTTGTGGGTATGAAGAGGATAACTTTGCATTATATCGGAGAGCTAAAATATAAAAGTAGGTGCTGTTATCATAAAGTTAGAATATATTACTAAATATTATAAATAGCGAGTGTGAAATAATGATGGGTCAGTGTGCGGAACTATCCTAGGCAATTGTTAACAAGACCGGTAGTCGTATTGCAATTTCATATGAGGGAGAGGCATAAGCTAACATACTTTCTCTTCTTGGATCATATGCACTTATGATTGGAACTCTAGCAAGCATCCGCAACTACTAAAGATCATTAAGGTAAAACCCAACCATAGCATTAAAGCATCAATTCCCCTTTATCCCATATGCTACAACCCCCTTACTCGGGTTTATGCTTCTGTCACTCAAGCAACCCACTATAAGCGAATCATGAACGTATTGCAACACCCTACAGTGGGAATCCTTCACGCTTGCGCGACACGGAGGGCACAATAGGACAGCACCAAAATAAAACATACAACTCGTACCAATCTAGATCATCAATCAACCCAAAGACAAAGGATATCTACTCAAAACATCATAGGATGGCAACACATCATTGGATCATAATATGTGGCATAAAGCACCATGTTCAAGTAGGGATTATAGAGGGGTGCGGGAGAGTGGACCGCGTAAAATAGATCAGGATGGTGATGATGATGGTGATGTTGATGAAGACGATCACCGCAGTGATGATTCCCCTCCCGATGGCACTCCGGCGCCACCGAGAGAGAGGAGGAGAGGTTCTCCCCCCTTGTGCTTCCTCCTCCATGGCCTCCCCCTGGATGGGGAGAGGTTCTCCCTCTGGATCTTGGCCTTCATGGCGATGATGGCCCCTCCGGGATCCTCCTCCATGGCCTCCGGTGATGATGGCCCCCTCCGGCAGGGTGCCAGAGAGGGGCTATATTGATTTCTCGTGGCTACAGAGGCTTGTGTCGGCGGAACTTCCGATCTAGGTTATTTTCTGGAGGTTTCTGTATTTATAGGAGAGGATGGCATCAAGAACAAGTCAGGGGCCCCACAGGGAGTCCACGAGGCAGGGGGCGCGCCCCAGGGGGGTGGGCGTGCCCTCCACCCTCGTGGGGCCCACGAGACTCCCCTCCGATAACTCTTTGTTCAAGTATTTTTTATATTTTCCAGAAAAATTCTCCGTTGATTTTCATCGCATTCCGAGAACTTTTATTTCTGCACAAAAACGACACCACAGTAGTTCTGCTGAAAATAGCGTCAGTCCGGGTTAGTTCTAATCAAATCATACCAAAATCATATTAAACATTGTAAACATGGCATGAATACTTCATAAATTATACATACGTTGGAGACGTATCAATCATCACCGGTTGGGCTTTCGGTAGTGTCACCATCCGCACCTGCCCCCCGGTTCTTCCACCCAGCCTAGGAACAGCGCCATCCTTGATCCTGGGGAGGCGCCGAATCCCAGCCAGGCCTTCCCTCTGTCTTCTTCGTCTTCCCTTGTAGTTCCAAGGAGGGGAGGGACATAGCAAAGGTATCACGAGTGTCGTGGGAAACCATGGCCACCTATGGGACCAAAGGTCCCTTGCTAGTTCAGCGGGGGGACGACACGTTGCACAAAGAGCAGAAGAGCGTGGGGCAGCACGACAGACATCACACGGGCAATTTTACCCAGGTCCGGGCTGCCGTGAGGCGTAAAACCCTACTCCTGCTTTGGTGGATTGATGGTGGAAAAATGGTGGTGGTCGCAACACGTTTGCCCAGCAGGGTTGCCTCAGGGCGAAACGACTACGTGCGTATGAAATGTGAGGGGGTGGATTTGCTAACACAGGGTCTAACCCTTTCTACGGTTACCTCGGGCCTCCTTTTAGAGACTAAGGTGTCACCACAGTGGCAAGTTAGTCATTATGCACTGATAAGATAGCAAATAGTGCTATCATACCTAACTCTACAGGCTGACAGAGCGCATTAAATGCGCCGCTCAACGTCACATCGTTGCTTGCCCGACAAGCCTTGCTAGGCTGTTTTGCCAGCTTCATGCCTGCTCGCTCGACACGTCATATGACGGGTGTCGTCTGTAGGTATTTCCTGTAGAAAGAGGCTTCCACGTAGTCACTTTGCGGCTCGACACCGCATTGATCGACGACGTGCGTCGTGGTGAAGTGGTTCGGTGAGGTGGCTCTACCTCCGCGAGTCCCGGCAGGCCCTGCCGGGGCGTCTTGGAGGTTTTCTTCCGGGGCGACCCCGTCCTCGCCTTCCCGACAAGGGAGGCTTTTCTCCTGGTGGTTTCTTACTTCTCTGGCTTGGTCTTGGTCCTCTTGACGCTAGTCCTTTGAAGATCTTGATCTCCTACACTTTGGCCTGGTCATGGCGCTCTAATCTTGCTCCCATGCCTATGCACAGTCTGGGCAACGGACCCAGGGTTTGTTGCACCGACAGAAGCCCCCGGGCCTGCCTGGAACGCGCTGCCAAGCGTCGTCGGGGTAGGCCCTAATAAGTGCACAGGCAGGGGTGTGGAAGAGGCTAGCCCCTTGAGGTCTTCTTTGCTTCTTCATTAATCTTGAGCCCGGGCTAGTTTCCGGTTTTCCCGCACATCGTGTAAATCCAATCGTGGCGGGGCCACCCTTGTAATGGCCCGTGAATGACTTTAACGCACGGGGTAGAGACTACCAATTCACTCTTACCACCACGCTCTTATCCTTAGCCACGTATGCTGCATGCATCACGCGGGGTAGGTAACAGAGGCGCGTGGTGCAGGAGAGCATCAAGGCGAGGGCCGAGTCTTCTTGAATTGGTGGAGGAGGTCAGTGGCTGCTAGTTGAGGGAGCGGCTCCCCTCCCCGGCCCGCCTATAAAAGGAGGGGCGAAGGGAGAGTGGAGTCATCCATCTTTGCATCCCTTCTCCTCCGTTTTCTGCCTCCCGCTGGTTATGTTGAAAAGAACAGCCTGGGGCCAGGCCCCGGGCTCCAGCCTGGTGCTGGCAAATGTTTGTGTTGGCGCTTGGGGAGTGAGTCTGGTCCATGCTTGGAGAAGACGCCATGGACAAGCCGCCCGTGGCGTGGGAGATATCAAGCTTCCTCGTTGTGGGGAAATGCTTGCCACTTCCGCCACGGTCGGTTGCCCATCGGGGTATTTAGCCCCGGGCTGCTGCTACTTGTTGGCTTGGCATCCATGTTCTCGGTGTCTTTGATGCTCGCCTGGGAGTCAGGGCTGGGGATCATTGGTAATCCCGGCACTGCCCCTTCCGGAGGCCCTGGGGCTAATGTCAACAAGAGGCACTACTTCCTGCCCACCGAGGTGGGGAGCGGCACGCTTCGAGCCCCTTGGACGTCTTGGTTGCTTGCCGTCTCTGAGGGGAAGGCACCAGACTATGAGGTCGGCGTATCCCTGGGACAATGTTGATGAATATGAATCCAGGGAAGACAGAGAAAGTGGGGGGCAGGCCGTCCAGTCGGAGTAAGATAGCACCGACGCGTTCGTCTCGTACTGACCTGCTGCCTCGTCTTTCTGTCTTTCCCCTCCTTTCCCCGACACCGTCATCACCGTTTTATCAGTTGCCGGGGAAAGGGTCGCCCTCCTGGCGCTTTCGCTTCCTCCAGTGGTCTTCCAGCTGGGCCCTGATGTCCTTCTCTGCCGATGCCTGTGCTGGAGCCTTTTGACTGGTCGTAGAAGTGGTGACCAGTTGGCCGCTGAGGTGCTCCTTCCGTCTTCCTCCTTCGCAGCCTTGCCACTCCCGATCTTGTCAGGCTGTGTTTGGTGGCCTTGACGGGATCGGGGTGGCGTTGTGCCGGTGCGCCTCCTGCCCTCTTCTCTTCCCACCGCACTACCTGGGACAAGAGGGACAGGGAGAGGAGTTTACGGGGCACTTATCTTTTTTCAATCTTAAATCTGTAGACACTTGCCAAATTTTAGTTCAAATAGTGTAATCTCTTGAGTCCATGTCTGTGTTCTGTATGGTTTGTACTTGTATGATTAACAAAAGGGTGACAGCCGCGCCTTACGGGTAGAACTTGCAGAGATGCTCAATATTCCATAAGTTTTGCAATTGAATGCCATCTCCGGTCTCTAGACGGACTACGCCAGGTCTGGTGACTCGAACTACCCGGTAAGGGCCTTCCCACTTCGGCGTCAACTTGTTTGTACCCTTGGCGGACTGAATGCGCCTAAGGACAAGTTCGCCTTCCTCAAAACACCGGGCATGAACCCTGCGGCTGTGATAGCGATGTAGGGCTTGCTGATAGCGTGCAGCATGCGTAGCAGCCCAGAGACGGTTCTCCTCGAGTAGCACATCATCGTCACACCGGTGGTGATCTTGCACTACTTCATCATAGGCAAGCACTCGAGGTGACCCGTAAATGAGTTCCGTGCGGATAACTGCTTCTGCCACAAAGACTAGGGAGACGGGAGTCTGCCCGGTAGCTCGATTTGGTGTCATTCTGAGGGACCAGAGAACTACCGGCAGCTCATCGATCCACCGCCTCGCATGCTTCTGCAGCGTATCAAATGTTCTTGTCTTGAGTCCTCGCAGCACTTCACCGTTCGCCCTCTCAGCTTGCCCATTGCTTCTGGGATGCGCAACAAAGGCGAACGAGATCTTGCTTCCGAGGGCATGAACATATTGCATGAAGGCACGACTCGTGAACTGGGTGCCGTTGTCGGTAATGATCCTTGCCGACACTCCAAAACGGCACACCAATTCTTTCAAGAACTTGATAGCTGACTGAGCAGTCACCTTCCTCACGACAGCTACTTCCGGCCACTTTGTAAACTTGTCGATAGCAACGATCAAGAATTCAAAGCCCCCGGTAGCTCGGGGGAAAGGGCCGAGGATATTGAGCCCCCAGACCAAAAATGGCCATGACAAAGGGATTGTCTGAAGAGCTTGTCCAGGCAGGTGGATGTTTTTGGAATGGAACTAGCAGGCTTCATATTTGGTGACTAGATCAACCACATCTTGGAGGGCTGTGGGCCAATAGAATCCTTGCCAGAATGCGTTCCCAACTAATGCCCTTGATCCAATGTGGGAGCCGCACATGCCTTTGTGTATCTCAGCCAGCAGTTCCTTTCCTTCTTCCCGGCAGATGCACTTCTATTTCACACCGTTGGGCCTCCTTATGTATAGAGTGTCATCGACAAACTCATACATACTGGCCCTCCGGGCTACTCTTTCAGCTTCATCTTGGTCATCGGGATATTCTCCGGTTTGGAGGAAATGGACTATGTGCATTGCCCAAGTTGGAGCCTGGGGCTCGGCAACAAGGACTAGCGGCACCTCCTCAACTGCAGGGGCATGTTCCTCGTTCGCGGGGACCATAGGCCCAGCTAGAGGGTGCGGTCGGACAAGTGATGAGGAGTTGTTTCCGGCAGGGTCCCTACCAGGAGCCCCTGGAGGCTCTACCGGGAGAGGCTTACCGAAGTCCATCTTTCTCCTTTTCCAGGCCATTGTTGCTGGGGATACGGAGGGTTGAGTAAGATGGAGAACAAAAGTTCCTAGTTCCACAGGAAGCTTCTGCGCAGCACACTTTGATAGATGATCAGCTATGCTATTTTCCGCACGGGGTACGTGCTCTGTTTGCAGTCCGTCAAAGCACTCCTCCAATCTTCTCACTTCCTCAACGTATGCCTCCATCAATGGAATTTGGTGATCCTTGTTGACTTGTCTCACCACAAGCTGTGAATCTCCTCGAATGATTAGCTTATTGATACCCAATTCGACGGCAATCCTGAGCTCGGCAAGGAGCCCTTCATACTCCGCTGTATTGTTGTTTGCCTCTTCCCGGGAAAAGTGCATCTGGACGACGTACTTCAAGTGCTCCCCGGAGGGGGCAACGAGAAGCACGCCAGCACCTACACCTTGTAGGGAAAAGGCAACATCAAAATACATGATCCATTCTTGGGGTGCTTCCTTGCTGGTGATAACTGTTTCCAACACTTCCTCATCAGGGGTTGGCGTCCTTTCTGCAATAAACTCTGCCAATGCCCTGCTCTGAATTGTTGATGTGCTCTCAAACTGCAGGCCGAAGCTGCATAACTCCAAAGCCCACTCCACTATCCTGCCTGTAGCCTCAGGGTTTCGGAGTATCCTTTGCAACGGGAACCGAGTGACAACCGTGATCTCATGGGCTTGGAAGTAGTGGCACAGTTTCCTTGAGGCTATGATGAGACCAAAGATCAATTTTTGCACACCAGAGTACCTCGATCTAGCTCCTTGTAGGAGGGAACTGACGAAGTACACTAGGCGCTGCACCACTTTCTTCTTTGCCGTGTCCTTGGGGTCACCCTCGCTGCCGTGCTCATTTCTGTCCTGATCCTTCTCTGGCTCTGCTGGGCCTTGCTCACTTTCTGCTTCTTTCACTTCCTGCTGTGCCACTAAGGCTGCACTAACCACTTGATTGGTTGCCGCCAAGTATAGCAACAACGGCTCTTGTGGTTTCGGGGAAACCAATGTGGGAACAGAGGACAAGTAGGCCTACAACTCTTGCAAAGCCGCATCTACTTCCGGGGTCCACTTCGTGGGCCCTACCTTCTTCATAATTTTGAAGAATGGCAGGGCGCGCTCAGCAGACTTGGAAATGAATCTGCTTAGTGTGGCAACACACCCTGTCAGACGCCTCACATCCTTGACTGTCCTTAGCGCCTGGATCTGCTCGATAGCTTTGATCTTGTCAGGGTTGGCTTCGATCCCTTGATGGGATACAAAGAACCCATGTAGCTTGTCGGAGGGAATGCCAAATACACACTTCTCCGGGTTGAGCTTCAAGTTGATCTTGCACAGATTAGCAAATGTCTCCTCCAAGTCTTGGATGAGGGTTGCTCTGTCCTTGGTCTTGACCACAATATCATCCATACAAGCCTCAATGTTTCTGTGTAGCTGTGGGTCAAAACCAATCTGGACTGCCCTTGCAAAAGTAGACCCGACACTCTTTAATCCGAATGGCATGCGGATAAAACAGTACATACCACATGGGGTGATGAACAAGGTCTTCTCTTCGTCTTCTTTGGACATGAAGATTTGATGAAACCTAGAATATGCATTAAAAAGGAGAGCAAATCGCAGCCTGAAGTGGAATCCACAATCCGATCGACGCGCGGCAAGGGAAATGGGTCCTTCGGGCAAGCCTTGTCGAGGTCTGTGAAATCTATGCAAAGCCTCCATTTCCCGTTAGCCTTGCGAACAACCACTGGATTTGCTAACCATGTTGGATGTACACTCCTTTGACCAAACCAGCTGCCTCAAGCTTCTTAATCTCATCTGCAATAAACTACTCCTCTCCAAGGCCTGCTTCCGAACTTTCTGCTTGACAGGTCGGGCATGTGGGCAGACAACAAGGTGGTGCTCGATTACCTCCCTGGGAACACCGGGGATATCAGATGGTAGCCAGGCAAACACATTGATATTTGCCCGCAGGAAGGCAACGAGCGCGCTTTCCTATTTGTCATCAAGGGTGGTGCTGATAGTGAAGGTACCACCAACACTATCCAGCCCCGCCGGGACCTTCTTCACTTGTGGTGCAGCAACCTTGGATCTCTTGCTATTGGTGTAACACCCCGGATGTAACTTTCCATATTTGTAACTCCAACTCTTGCCATTTTTGGCTATGTGTTATGATATTCCCTTCGTGGTCGGGTTTTTTTGTTTTTGCATTTTGTTCATGTCATGCATCTCATATCATGTCATCATGTGCATCTCATTTGCATACGTGTTCGTCTCATGCATCCGAGCATTTTCCCCGTTGTCCGTTTTGCAATCCGGCACTCCCACATGCACCGGCGCACCCCTCTTGTTTCTTTTCGTGAGTGGGTGTTAAACGTTCTCAGAATGGACCGAGGTTTGTCAAGTGGCCTTGGTATACCACCGATAGACCACCTGTCAAGTTTCGTTCCATTTGGAGGTCGTTTGATGCTCCAACGGTTAACCGGGTAACCGCAAAGTCCTTTTGGGTGTTGCAGCAAAACCTCCTCCAAAACAGCCCAAAACCCCTCTAAGTCCCCTCCATGCTCTCGGTCGTTCGATCACGATCGTGTGGGCGAAAACCGCACTCCATTTGGAGTCTCCTAGCTCCCTTACCTATAAAAACACCCCCCCTCCAAAAATTCGGATCAAACCCTAGATCAAATCGCCCCGCCGCCACCGGACGCGTCCGCCGCCACCGGACACATCGCCGCCGCCGCCCGCAGCCTACCAGAGGGCATCCCGTGGAGGGCCCGTACGCCATACCGCCGCCGGCCCGCGCGCCCGCGTCTGGCCCGCGGAGCCCGAGCCGCCGCCGCCCCGCGCGCGCCTCCTCCTCCAGCGCGCCCGCGCGCCGCTGCCGTCCTCCGCCCGCCTCCGCTGGCCGCCGTGCTACTCCGGCGACCACACCGCCGCCTCGCCCCGCTGCCCTCGCCGCTGCCCGTCGCCGCGGGAGCCCGTGGCCGCGCCCCGCGCCCCGAGCTCCTCCGCCGAGCCCCGCCTCCGGCCGCTCCTCTCCCTCGCCGTCTCCCCCCTCTCCATGCCGGCCGTCACCTCTGCTCCGGCGAGAAGCCCCGGCGAGCCTCGGCCGCGCCCGATCCGATCTGAGACGGTTGACTTTTTCTTCCCCCCGAAATTCTCCAAGTCCTGTGGATTTTTACATTATATGCTCCTGTTCATCGCATCATAACTCTCTGCATACTACTTCGTATGGCGTGCATGAGATATCGGAATGTTCGCCTCACGATGCTCTTCATTTTATTCGATTATGACATGTTCATTTGAGTCCATCTTGATGCCCAAATCTCTGGTGCAAGAATGCTATATGATGTTTACTGCCGTTACTTATCAGAACTTTGTGTTTTGTTATTTTTGTTGCA
This sequence comes from Aegilops tauschii subsp. strangulata, assembly GCF_002575655.3. Lineage (NCBI taxonomy): Eukaryota > Viridiplantae > Streptophyta > Magnoliopsida > Poales > Poaceae > Aegilops > Aegilops tauschii. Next base: position 219,251,646 of record NC_053038.3, read on the forward strand.
TTTAATGTGTGCATCTTATGAGTAGGAGCTCTTCATGTGTTTTTATCTATGCCATGCCATATTTACAGAGGTGTATGCCATGTAGTTTTGTGACCTATGTGGTGACTAGCACAAGCATGCAAACTAGGCTTCGTGATGTTTCTGTTTTCAGGGACTTGGTAATTTTGTCTGTCTACTGTTATTTTGTTGCTATGTATCCATGTGGCTACAGTGAGATCCATGCTTCTTTTGGGAATGTTCAGTAAGGATGTTTTGTAGATATAGTTGTGCCCTATCCATCAATGCCCTTGTTTGCAATTATGGAGTGCCCTAGCATGACTCAACCTTGCTCTACTTTTGCTATCAAATATTCCTGGCAGATTGTTAACATGATATTCAATTTTGCCAAGCTTGTTGTTGTTGATCCATACATGCTATGTATTTTATCTTGACATGGTTAGCTTTATAGTCATTCCATCTTGCTGTAGGTATGCATGTTTTGTCATGCATTGATTTGTGGTGAGTGAATCAAGCTCACCAAGATGCCCTCATAATTTCTGTTACTGTCATTCTCTGTTTTCTGCCAAGTCTGAAACCTGTTAACGAAAGTTGCTATGTTTACATGGGTGCCATCATATCTTCTGGTCCTTTTTGGCTCTTGGTCAGTAATGGACTTTTGTTCTATGCTTTTAGTAGATTCATGACATGCCTTGTTTTGCTATGTTAAGTTCCTGTAGCATGTGTTTTTCTTGCTCTGAACATTGCTACCTGATGCTGTTTCAGCCATGTCCAGTAATGTCACCAAGTCTGTGAACCTGATATCTTTTGCACTTTTGCCATGCTTGTTTGAGCCTGTTATGTTGTGATATAGCCGTAGCTCAGTGTTCATCTTTTGTCAAGCATCTCCTGTAGATTACTGCCATATGCTTTTTTGCTATGTTGGAGTGCTGTAGCATAGTTTCTTGTTGTATTCTAAGTGCTATCATGCTGTTAATCGCAGAATCGTGTCATTCTTGTTTTGCTTGCCATTTGCAAACCGCGCATCCGTTTCCGGTGATCTCTATATCTATTTCGACCGAAATCATCTCATTTTTCCAGTGGCATACTTGGTTTGCCAAGTTACTGCCTCGTTCATTCTTTTTCTTCCGGAGCACGCATATGCATCGCATATCATATCTCGCATATCATGCATGTTTTGCATCATGTTGCTTGTGCATTTCCCGTGATTGATTGTGGTTCCATTGCTTGTGTTCTTGTTTTGGGTAGAGCCGGGAGGTGAGTTCGTGAACGAGGAACCTGTTGAGTATGCTTACGAGGATCAAGCTTTCGACAACTCTGAGAACCTTGCAGGCAAGATGACCATACCCTCGAAATCACCTCTATCTTTGCTTTGCTAGTTGTTCGTTCTATTGCCATTCTTCGCTACCTACCACTTGCTATATCATGCCTCCCATATTTTCCATGTCAAGCCTCTAACCATCCTTCCCTAGCAAACCGTTGTTTGGCTAAGTTACCGCTTTTGCTCAGCCCTTCTTATAGCGTTGCTAGTTGCAGGTGAAGTTGAAGTTGGTTCCATGTTGGAACATGGATATTTTGGAATATCACAATATCTCTTATTTAATTAATGCATATATATATTTGGTAAAGGGTGGAAGGCTCGGCCTTATGCATGGTGTTTTGTTCCACTCTTGCCGCCCTAGTTTCTGTCATACCGGTATTATGTTCCTTGAGTTTGCGTTCCTTACGCGGTTGGGTGATTTATGGGACCCCCTTGACAGTTCGCCTTGAATAAAACTCCTCCAGCAAGGCCCAACCTTGGTTTTACCATTTGCCACCTAAGACTTTTCCCTTGGGTTTTCGCGAGCCCGAGGGTCATCTTTAATTTAACCCCCGCCCCCGGGCCAGTGCTCCTTCGAGTGTTAGTCCGAACCGAGTAGACTGCGGGGCCACCTCGGGGAAACTTGAGGCCTGGTTTTACTCGTAGGATGTCTCATCCGTTGTGCCCTGAGAACGAGATATGTGCAGCTCCTATCGGGATTTGTCGGCACATCGGGCGGCTTTGCTAGTCTTGTTTTACCATTGTCGAAATGTCCTGTAAACCGGGATTCCGAGACTGATCGGGTCTTCCGGGGAGAAGGTTTATCCTTCGTTCGCCATGAGAGCTTATGATGGGCTAAGTTGGGACACCCCTGCAGGGTATTATCTTTCGAAAGCCGTGCCCGCGGTTATGAGGCAGATGGGAATTTGTTAATGTCCGGTTGTAGAGAACTTGACACTTGACTTAATTAAAATACATCAACCGTGTGTGTAGCCATGATGGTCTCTTCTCGGCGGAGTCCGGGAAGTGAACACGGTTTGAGTTATGTATGAACGTAAGGTGTTTCAGGATCACTTCTTGATCATTCTAACTTCGCGACCGTTGCGTTGCTTCTCTTCTCACTCTCTTTTGCGTATGTTAGCCACCATATATGCTTAGTGCCTGCTGCAGCTCCACCTCATCACACCATCCTTTCCTATAAGCTTAAATAGTCTTGATCTCGCGGGTGTGAGATTGCTGAGTCCTCGTGACTCACAGATTCTACCAAAATAGTTGCAGGTGCCGACGGTACCAGTGCAGATGACGCAACCGAGCTCAAGTGGGAGTTCGATGAGGAACGTGGTCGTTACTATGTTTCTTTTCCTGTTGATCAGTAGTGGAGCCCAGTTGGGACGATCGGGGATCTAGCATTTGGGGTTATCTTATTTTCATTTGGATTTTGACCGTAGTCGGTCTATGTGTGGATTTTGGATGATGTATGAATTAATTTATGTATTGTGTGAAGTGGCGATTGGAAGCCAACTCTCGTTATCCCATTCTTGTTCATTACATGGGATTGTGTGAAGATGACCCTTCTTGCGACAAAACCACAATGCGGTTATGCCTCTAAGTCGTGCCTCGACACGTGGGAGATATAGCCACATCGTGGGTGTTACAATTGGAACTCTCTGGCAAGTCATCAACAGGCGCAACGCACTCCGAAGAGGTACGCTTCCTGGATTCCTTGCTGGCGTCCTTGCTATCCTTCTTCTTTCCTCTGTTCTCCTTGGCGGGAACTGCTGCTGCCTCTGCTGCGACTGCGTCCCGGTACATCTTACCCATGCAAATGATTCCTACCGGCCCAGACATCTTCAAGGTGTTGTAGGCATAGTGGGATGCCGCCATGAATTTAGCCAGGGCTGGGCATCCAAGGATCCCATTGTACGGCAGGGGGAGGTCGGCCACATCAAACACAATTTTCTCAGTCCGATAGTTCAGTTCTCCCCCAAATGTCACTGGCAACGTGATCTTTCCCTTAGGATGACTCCTGCCGGGATTAACTCCTTGAAACGTGCCGGTGACCTTTAGTTCTTCCTCTGCTATCTGAAGTTTGCTGATGACCTTCGGGGAAATTAGATTCAACCTGGCCCCGCTGTCAACCAACATCTTCGTGACCTTGAGGTTGCAAATTGTTGGAGAGACCAACAATGGAAAACATCCTACTGCAGTGGTACGGTCAGGATGGTCCTCTTCGTTAAAGATGATGGGTGTGCGTGACCATTTGAGCAGCTTCCGAGCCTCTACCGCTGGCTCCACGACATTGACCTCACGTGCCCACCGTTTGAGTTGGCGGTGAGAGGATTGCAGGGATGCACCCCCGTCAATGCATAGGGCGTGAGTGGCCTTCTGGAACTCCTGCTCACTAGTTTCCTCTTCATCCCCTCCATCACTCTCATCATTGCAATCTTCCTTCTCTCGACCCTTGGCGGGTTTTCCTTGGTTTCGGAAGGGTTTGACGGGGTGATTTGCTTCACCGCCTCGGCCCTTCCCGCCAGCGGCATTCTGACCTTTTCCCTATCACGCTTCTCATATTCTGCTCTCTGCCTCTTGACAAGCTTCTCAACCTGATGACACTCTTGAAGATAATGGCCCCTGGTCCGATGAATCTTGCAGTACGGCCCATCGCCTTTCCCGGCCTTCTCGGCAGCCGCAGCTTCCCGGCAGTCAGCGCACATGGCAGCTTCCTTGCCGGGGGCTTCGGCTCTAGCCTTCTTGCCAGTACTAGGTGTGCCCGATCCTTCGACAGTCATCACTGCCTTATCCTTCGACGTTGATGCAATCCTCCTCTCCGGGGAGTTTCCTTCCCTCCTCCATCCGAGCACACTTGTCCACCAAGGTGTAAAGATCCTTCACAGTATTGGGCAACCACACGTTCATCTTGGAACAAATCCTGCGGTTGCACACATTGGATTGGAAGGCAACTGTCATAGTTGCTGGATGGATATTCGGGATGTTCCTGTGGACTCTGCTGAATCTCTGCAAGTACTTCCGGAGAGTTTCTCCTTCTTTCTGCTGGAGAAGCTGGAAGTCGCTGGGCCACCCTGGTTCTTGATGGCCGCCAGTGAAGGCGCCAATGAACTCATGGCACAGGTCAGCCCATGACGAAATGGAGTTCTCCGGCAGGTGCATCAGCCAAGACCTCACATTGGACTTGATTGCCAAAGGGAAGTAGTTGGCGAACACCTTCTCATCTCTTCCCCCGGCAGCTTGAACAACGATGGTGTAGATGATCAGAAATTTTGCCGGGTTTAGCCTCCCATCATACCTCTCAGGTATCTCTGGCTTGAACGTGCGAATGGACGGCCAACAGACTTGCCACAGCTCACGAGTAAAGGTAGGGCACCCAACCTCGAAAGGTAGGCACCCGCCAACCTCGAGCGCAGGCCCGTCAACGTCGGGACTATCGCACCCATTGGTACGACGGTGGTCGTCGCAGCGTCGCTGAATGATGACGTGCACGTCTCCCCTCCGCCTATCCTCCGGGGCTCGTCGTTGCCCTGGACGTGCTCGAGGGTCAGAAGAGGCCATCGAGACGTCATCAGATTCTTGATTTTGCCACGCTCGTGCTGGTTGCCGTGGTGGGGACTGTATCATGGGGTTGGCCCCTTCCGTATGACCAGCAGCGCGAGCCGTCGTCGTCGCTTGGGGAGGTCGTGGGGGGCCAGCTCGCTGTGAGCCCCCAGCCTCGGCGAAACCGAGCAGATTCTGGATGGTGGCACGCCACTCGTCCATCTGTTCGGCCACCGGCGGAAACCTTAGTAGCAGCTGAGCCCGCGCCATGGCCTCCGTAGCAGTGCTTGGCATGGGTGATGATTATATGGATCGCACCGTCGGTCGGCTTCTGACGGTGCCAGCGGCGACAACACCACGTCCTTGCTGTTGCAAGGTGGCCATTTGGATGGCATGTTGACGTGGTGAAGGCGCTTGAGGGCCAGCGACTCCGTTGTGCGCGGCGACCTGGTCGACTGGCCCCAGGGGAGGTGCACGCGCTGCGGTCGCTCCCGTGGCGGGGGCGGCCGGAGGGCAGCGATTTGCCCCGGACCGAGCACCACCAGTGTGGCTATGCCCGTTGGCGAGAGGAAGGGGCGCAAATGGAATAATCCCTTCACCCGTACCCCGTGGAGCATGGCCATCGGGATGTTGCTGATGCTGCTCTCCTCCGGTGTCTCGTGCTCCTACTTCGGCCGTGGGGGAGGTGGTGACGGCGCCGCCTACTCCGACCACATCCCCAGCAGCGTCCACATCCTCGTGTACCTCCGCATCCCCCGTAGCATTGGTGGCTGTGGTCGGCGGAGCCTTTGAGGTGGATGGGTGAGCTGAAGCACCAGACTTCTTCTTGGGTGCCATGGTCGATGGTGCCATTGAAGATGAAGATGGCGATGAAGATGACGCGCCGCTCACGCTTTCAGGTTCGCGCAAGTGATCCCCCAACGGCTACATGCATATGAAATGTGAGCGGGTGGATTTGCTAACACAGGGTCCAACCCTTTCTAAGGTTGCCTTGGGCCTCCTTTTATAGACTATGGGGTCACCACAGTGGCAAATTAGTCATTATGCACTGCTAAGATAGCAAACAGTGCTATCATACCTAACTCTACAGGCTGACAGAGCGCATTAAATGCGCTGCTCAATGTCACATCGTCGCTTGCCCGACAAGCCTTGCCGGGCTGTTTTGCCAGCTTCGCGCCTGCTCGCTCAACACGTCGCAGGACAAGTGTCGTCTGTAGGTGTTTCCTGTAGAAAGAGGCTGCCATGTGGCAAATGGTTGCCACTTAGTCACTTTGTGGCTCGACACCACATTGATCGATGACGTGCATCGCGGTGAAGTGGTTTGGTGAGGTGGCTCCGCCTCCGCGAGTCCCGGCTGGCCCTGCCGGAGCGGCTTGGAGGTTTTCTTCCGGGGGCGACCCTGTCCTCGCCAGGCTCGCCTGCCCAGCAAGGGAGGCTTTTCTCCTGGTGGTTTCTTACTTCTCTGGCTTGGTCTTGGTCCTCTTGATCTGCACGTTCGTTCTTTCAAGATCTTGATCTCTTGCACTTTGGCCTGGTCTTGGCACTGTAATCTTGCTCCCGTGCCTGTGCACAGTCTGGGCAACGGACTCAGGGTTTGTTGCACCGATAACGAGCATTTACATTTTTTCAATCTAAAATATGTAGGCACTGGCCAAACTTTAGTTTAAATTATGTAATCTTCCTTATCCATGTTTGCGTTCTGTAAGATATGTACTTGTTAATCAACATATTAATGAAAAATACAAGCCTTGCAGGGTACTTTTGCATGTAACATGCCCTTGCAGAGGTGAAATGCCTCTATAAATTTAAGTAAACAAGTTTTCCCTGGTAGGCTATCCTGCCGGTACCCTTAGTTTGTTGCCGCGGAGCTAGGCCTGCCGAGCACAAATCATAAAGAGGGACCAGCCCCCGCCAAACCTTTTCGCCAAAGGCCACTGCAACCATCTTGACCGAAGCAAAGTTCGAGTCAAGGGATGGGAGCACCTAAGTTTCGAAGGAGGCGAGGTTTTCACATGCACAAGTCTCTACTTACAAAACTCATATGGGTAAGGAAGAACTTATCTGTTTGGGTTGCCGAGGATCACAATGTAGGCTTGTCTTCTCTTCTCTCCTTTGGGACCAAGTCCATGGTAAGAGCCTGTAGCTTAGTGCAGATGAGAATGATGCCACATGCGATCTTATCTACATGAACATGTTATGCTCATGATATGCTTATGCATGCATGCAATTTGTCGGGGGCCCCTAGCGCTTCATTAATTTCTCTGTTGCTCAGGGTCTGCGCATGGCTTTTTACAAGGGGTTACATGCAACATCGGCAAGGCCTGTACAAAAGGGTGGCTGCCGGGCAGGGTCCGACAGCCGCGCCTTACGGGTACAACTTACAGAGATGCTCAATGTTCCATGATTTTTGCAATCGAATCCATCTCCGGTCTCCAAACGGACTGCGCCAGGTCTGGTGACTCGTACTACCTGGTAAGGGCCTTCCCACTTTGGCGTCAACTTGTTTGTACCCTTGGCAGACTGAATGTACCTAAGGACAAGGTCGCCTTCCTCAAAACTTCGGGCATGAACCCTGCGGCTGTGATAGCGACGCAGTGCTTGCTGGTAGCGTGCAGCACGCATAGCAACCCGGAGACGGTTCTCCTAGAGTAGCACAGTGTCGTCACGCGGGTGCCGTTCTTGCGCTACTTCATCATAGGCAAGTACTCAAGGTGACCCATAGAGTTCCGTGGGGATAACTGCTTCCGCTCCATAGACTAGGGAGAAGGGACTCTGCCCAGTAGCTTGATTTGGTGTCATTTTGAGGGACCAAAGAACCATCGGCAGCTCGTCGATCCATCTACCACCATAATTCCACAGCTTATCGAATGTTCTCGTCTTGAGTCCTCGCAGCACTTCAGTGTTCGCCCTCTCAGCCTGCCCGTTGCTCCTTGGATGAGCAACAGAGGCAAATGAGATTTTTCTTCCGAGGGCATGAACGTATTGCATGAAGGCGCGGCTCGTGAATTGGGTGCCATTGTCTTTGATGATTCGGGCGGGGACCCCGAAACGGGACACCAATCCTTTCAAGAACTTGATAGCTGAATGTGCGGTTACCTTTCTCACGGGCTCCACTTCTGGCCACTTTGTGAACTTGTCGATGGCGACGAACAAGAACTCAAAGCCCCCGGTAGCACGGGGAAAGGCCCCAAGATGTCGAGCCGCCAGACCGAGAAGGGCCGTGATAAAGGGATCGTCTGGAGAGCTTGGGCAGGTTGATGGATATTCTTGGAGTGGAACTGGCAGGCTTCACATTTTGTGACCAACTCAACTGCATCTTGGAGGGCCGTGGGCCAGTAAAATCCTTGCCGCAAGGCTTTTCCAACCAGAGCCCTCGATCGAATGTGTGAGCCGCACAAACCCTTGTGTATCTCTGCCAACAGTCCCTTTCCTTCTTCCCGGCAAATGCACTTCAATTTCACACTGTTGGGCCTTCTTCTACACAGCGTGTCGTCAACAAACTGATACATACTGGCCCTCCGGGCTACTCTTTCAGCTTCTTCTTGCTCTTCGGGAAGTTCTCCAGTTTGGAGGAAATGGACTATGTGTCGTGCCCATGTTGGAGCCTGAGGCTCAACAACGAGGACTAGTGGCACCTCCTCATTTGTGGGAGTGCATTCCTCGACCGCAGGTACCAGTGGTCTGGCGGGAGGGCGCAACTCAGCGCTCGAAGGGGACTTGTTCCCGCCAAGCTCTCTGCCGGGGGCCTCCGGAGGCTCTGGCGGGAGAGGCTTGCCGTAGTCTAGTTTCCTCCTCTTTATGGCCATTGTTGTGGGGGATACGGAGGGCTGAGTCAGATGGAGAACAAAATTCCCTGGTTCCACAGGGAGTTATTGCACAACACACTTCGACAGATGATCAGCAATGTTGTTTTCCGCATGGGGTACGTGCTCTGTTTGCAATCCGTCAAAGCGCTACTCCAACTTTCTCACTTCCTCAATGTATGTCTCCCTTAATGGGCTTTGGTAATCCTTGTTTACTTGTCTCACCATAGGTTGCGAGCCTCCGAAGATGATCATCTTCTTGATTCCCAATTCTGTTGCAATCCTGAGCCCATTAGGAGCCCCTCGTACTATGTAGTATTGTTGGTAGCCTTCTCCCGAGGAAAATGCATTTGGAGGACGTACTTAAGGTGTTCCCCAGTGGGAGAAACGAGAAGTACGCCAGCCCCTGCACCTTGTAGGGAGAAGGCACCATCGAAATACATAATCCATTCTTGGGGCGCCTCCTTGCCAGGGAGAACTGTCTCCAACACTTCTTCATTAGGGGTTGGTGTCCACTCTGCAATAAATTGTACCAGTGCTCTGCTCTGAATAGTTGATGTGCTTCCAAACTTCATACCGAAACTGGATAACTCCAAGGTCCACTCCACTATCCTGCTGGTGGCCTCGGGGTTTCTAAGTATGCGTTGCAAAGGAAAGTGGGTGAACCGTGATCTTGTGGGCTTGGAAGTAGTGCTGCAGTTTCCTTGAGGCCACGATGAGGCCAAAAATCAACTTTTTCACACCAGAGTACCTTGACCTAGCTTCCTCTAACAGGGAGCTGACGAAGTACACTGGGTACTGCACCACTTTCTTCCTTGCCGCAACCTTAGGACTGTTTCTGCTACCTTGCTCTCCCTTGTCTTGAACTGCATCTAACCTTGCCGGGACGTATTCGCTTTCCTCTCCAAAGGGGACAATGGCTGTGGCTGTCGCTTCATCCACTTCCCGCCGCACTACTAGTGATGCACTAACCACTTGATTAGTTGCCGCTAAGTATAGTAGCAACGGTTCTTGTGGCTTGGGAGCGACCAAAATGGGCATAGAGGAAAGATAGGTATTTAAATCTTGTAGCACAAGATCTGCCTCCGGGGTCTATTCCATAGGTCCTGCCTTCTTCACGATTTTTAAGAACGGCAAGGCGCGCTCGGCAGACTTGGAAATGTACCTGCTAAGCACGGCAACAAATCCAGTCAAACGCCTCACATCCTTAACTGTCTTGGGTGCTTGGATCTGCTTGATAGCCTTGATCTTGTCGGGGTTGGCCTCTATCCCCTGATGGGACACAAAGAAGCCAAGTAGCTTGCCGGAAGGAACGCTAAACACACACTTCTCCGGGTTCAGCTTCAAGTTGATCTTACGAAGATTAGCAAAGGTTTCTTCCAAATCATGGATGAGGGTTGATCTGTCCTTAGTCTTGACCACAATCTGATCTATGTAAGCTTCAATATTTCTGTGCAGCTGGGATTCAAAGCCAATCTGGACTGCCCTTGCAAAAGTGGACCCGACGCTATTCGCCGAAGGGCATCCGTACGAAGCAGTACGTGCCACATGGGGATATGAACGCGGTCTTCTCTTTGTCTTCCTGGGACATGAAGATCTGGTGGTACCCAGAGTATGCATCCAGGAAAGAAAGTAGGTCACACTCGGAGGTGGAATCCACAATCTGGTCAGTGCGCGGCAAGGGAAATGGGTCCTTCGGGCATGCCTTGTTAAGATTCGTAAAATCTATGCAAAGCCTCCATTTCCCATTAGCCTTGTTTAGTGCCAGCTATCCACAATGAGCGTCTACCCAAGGACTTCAAAGGCCCTAGGAAGGTGCCTAATTACACAGCAGACTTACAACCTGCAGCTTGGATCGAGAGTTATGAGATGGCAATGGAGCTGCTGGAGGTCAGTGAGGCGGCCATGGCTAAGTATTTCACCATGATGTTAGATGGGACTGCCCGCACTTGGTTGAAAGGGCTACCACCGAATTCCATTGGGTCTTGGGATGAGCTGAAAGCCCGGTTCATCCAAAACTTCAAAGATACCTGTAGGCAGTCTATGTCAATTGTGGATTTGACTAACTGCAAGCAGCAGGAGGATGAATCCACGACTCACTGGGTTCGCCGGGTCAAGGAGATCATACATTCATCAGATAAGATGGATGCCGGCTCTGCGGTCTTAATGTTCGAACAGAATTGTCGTTTCGTGCCCCTGAAGATGAAACTCGGGCGGCTTAAGCGCGACTACAGTGATATGGGTACGCTAATGGCGGCTCTTGTCAAGTATGCCGATTCCGATGGTACCAAGGATCCCCCTTCAGATGATGAAAGGGCAGGGAAGGGAAAGAAGAATGGCAATGGCAAGGGTCCTCAGCATAACCCGGGGAACCAAGGAGGAGGCAAGCGCAAGGCCGATGGCAGCCTAGAGTTTGTGGCCAACGCCAGCTCACAAGGTAATAATCAGCGACGCAAGGGGAGGCCCCCTCCCCGAGGTGGCGGGTCAGGCCCGACGCTGGAACAACTGTTGAATGAGCCTTGTCCAAGGCATGGCTCTAGAGAGAAGCCAGCAACTCATCTATGGAAGGATTGTGCAATCATGAAGGCCTTTAAGAATTACAATGGCCCGGGCGGCAGCTCAGGCGCCGGCGGCTTTCATGGCCCGGGCGGCGGCTCAAATTCTAACCCTCAGAACGGTCAAGGGGGCTTTAATCAGTAGTCTGGCCAGGGTCATCAACAGTAGCAGGGAGGTTATCAGACCAATCTAAAGCAGCTTAGCGGTGGGCAGTACCATGTGTTTACCACCAGTCTGTGCAAGCGAGATCAGAAGCTTCATAAGAGGGCTGTGAACGCTGTTGAGCCGGCGGTTCCACGCTACTTGCGGTAGTCAGAGCAACCTATAGTGTGGAGTAGGGAGGATCACCCTCCCCGGGTGGATAATCCGGGTCACTTGGCCCTGGTGGTGGCTCCTCAGGTGGGAGGATACAAGTTCACTAAGGTACTCATGGATGGGGGCAGCAGCATCAACATCCTCTACTATGAGACATTTCGTCGTATGGGGTTGATTGATAAGAACCTCAGCCAGTCAAACACTATCTTCCATGGTGTGGTACCTGGTAAGTCGGCTTATCCAGTCGGCAAGATCGAGTTGGAAGTGGCCTTCGGAGATGAGAACAACTACCGGGTGGAAAAATTGACCTTTGAGGTGGTCAAGATAAGAAGTCTGTACCATGCCATATTTGGGCGGCCGGCTTACGCCAAGTTCATGGCACGGCCGTGTTACGTATATTTACAGCTCAAGATGCCGGGTCATAATGGGACCATTACGGTTCACGGCAGCCGGAAGGTGGCCTTGGAATGTGAGGAAGGCGATGCAGCTTATGCAGAATCTGTTTGTGCAACAGAGGAGTTGAAGTTTTACAAAGACAACGTTGACCCAACAGATATGACCTCTCTGAAAAAGCCGACTACGGAGCATGAGCCGGCAATGAAATTTAAGTCGGCTGATGAGACTAAGCTTGTTGATTTCGTTCCAGGAGATTCATCTCAGCAATTCAGCATCAGTGCCAATCTGGATCCAAAATAGGAAAGCGCGCTCATCGAGTTCATCCATGAGAATAGGGACATCTTCGCATGGAAACCTTCTGACATGCCAGGTGTACCTAGAGAACTCGCTGAGCACACTCTCAATGTTGATCCGAAATTTAAGCCGGTTAGACAGTTCCTTCGGCGGTTTAATGAAGAGAGGCGGAAAGCCATTGGCGAAGAGGTGGCCTGGCTCTTGGCGGCCGGGTTTATTGTTGAAGTCTTCCACCAAGAATGGTTAGCTAACCCGGTGCTCGTACTCAAGAAGAACGGCACTTGGCGGATGTGTGTGGACTACACGGACTTAAATAAAGCGTGTCCGGCTGATCCTTTTGCCCTTCCCCGTATTGATCAAATTATTGATGCTACGGCCGGTTGTGCGCGCTTAAGTTTCCTGGACGCTTATTCTGGATATCATCAGATTAAAATGGCGGTTAAGGACCAGGAGAAGACGGCGTTCATCACTCCCTTTGGAGACTTCTGCTATGTATCCATGCCTTTTGGACTCAAGTGTGCACAGGCGACTTATCAGCGTTGCGTGCAGAACTGTCTTCATAAACAGATTGGGCGCAATGTTCATGCTTATGTGGACGATATTGTGGTTAAATCCATCAAGGAGGAAACCCTGATAGATGATTTGAGAGAAACCTTTGATAATCTCCGGGTCTACAAGATGATGCTTAACCCGGCCAAGTGTGTCTTTGGTGTTCCTGCAGGCAAGCTCTTGGGTTTTTTGGTTTCTGACAGAGGCATTGAGGCTAACCCGGAGAAGATCAAGGCCATCACCTCCCTGGCTAAGCCGGCGTGTATAAATGACGTTCAGCGTTTGGCGGGTCGCATCGCTGCTTTAAGCCGGTTTATAAGCCGTCTGGAATGATGCAGCCAATACCGCTTTTGAGGATTTGAAGAAGCAGCTGGCAGAGCCCCCAGTCCTTGCAGCTCCGGTTGATAAAGAGCCCTTATTACTGTACGTGGCGGCAAACACACGAGCCGTCAGTGTGGCTGTGGTGGTGGAACGCAAGGAAGAGGGTAAGGAGCATCCGGTCCAGCGGCCGGTTTATTATGTCAGCGAAGTGCTTATCGAGTCCAAACAGCGGTATCCACATTGGCAGAAGCTTGTTTATGGCGTATTCATGGCAAGATGGAAGCTTAAGCATTATTTCCAGGGTCATCCTATAACCGTGGTCAGTTCTGCCCCTCTTGGTGATATCATTCAAAACAGAGAGGCCACAGGGAGAGTGGCTAAGTGGGCTATCGAGCTCAGACCTCATGGTCTCAAATATGTGCCACGCACTGCTGTTAAATCTCAGGCCCTGGTGGATTTCATCAATGATTGGACAGAGTCACAAGTGCCCGAGCAAAAGCCGAATAACACGTATTGGACTATTCACTTCGATGGGTCCAGGCAGTTGGAGGGCTCGGGGGCTGGAGTTGTATTGGCTTCCCCTAAAGGTGACAAGTTCCATTATGTGCTACAATTGATGTTTCCTTGCACTAATAATGCAGCTGAGTACGAGGCCTTGCTCCACGGTCTTCGGATGGCTAAGGAGATGAGCTTGAGCCGGGTCAGGTGTTTCGGTGACTCAGACTTGGTGGCTCAACAAGTATCAGGCAAGTGGGACTCTAAGGACCCTCTCATGGTGGCTTATCGCCGCAAAGTTGATGCCATTGCTAGGCACTTTCAGGGCTACCAAGTAGAGCACATTGATCGCAGGAAGAACAAGGCGGCTGATGCTTTAAGCCGGCTGGGCTCTCAGCGAAAGCCGGTGCCGCCTAATACTTTCCTGGATGTCCTGTATAACCCTTCTGTTAAATTGCCTACAGAGGAAAACTTGGCTGTCCCCGACCCGGAGGCACGGCTGGTGGCGGCTCTCCATATCATACCAGACTGGACAATGCCCTATCTGGCTTACATGACCCGAGGCGAGTTGCCTGAGGATGAAACTTTGGCCAGGCAAATAACCCGGCGGGCTAAGTCAATGATTGTTATCAATGGTGAGTTGCACCACCGCAGTGTTACGGGAGCGTTTCAGTGTTGTGTTTCCCCTGAGGAAGGGCAAGAGATCTTGCGTGAGATCCATGAAGGGGATTGTGGCCATCACGCCGACTCAAAGTCCCTTGTGGCCAAGGCTTTTCGTCATGGTTTTTATTGGTTGACGGCTCACGCTGATGCAGAGGACTTGGTCAGTAAGTGTGATGGTTGCCAAAGGTTCTCGCGACGGGCTCATGTACCGGCTCAAGAGCTGAGGATGATCCCAATTACTTGGCCCTTTGCGGTCTGGGGGCTTCATATGGTTGGGCCTTTCAAAAGATCCAAGGATAAGAAGACCCGCCTTTTGGTGGCAGTTGACAAGTTTACCAAGTGGGTTGAAGCGGAGCCAGTTAGCAAGTGTGATGCAGCCACGGCGGTTCAGTTTATGAAAAAGGTGATCTTTCGCTTTGGGTTTCCACACAGTGTTATAACTGACAATGGCACCAATCTCTCCAAAGGAGCCATGGAGGAGTTTTGTCAACGAGAGCATATCCGACTTGATGTTTCCTCAGTGGCTCATCCTCAATCCAATGGTCAAGCTGAGAGGGCTAATCAGGAGATTCTGAAGGGCATCAAGCCCCGGCTTTTGGTACCTTTGCAACGGACGCCGGGTTGTTGGGTGGAGGAGTTGCCCTCCGTGTTATGGAGCATCAACACTACCCCTAACAGGTCTACAGGTTTTACGCCTTTCTTCATGGTTTATGGGGCAGAAGCAGTCCTCCCCAGTGACATCCGTCATGACTCACCTCGCGTGGCGGCTTACGTTGAGGCGGATAATGAGCAGGCGCGCCAGGATGCTCTTGACTTGTTGGATGAACAGCGTGATGTGGCAGCAGCCCGTTCAGCGATTTACCAACAAGACCTGCGCCGTTATCATAGCCGCCGGGTTAAATCCCGGGTCTTCCAGGAAGGTGATCTCGTGCTCCGGCTCATCCAGGATCAAACAGATGCACACAAGCTATCCCCACCTTGGGAAGGGCCCTTTGTGGTCAGCAAGAATTTGCACAACGGGTCATATTACCTCATTGACATTCGGGATCACAAAGATTCACGTAAGTCGGAGGAAGAGACCCGACGGCCGTGGAACATAGCTCAGCTTCGGCCTTACTACACTTGAGCCACCGGCTCTATGATGTACATACTTCTCTAAACCATGTATATATTACGATAAGTAATAAAGCAGGACCTCTGTCCCTTTTTCTCCTCCAAATGTGCACGTGTTGTTTTCATTGCCAGATTACATGATAACTTGAAGGAGGATCCGGCTTATGATCGTATTCGAATCTAGCCGTAGGCAATAAGGTCACTTGGGGGCTTCCTGTTCAAACATAGGTCGTATTCGAACCAAAGAGAACACAGCTGTCGATACCCATTTGATTGGCAAAGTGCCGAGCTCATTGGGGAGTTTTCTTTGATCATATTTGAATCTTAGTTTAACCCCTTTGAGAACCGACGTGGATCGTATTCGAATCAGCGTCGTTAAACAATTCTTAAAGTCATTTGGGGGCTTCCCGTTCAAACATGGGTCGTATTCGAACCAAAGAGAACATAGCTGTCGATACCCTCTTGATTGGCATCGCCACACCCACTGGGGGCTATATGATCGTATTCGAATCCTAGCATAACCCCTTTGGGCCGGGTCTCTGGTCGTATCCGAACCGGAAGCCCCTAAGTTCTTCTGCTTTATAGCAAGTTTCTTCTGATCATTTCAAGGTGCGTACATCCGGGTCTCACTTTGCCGGCTTAACTTTGAGTTACAGTGATAGTTGAATCCAATGGGTGTCGTTGAGACAAGTAAATTGGCATTAAGGTATCAACCTTATTATCCGGGTTATCTAAACCGGAAGTATGTTTTCAGACCGCTAATTGTGTTATTACGGCTGTATTAAGGACATACCTAAGAACCAGTCCTTTTTGATTCATATTCCGGGTTATATATCTAAGACTTATGATTCTCAGGGTGGTAAGCCGCCTCGAGACTTGTGATTTTCCCTTCTATACAGGATAATTAAAGACAGCTACTTTGAGATTAAGGAAAACAAAGGATTGATTATGACCCGGAGAAACATAAGGGAGACAATTTCATCAGACTTTAGCATTCAAGGCGTGCACGATGGCATGGCAACGATAAAAGTATTGGCCCTACTCTATTACAAAGACTCATTGAGTCCAAAAGGGTGGAACATTGTTTGGTAAGCCGGCTGCAGAAGCTAAGACACTTGCTGGGTGGAAGTCTCCGGCTCATTCCTTTCTTCTCCTCCGGCTGTCCCCAAGGTCTGGAAAGTCGACGACTTCCAGTCGATGCCGCTCAGCGCCTCGAATTGGGCCTCCTCGTCAATTAACCCGGCCGGGTCAATCTCTGGGGCAAAGGTGTGCTGACGAGCCGGCGGAATTAAACTCAGAGCTTCATAGCGAGGGGTTGGAATCCTCTGATTTTCTGCGTTATAACCCGGCTGGTACTTGGTCAGGTCCGTGTTGTTGCCAATAAGAGTTACCACCGGGCGCACGATCTTCACGCAGGCGGCGAAGTCTTTTTGGTCGAAAGCCGTGCCGTCTTCCTTCAGACTTGGATAGCCGAGGGCGATGTCTGCCGGGTCTAGCTCCGGCAGGAAAGCCTTGGCCCGGCTCAGAGCGGCGATTGCTCCGGATCTCGCAGAGGCCCGTCGTAGCTCTTTGATACGTTGCGGCAGGACGGCAAGCCGACGAAGGACTTCCGCCAGGTGAGTCGGCACCTCGTTGGAGAGGGCCACCACAGCCAAGGCACGTTGTGACCCGGTGTAGAGCTGCTCCACCAGGGTATACACGACCTTCAGCTTGGTTACCACGCTCTGGTTGAGGTTGGCACTTCTGGGACCTGTTTAACAGAATCAGATAAGCCGCCGACAAGGATGAATTATGAGATATAAAAATTCTAAACTTGATGAAAGCCGGTGAGACGACCTACCGAAGATTGCGGCCATCATCTGGGACACTTGGCGCTTTAGGCCGGAGAGCTCTGCGGTCTTCTCGGAGAGAGCCTTCTCCGCCTGTTCGGCCCGGTTCACCAATGCGGCCTTTTCTTCGGCCCACGCCTTCCGCTCAGCGTCAAACTCTGTTTTCAGCTTCTCTTGCGCGGTGATGCTGGATACAAACTTGGCGTTTGCCTTCCGGGTCTCCATCTCTTGCATCCTCAGCCGGTTCTTGAGATCGGCAAGGTCCGCCTCAAGCTTCTTACCAGCAGCCTGCATGCATTTCCGGGTTATGACATGAACAGTTACTGTATAAATTTTAAGTCCCAAGCGTTTTCCAAGCAAAGACACTTGGCACTTGGGGGCTAATGCATGTTCAATGTTTCTATTCACAACTTTCCGGTTCATGCGAGTAAGCCGGAAGATAAGTCCCAAGTATTTTCCAAGCAAAGACACTTGGCACTTGGGGGCTAATGTGTATAGAAGGTTCTTATCTACAAATTACCGGTTTAATTGGCTAAGCCGGAACTTCAGTCTACAGCATATTCAATCCTAAGTCATTGGCTTGAGGGCTAGCATGGAAAAAGTAACTAAGAGGACAGAAGGATAATACCTCAGATTTCTGCTGGATCTGGGTCACCATGGCAACCTCCGCGTCCCGGCTCTTGTGCACTTGGTTGACGTAGCCGGAGACGAGCTCTCCGATGCTCAGATTGGCGTAGTCAGTTAGATCCAGACTGACCCGGTGGGGCTGCAGTACTTCCCCCTTGGCAGAGCACTTGGCCAGTGCCGTAGGCCTCCCCGGCTCAACAAATTTGGTCCGGGTGATTTCCACGTCCGGGTCATTTGTTGGTTGAGCTGAGCCGGAGGCCTCCGGGTCAGCAGAAGCTTCTACAGGTGCCGTGTCCATTGGAGTGGTGGCTTCGGGGGCGGAGGCAGCTGGCGGTTCTTGGACCGTCACCTCCGGCTCAGGCAAATCCGGCTCTTCGGCCGACTTGGTTTTCTTCGCCCTCTTGGTGAGCTTTGCCTGGGCACTGAAAGAACAACAAAGGTTAGTATAAAAAGTATGAGCAAAGACCAAGAACAAATATAAGAGGGTTATCATTACCCGGGCACGGTCTTGAAAGCCGGAAGACTCGACTGCATAGAGTCGCCCGAAGAGGGGGAGGTCTCCTGATAATTTGAGTCAGAGGAATTGAGTGGCTGACGGATAACACCCGCCAACGGATGAAAAGGGTACAAGTGGGAAATAACCTCAGTTCGGCGCTTCCTCGATGCGTCAGGTAGCCCGGAGGAGAGGTCGGTGTCTTTGTTGGTCCGGGTGTGACGCCGGCTCTCATGAACCTATCGCTTCAAAATAAATTGAGGATCTTGATAAGCTAAAGGATGTGAAAAGCTTACTTTCCGGGTTACCCTTCGGACTTTCAGCCTTGGCAAGAGCTCCGAGTCGGCGGAAAGGGACATTACCTCTTCAACCACCGGGTTACTGGCTCCGGTGTCCTCCTGTTGATAAACAGCATTGATAAGGCGGACAGAACTAAAGCAACAAGTATAACAAGAGCTTACATGTTTAGGAATTACCTCAGACTCGGAGCTGTCACTCAGCTGCAACAGCTCCGAAGCAGTGGGCCTACTTCCCTTCTTACGGGGAGCTGCTTTCTTGGCGGCTTTCTTTGCCTTTCTGGCCTTTTTGGCAGCGTCATGGTCATACTTGACCCGCCAGAACTTGTCATCAGCCTGAAAAATACAATGATGAATTCTTAAAACGGTTCAGATGAAGGTTATATGCAGAAGAAGATACAATGTTAAAGTCAGCGGCTTACCGCTGGGGCTGGGTTGGTCTTGCAGAAGGGGGCTAACCCGGTCCTCCCGCAGTCTGCCAGGCTCTCGTTCAGAAGAGCCTTGGTCATCTCCTCTGCAACGTCTTCAGGAAGATCATTGCGGCTGTGTCTCTGAGGGTCGTCCTTTCGGCCCGTGTACTCACACATTAAGCCGGGGCGGCGGCTCAATGGGATCACCCGCCACGATATCCAGACCCGGACCAGATCGATTCCATTCAGACCATTGCCCAGGAGAGCCTTAATCTTGTTGATGGTGGGGAGCAGAGGTTGGCGCTCCGCTTGAGTCAGCTTGTCTGACAGTGGGTGAGTCGGCTCCAGACGCGAGGGGCGAAAGCCGGGCAACGGACTCTCGTCAGCCGGCGACGTGTCTTGGCAGTAAAACCATGTCAGATTCCAGTCCTTGGGGTGGCTAGGCGGCTCTGCGTAAGGGAAAAGACAGTCCCTACGCCGCTGGATAGAGATGCCACCTAACTCCAGACTTGGCCCATTGGCGCACTCATTCTGACGGTTCAAGTAAAAAAGCTCTCTGAAGAGTAGCAGACTAGGTTCTTCTCCAAGGTAAACTTCGCAGAATACTTGGAAGTTGTAGATGTTGGACACTGAGTTGGGTCCTATGTCCTGAGGCCGCAAGTCGAAGAAGTTCAGAACGTCTCTAAAAAACTTTGAGCCGGGCGGTGCGATGCCCCGGCTCATATGATCCGCAAAAATCACTACCTCCCCGTCCTTTGGCTGTGGTCTCTCTTCTGACGGATCGGGGGCACGGTAGGACATGACGTCTTTCTTGGGCAGGTATCCGGACTTAACAAAATCTGCTAGTGTCTCACTGGTGACATTGGACCTCATCCAGTTGCAAGTGATGGAGGCTTTGGGAGCTTTGGGAGGCATGGTGAAAGTCGGCAGTCTATGATAAAATGAAAAAACGTCCGGGTTAATTATGAGCCGGAAGAAATCTACGGTTCAATGTCAAGGTGGCGGCTTATGAAGGGGACTAATGGTATACATTTAAGTGCATCGGGCCATTTAAGCCGCCGAGGGATTGAGAGTAATTTGATTGTCTACAGGCTTTATCACAGCTAAGCCGGAAATTTTATGGCGCATGGTTTTCTTTAAACCGGAAGGTTCTACGACGCGTGGTTTCTGTAAACCGGAACTGTAAACCGCCGAGATTCAATGATTGCAGTTTTTTACTAAGTGTGGTAAAACAGGTTTCACACATCGCAGTAAAATTTTTGGATCAAAATGGTCGGGTAAAAGAAAAGTTTCTAGACCTAGAAATAGACGCGCGGATGTTCTTGAGCTCGAACGAGGCCTTTATGCAGTGAAAAGAGACCTACTGGCATTGGAAATGAGTACTAAACAACCGTCGCACTAGTTCTATACAAGGCTAAGATCAAACAGGGGCAGTAACTATGAGAACTACCGAAGCTTGTGGGCAACGGCGATGAACACGGACGAACACGGATGAACCCTACTGCAGATCTGTTCTACAGGGTAGTGAAGACTTATCGGTGCTGAAGAGGTGCGGGGGTCGCCGCCGTTTGTCTGGACCGAGTCAGGGTGATGCAGCGGCCAAGGTTGACGAAGACCGGGGGCGCAGCGGTGGCGGTGGAGTTCGAGCTCGAGCAGAGGAACAGTGGCGCGAGGAAGAAGATGAAGGAGAGAGAAGTGGCTGAGAGCCTGACGGGCCGGCCTATTTATAAGGCGAGTTCATAAGTGGGCGCGAGAATCAAGGAGACCACGGCGTGGTTATCTCCCCACGAAACGCCTCGATTTTCGAGATGACAGTAAAGAAAAAGATCCGTTGCGGATCTGGCAGAGTAAAAAACGGGCTTAATGGAGGATGACGTCATGGCGGATTACCCGGAGTCCAGAGGATGATGTCATGCCGGGTTATGGCCTTCACACAATTGTAAGCTGAAGGTTTTCTGTCAAAGGAATGGAAGATTGACATGAGCCGGCTCAAATCAATCTGGGGCCTAATGTTGAGGATATAGACCTTAGAGTCACCCGCCAGGAGGGGCCGGGTTACTCGTATGGTCATTGCCAGAAGCCCGACGCCAAGCTTAAAGACGGTGGGCCGAAGATGGGCTTAAGACCCGGATATGGTTTAAAAGCCCGTAGTTATAATCATTATTATGGTAGAACTTGTAGTGTAAGGCAAGAATAGTTGAGAGTCCGAGCCGGACACTCTTATGAGCCGGCCGGGACTCTGAGAGCTGCTGGGCGTCAGCCTCCCTATATAAAGGGAGGACCCGGCAGCGGTATAAGGCAGAGAACAATCTGATCGAAAGCCAGGCATAGCGGTTTAGCTCCCTTTGTTTCGGCCACATGGGAGGTGATGACGACGCCCCCTGCGCCGGCCATGTCCCCCGCAGCGCCCATATCTCCGTGCGTCCCCGTAGCCCCCGCGACATCGGCGGCCGCGTGCGACAGGGCCTTTGAAGTGGGATGGGATGCAACACCAGGCTTCTTCTTGGGCGCCATGAACGATGGAGCCGTCGATGAAGAAGATGATGAAGACGACGTGCTGCATACGCTTCTCTGGTTTGCGCAAGCGCTTCCCCTACCTGGCACGCCAAAGATGTCGTGGGAAACCATGGCCACCTATGGGGCCATCAGCCCCTTGTGGTTTGGCAAGGGGAATGAGCACATTGCACAAAGAGCAGAGAACGTAGCACAATGCGGCAGAGATCACACGAGCAATTTTAACTAGTTTCGAGCCGCCGCATGGCGTAAAACCCTACTCCTGCTTTGGTGCATTGATGAGAGGACCGTGGTGGAGATGCAGCGCTCTAGCCCGGCAGGGTTGCCTCGGGGTGAGGGCAGCTACGCGTGTATGAGTGTACAAGGGTCTGAATCCTTTCTATGGTTGCCATGACCCTCCTTTTATAGATCAAGGGGTCACCAGAATGGCAAATCAGTCATTGTGCACTGATTAGATAGAAAACAGTGCTATCATACCTAACTCTGTAGACAGGGCAGAGCACAATGAATGCACCACTTAGTGTCACATCGTGGCGTGCCCGGCATGCCTTGCCGGGCTGTTTGGCCACCTTCTTGTCTGTCTGCTCGACACGTCTCTGGACGGGTGTCATTTGGAGGTGATTTCCTTCTAAGGTGGCTGCCATGTGTTAAGAAATAGCAACTTAGTCACTTGGGGGTTGACACTGCACCGATCGATGACTTGCATCGCTGTGAGGTGGAGTGGTGGAGCCTTGGCGTGGTGGTCCGCACTGGCGTCCCCGGCAAGTTTGTCGGGCAGTCTTGCGACTTGTCTCCGGAGCAACCTCGACCTTGCCAGGCTCGCCTCCCCAGAAAGGGAGGCTTTCCCTTAGTGGCGTCTTGCTTCCTTTGGCTTGACTTGGTCTTCTTGATCCGCCCCCTGATTTCTCAAAGAGCTATCTCTTCAACTCGATCTCGTTTTGGATGTTGCAACATTGCTCTTTTAGGCCCATGCACGGTCTGGGCAACAGACCCAGGGTTTGTATGCACCGACAGGTGGCAATCTAGCATGCGCCTGCCGGGGACAGGGCTTGCCGGGTCTTCTTCGAAGGGGTGCACGCTTCGGCCTTCGACCACCCCGGAGGCGCGGCTGGCGCAGTTTGGCTTTGTTCTTGTGTTGGTGCCGAACGTGCCTTGACGGGATCTCCTTCATTGAGGTAGCCACTCCCCCGGCAGGCCCTGGCCATCGGGGTGGAGGTCTTCTGTCTGTGCAGAAGTCAGGGGAAATAAACACCCTTGTTTGTGCACCCCGACACCGGCGCCGTCCATCCGCGCATCTATATAACCGCAACCCCGCATCCTAGGGTTTCCTCTTCCCCCTCTCGCCGCCGCCACCTCTCTCTCCTTCCTTTGCCTCTTCCTTTCCCAAGTGAGAGAACTCAATAGGTTTAGAGAAGAACCATCGGCACCGTCATTGTCCTCGCGTCCCTACGGCGTAAGGACCCCCTTCGGCATGTCTTCCTGCACCCCATCACTATCTTTGACCGATCCCTGGTGCTAGGTGGATGGGAGCCTCCCCGCGCACCTCTGTGCCGTCATCGTCACCAATGCCATGTCCTAGCCGAGCTCAAGCTCGAGTCCGGCTGGAACTAGCAGGTCTCAAACCCTCTGCCGCCGCGACGAGGTCCACTGAGGTCCTCTCCGTCTCCTTCCACAATGGGCGTGTCTCCATGAGCTCGGGATCAACCTCTCCGCATCATCTCCCTCCTTTGCTTCGGCCTGCCTCGCACACCCGAACGCCAACATCATCAGTCAACGCGTCCTCTTGCTGTCCCTGGTCCCAGCGACCTTGTACGACTCTAGCAGCACCCCCATGGTGACGCTCTTCTCGTCCTAGCCCTCCTCTCCCTTGTGATTTGCTCCCGTAGATGTTGTCCAACTGAGCTGAAGCTCTGGCCACCATGGCCACATGCACACGCGTCCTCTGCACACATGCCACCCCTTTGCTATAGCTTCCCTGCCACACTTCCATGCACACGCATCTTCACACACGCACAACCGAGAGTGTGCTCCTTCGCGAGCGCACACCCGCCGCAGCACGCACACGAGATCCGCACATCTCTACTCCAGTGGGCAACCATGGCCAAGCCAGGCTCGGCCTCGCGCAAACCCTCACACAACAGGATCACACCTTCCCCCTGCACCCCTGCTAATTCCACACCCCCGATGCTTCCCTCTAGCCTAAACCATCGCTCCTTTGCTCGCCATCGTCATGGCGATCTCCGCACGATCATGTAGGCCAAAGGTTGGCCCTTTCCAATGCTCTCCTAAAGTTTTTCTGCTCTATGTTGAACAGAACTCTATGCTAAACACAAAGCACCAGCGCAATGGTTAGCACACCAACCACAATCCATGCGGTCCTGGGTTCGAAACCTAGATTTCCGATCTCCAGACGGATTGCGCCAGGTCTGGTGACTCGTACTACCCAGTAAGGGCCTTCCCACTTTGGCGTCAACTTGTTTGTACCCTTGGCGGAGTGAACGTGCCTAAGGACAAGGTTGCCTTCCTTAAAACTCTGGGCATGAACCCTGCGGCTATGATAGCGACGCAGGGCTTGCTAGTAGCGTGCATCACGCGTAGCAGCCCGGAGACGGTTCTCCTCAAGTAGGACATCGTCGTCACGCCGGTGCCGTTCTTGCGCTACTTCATCGTAGGCAAGTACTCGAGGTGACCCATATATGAGTTTCATGGGGATAATTGCTTCTGCCCCATAAACTAGGGAGAAGGGAGTCTTCCCGGTAGTTCGATTTGGTGTCGTTCTGAGGGACCAAAGAACCATCGGCAGCTCATCGATCCATCGCCCGCCATAATTCCACAGCTTATGGAATGTTCTCGTCTTGAGTCCTCGCAGCACTTCAGCGTTCGCCCTCTCAGCCTGACCGTTGCTCCTTGGATGAGCAACAGAGGCAAATGAGATTATGCTTCCGAGGGCATGAACATATTGCATGAAGGCGCGGCTCGTGAATTGGGTGTAATGTCTTTGATGATTCGGGCGTGGACCCCGAAACAGCACACCAATCCTTTCAAGAACTTGATAGCTGACTGTGCAGTCACCTTTCTCACGGGCTCCACTTCTGGCCACTTTGTGAACTTGTCGATGGCGACGAACAAGAACTCAAAGCCCCCGGTATCACGGGGAAAGGGCCCCAAGATGTCGAGCCGCCAGACCGAGAAGGGCCATGATAAAGGGATCGTCTGGAGAGCTTGGGCAGGCTGATGGATATTCTTGAAGTGGAACTGGCACGCTTCACATTTGGTGAGCAACTCAATTGCATCTTGGAGGGCCGTGGGCAATTAAAATCCTTGCCAGAAGGCTTTTCCAACCAGAGCCCTCGATGCAATGTCTGAGCTGCACAAACCCTTGTGTATCTCTGCCAACAGTCCCTTTCCTTCTTCCCGGCAAATGTACTTCAATTTCACACTATTGGGCCTTCTTCTATACAGTGTATCGTCAAAGAACTGATACATACTGGCCCTCTAGGATACTCTTTCAGCTTCTTCTTGCTCTTCGGGAAGTTCTCTAGTTTGTAGGAAATGGACTATGTGCCGCGCCCATGTTGGAGCCTGAGGCTCGACAACGAGGACTAGCGGCACCTCCTCATTTGTGGGAGTGCATTCCTCGATCGTAGGGACCGGTAGTCTGGCAGGAGGGCACAACTCAGCAATCGAAGGGGAGTTGTTCCCACCAAGCTCTGCCGCGGACCTCTGAAGGCTCTGCCGGAGTCTAGTTTCCTCCTCTTTCTAGCCATTGTTGTCGGGGATATGGTGGGCTGAGTCAGACGGAGAACAAAAGTCCCTGGTTCCACAGGGAGTTTTGTGCGGTGCACTTCAACATATGATTAGCAATGCTGTTTTCCGCACGGGGTATGTGCTCTATTTGTAATCCGTCAAAGCGCAACTCCAACTTTATCACTTCCTCAATGCATGCCTCCATCAATGGGCTTTGGTAATCCTTGTTTACTTGTCTCACCACAAGTTGCGAGTCTCCGCGGATGATCATCTTCTTGATTCCCAGTTCTGTTGCAATTTTGAGCCCGGCAGGGAGCCCCTCGTATTCTGCAGTATTGTTGGTAGCCTTCTCCCGGGGAAAATGCATTTGGACGACTGACTTAAGGTGTTCCCCGGTGGGAGAAACGAGAAGTACGCCAGCTCCTACACCTTGTAGGGAGAAGGCACCATCGAAATACATAATCCATTCTTGGGGCGCCTCCTTGCCGGGGATAACCCTCTCCAACACTTCTTCATTAGGGGTTGGTGTCCACTCTGCAATAAATTGTACCAGTGCTCTGCTCTGAATAGTTGATGTGCTTTCAAACTTCATACTGAAACTGGATAACTCCAAGGCCCACTCCACTATCCTGCTGGTGGCCTCGGCGTTTCTAAGTGTGCGTTGCAAAGGAAAGCGGGTGACAACCGTGATCTCGTGGGCTTGGAAGTAGTGGCGCAGTTTCCTTGAGGTCATGATGAGGCCAAAAATCAACTTTTGCACACGAGAGTACCTTGACCTAGCTCCCTGTAACAGGGAGCTGACGAAGTACACTGGGTGCTCCACCACTTTCTTCCTTGCTGCAACCTTGGGACTGTTTCCGCTACCTTGCTCTCCCTTGTCTTTAACTGCATCTGACCTTGCCGGGGCGTATTTGCTTTCCTCTCCAAAGGGGACAATGGATGTGGCTGCCGCTTCATCCACTTCCCGCTGCGCTACTAGTGCTGCACTAACCACTTCATTAGTTGCCGCTAAGTATAGCAGCAACGGCTCTTGTGGTTTGGGAGCGACCAAAGTGGGCACAGAGGAAAGATAGGTCTTTATATCTTGTAGCGCAACATCTGCCTCTGGGGTCCTTTCCACAGGTCCTGCCTTCTTCAAGTTTTTGAAGAACGGCAAGGCGCGCTCGGCAAACTTGGAAATGAACCTGCTAAGCGCGGCAATACATCCAGTTAAACGCCTCACGTCCTTAACTGTCTTGGGTGCTTGGATCTGCTTGATAGCCTTGATCTTGTCGGGGTTGGCCTCTATCCCCCGATGGGATACAAAGAAGCCAAGTATCTTGCCGGAAGGGACGCCAAACACACACTTCTCTGGGTTCAGCTTCAAGTTGATCTTACGCAGATTAGCATAGGTTTCTTCCAAACCATGGACGAGGGTTGATCTGTCCTTAGTCTTGACCACAATATCATCCATGTAAGCTTCAATATTTCTGTGCAGCTGGGATTCAAAGCCAGTCTGGACTACCCTTGCAAAAGTGGACCCGATGCTCTTGAACCCGAAGGGCATCCGTATGAAGCAGTACGTGCCACATGGGGATATGAATGCGGTCTTCTCTTCATCTTCCTGGGACATGAAGATCTGGTGGTACCCAGAGTATGCATCCAGGAAAGAAAGCAGGTCACACCCGGAGGTGGAATCCACAATCTAGTCGATGCGCGGCAAGGGACCCTTCGGGCATGCCTTGTTCAGATCCCTAAAATCTATGCAAAGCCTCCATTTCCCATTAGCCCTGCGTACCACCACAGGATTTCCTAACCATGTTGGATGCTGAACTCCGCTGACCAGACCAGCTGCCTCAAGGTTCTTGATCTCCTCGGCAATGAACTGATGCCGCTCCAAAGCTTGCTTCTGGACCTTCTGCTTGACGGGTCGGGCATGTGGGCAGACAACAAGGTGGTGCTCGATTACCTCCCTGGGAACACCGGGTATATCAGATGGTTGCCAGGAAAAAACATCAATGTTCGCCCGCATGAAGGCAACAAGTGCGCTTTCCTATTTGTCACTGAGGGTGGCACTAATAGTGAAGGTACCATCAGCACCAGCCAGCCCTGCCGAGACCTTTTTCACAGCGGGTACAACAGCCTTGGGTCTCTTGCTATTGGAACTCTCCGGCAAGTCATCAACCGGCGCAGCGTACTCCGAAGAGGTATGCTTACTGGGTTCCTTGCTATGTTTCCTCTTCTTCTTGTTTTCCTTGGCGGGAACACTGGCTTCCCCAGCCTCTGCCATGACTGCTTCCTGGTACATCTTGTCCACACAAATGATTACATCCATCTCGTCTGACGGAATGGAAATGATGCCTATTAGCCCTGGCATCTTGAAGGTATTGTAGGCATAGTGGCACTACAAAAAAAAGACACTTCCATGATGATACATGTTTGTCATAGTAGGTCACGTTTTCTGTCATGCATGTACATCCATGACGATTTTATGACAGAATCAAGATAGTCACAACTGTGTTGTCGTAGAAGTATTCCATGACATTACCAAAATTATCATCATGGAAGTGTCCACTTCCATGACGATAAATGGCGCGTCATGAAAGTACTTTCGTCAAGGGTGACCGACACGTGGCATCCACCGTAACGGGTCGCCGTTAAGCTATCGGGTTCGGTTTTGGATCCGATAACCCGTTAACAGCCCGGACCAATGAGGATTTTCCACGTGTAAAATTCTCATTGGCTAGAGGAAACACGTGTTGGCTCACCGTTGGTACAGATGTCATCCACTCATTGGACAGGAGGCGCCTATGATAGGTCAACACGTGGCATGGCCCAATAGTGGCCCATTCCGGTGAAAAAGGTCGGCCCAGTAAAAATTAGCAGGCCGGCCCATAAAAGGCCTACTTGTGCCAGGTCCATTTAAGCCCACGGCCCATACGAGATGTGCCAATTCGGCCCCTCAACGGCCCGTTAAAGATTTGACACCATTGCAGCCCATCGTCAGTTCGAGCCCGTTAACATCCCGCTATATATTTGGGCTCAATATCGGCCCGATGTGATTTCGGCCTGTTAACGGCCCATTCAAGGGATGGGCCAATTTTCAGGATGTACATCTTTTGGCCTTTTAGCGACCCATTTAAGTGTTGGGCCAATTTCTGGCCCGGTGTGTCTTTTAGCCTGTTGATGACCCATAAATGAGTTGGGCCATTTGTAGTCGGACCTTAGTTTTGGCCTTTTAGCGACCCATTTAGGTGTTGGGCCAATTCCCGGCCCGGTGTGTCTTTCAGCCTGTTGACGGCCCATAAATGAGTTGGGCCATTTGTAGTCGGACCTGAGTTTTGGCCTTTTAACGGCCCATGCTCTTCATGGTCCAATACCATCCCGGTTTCTCTTTCGGCCTGCTAAAGGCCCACAACACTGTTGGGCCATTTACTGTATGACCTGACTTTCAGCCTCTTAGCGGCCCATGCTCTTCATGGTCCAGTATGAGCCCGCTGTCTCTTTCGTCCTGCTAAAGGCCCACAGTATAGTTGAGCCATATGTAGCCCGACCTTACTAATGGCCTGTTAACGGCCCGTGAAATCAAATGGGCCCACCTGTCGCCCGCTTTGATGTCGGCCTATTAACGACCCGGGAGGTAAGAGGGCCGACCATTAACTTTTGGCCTGGTAACGGCCCGTTAACTTAATGGGCCCACTAAAGTTCGTACATGTCTTTAGGCCCAATTAGATAATTTGAGCCCATTACGATGAGCAATTTTGCATTGGACCAAAACCGATCAAGCAAAGGTACGTCATACAGGGAAAAACGCTGCACATCCAGCATATATTACCGGAAATTACATCCACTGGGCAACCAAAGATTGATGCCAGTGCAAATAAATGAACAGAACCTAACGATTTACAACGTCACAATCTGCAACCTCAGTGCGGATGATGCCCATAAGCATGTGGGCAAGTTCTTGCTGCTTTGCTACACTCTCTCTGAAAACATTGATCAGTTGTTGTTGCGCACAAATGTGCAGCTCTGATTCCTCCACCATTTCCATCATTGCTTCAGCCATTAATTGGTTCGAAAACATACATTTTTCCGTTGCATTCGAGACGGAGGAAACTGAACAGATTCAGATGGAGATTTTGGCAGGCTTGTATTACTGATAGTGGAGAGTGTCTCGACCACTGCATCATAACATAAATTAGGAGGGTAACCGAACAGATTAATCATGTGTTATTGCCATATTACATGTCCTAGATTTATTCGAAAGAAACAATGGGGTTGCCTTGCTGTTTTCAGAGTTTGTCTTCTTATCTTCAGCAGCATGCACCAAATTAACACAATAGTATTGCTATCATTGGCCAGGTCAGATAATAGGAAAGCAACATTGACACAACAAACGTTTGGGCAACTAGCCTACACCAAATTAACACAATATGGCACAACTATCATCAGCCAGGTAAGGTAATACGAAAGCAACATTGACAAAATGAATGAATGGGCAACCAGAGCAGCACTACAATTTAGTAATGTGCATGATATGAGATAGTACACTCATGCAGCTGAGTATGCAAAACTACCAGGCAGTTTTCCTTACAAAAATCAACATTGGCGCCTTTAACATTTTTCTACAACTAATTTTAGATCAGATAAAGGTTGGATTCACGCCGATTAACAAAATACATGCTGATGTAAAAATATAGTGATATACAATAGGTACTTACATCAGCATTGGAGCACAGAGAATTCCCGCAAGATATTTTCCCCAAATACGGTCCCAATGGAGGAAGTCTTCTGTCATTTAACCGTATTTTCTAAAAGAGAGATGTGTAAGAAACATTTAGAAAATATGATCAGAATGCTATAAAATTTCATGATGCGAGGATACGCACACGCTTCTTAGAATGGAGTTGACATATTTTTGTTGGACTAGAGCGAACTAGTTCTTTGGCCACTTGAATCTGCTTATTATCAGTGGGAGTTGGGTTTCTCTGTGCTGGAGCTGTATCTATGAAAACTGGAGTTGGTTTATTATCTCCTGGCATTTGGATCTTTTGCAAAGACTTGGTTTGTAACCCTTCAGATTCTAATATAGACGTCTTGCCCTTGCATGCCTTATATAGAAGAATGGTGCTTCAATTATAAAACATGCTACAACAGAGATGGAATAGGTACTGAAGAATAGAAAGGCATGACATATTGACATGTATTCCCTCCATCAGGAAATAAATGGATGGCTCTTGGCGTATTTCAGTTCTAGATACATCCAGTTTTATCCATTTCTACGACATGTAATCCGGATGGAGGGAGTATGATGTAAGAGCTAGGGATACGACATGACAACAGTGTAAAAAAACACTACTTGAATATAAAACTGTATGCTAGCAGAATACGTACAAAAAAACACCAAGGCAACATGTCGGTGTACAAAAGAAGGGGCACACCTTTGTACCCCTTTACCTATGCACGGGCAGTCAGAGCCGCGCCCACGGTCACACCAAGCAGAACAGGGGAGGTAAACCAAGGCAAAACCGAAGCCAAAGACAGCCAGAGCAACGACAAGACCAAGAACGCAAAG
This sequence comes from Aegilops tauschii subsp. strangulata, assembly GCF_002575655.3. Taxonomy (NCBI): domain Eukaryota; kingdom Viridiplantae; phylum Streptophyta; class Magnoliopsida; order Poales; family Poaceae; genus Aegilops; species Aegilops tauschii. The sequence continues at coordinate 219,282,467 of NC_053038.3, forward strand.
AAGAAGCGGGGCGGAGCAGTTTCCCCCGGCAAGACCCTTGCCGGGGACTGCCTCAGCAGCCCCGGCAAGACTCTTGCCGGGGCAGCACGCCCAAACACCAACAGGGCGAGCCACCCTTGAGCCCACGTCCCCAGCACCATTAGCCACGTGGGGCCAGGGCTCGGGAGGCACCTCCATGGTGGCATGCAGATCTTTGTGAAGACATATTCAAGATCAGATGAGGATCAGAAGACAACGACCCTCGACAAGATCCTTGCCGAGGAGAGCCACGAGACCCCCCAGCAAGATTCTTGCCGGGGACGACAGCGCGCCACGACAAGACCCTTGTCGGGCCCCCCGGCAAGGCTCTCGCCGAAGACGCCCGCAGAACCACTGCCAGGTCCACACCAGCCAAGTCTCCACCGCCGTTCACATGCAGCTGCCTGCCCAAACTAGCTGGGCAGGCACCTGCGTGGCAACATGCAGCTTCCAGGCCAACTCAGCAGGCGCCTGCGTGGCGGCATGCAGATCTTCATGAAGGCCCTACCACCGCGCCACCTCAGCTGCCTGCCTGCCTACATGGCGCCGCACGCATCGCTGGCCAGGGCGCGTGTCGAAGCGAGGAGGAGCGGCGACGAGCGGGACGGGCCTCACCCCCGTCCCCGATAAAGCTAGGGGACACCTCAGTGGTGCATTAAATGCAACTTGTCCTGTAATGTGAGCGATAAGCTCACAATACTGTACGCCTTTCCACCTCCTGTATGCCACTGTGGCAGCCCCTTTCGCCTATAAAAGGAGGCCCATGGCATACTGGGAAAGGATTCGGCTCTTTTGAACCACGCACTCACCATAGCTAGTTCGAGAGCTCAAGAACTCTCTGAAATACACCCACCAAAGCAGGACTAGGGTTTTACGCATCCTCGCGGCCCGAACCTGGGTAAACGATCCTTGTGCTGACTACTAATCCGTCTCTTCTCGCAACCCTGCGCCCCAGCAACCGTAGTAGGGATTCTTGTGATCCCATAGGTGTCTTTCCACACCGACATCTTTGGCGTGCTGGGTAGGGGGTGCGCAATTGTGAGAATCTGGTCTAGTAGCTAGCCTAGCATTTCTTCATCGCTATGGCTCCCAAGAAGAAGACGGCCACGACGATCGGCTCGTTGGGGGCCGAACGGCCCGTACCACTACGGGCGAGCAGCGGCCCAGTCGCGGACAGGACCGGGCCGCGGTCCGCGAGCACCAGCATCACCCTGGCAGTCAGAGCCTGGCGAGCGGCGTCGTTCGCACGCCCGACGACCGGCCGCACGTCGCCAGATACAAAGACGGAGCTGGGCCCCCCGCAGGCGGCGCGGGGCCCTCCAGGGGTGTCGTTGTGCCACCTCCGGGCGACGCAGCGACCTCCAAGACACCCACGCCGGCGACCACTGCGTGCTCTTCCCATGGTGTGCGTGGCGAACAGCGTCACCACGCCGGCGACCCCGGGCACCGCCATGGGAAGAGCCATGTGCGTCATCCACGGGATGAAGGAGTTCAGCATGCCCGCCGAAGTGCCGGCGAAAATGACGCGCGGCCGCTAGGCCGTGGTGGAGCTCCTTCTAACATGGTTAGAAGTCGAAGCATGGCACGGTCCATGCAGCTATCGCCGCGACCCAAACCAGCGGAAGCTTTGGCGTGCGCGCAGCTGCTCCTCGACTTCCCTCCTGCTGCAGAGAAGCTCGACGAGTGGAGGGCCACCATCCGGAGCCTCGTCGCCGTCGCCAACAAAGATGATCCGCGACCGGCTGGGCCCTCGGGGCGGCGCTCCATCGAGCCACCACATGCTGGCGCTAGGAGGTCCGGGGGAGCTGCGGCCATGGTGCACTCTCCTCCTCCTCACCAACCGCCGTGGGCGTCTGCCCGTTGTGACGACGCTTGTGATAACATCTCTATAGCGTCGTCCGACCCGCGGACCCACCGCGACCAGCGCCAAGTTCTTCGAGAACGAGCTCACGAAGATGCTCGGACCACTATTGAGCGCCGTCGTGATACATGCCACCAGTCGGACAAGCAGGCAGGACCCGCTATGGACCACCCAGCACCGGGGGCCCCCTGTGGCCTACCTTACGAGGTGGGCTGCCTGGCCTTTACCCGTGAGCTGCGGCAGTTCCAGTGGCCGTCCCACCGCACGTTCAAGCCCGACGTCGGCGAGAAGTACACTGGCAAGACCCATCCGTCTGAGTTCCTCAGCATCTACACAATCGCGATGCAGGCGGCCGAAGCGCGCGACGACAAGGTGTTTGCCAATTATTTCCCGCTGGCACTGAAGCCCAATGTTATGTCTTGGTTGATGCACTTGCCGGCGGATTCCATTTCTTCTTGGTCAGATCTGTGCCATGAGTTCGTTGGCCCCTTCACAGGAGGCCACCAAGCTCATGGCCAGGCCAGTGACCTGCATATCATTCCCCAGAAGGAAGGGGAAACCCTGCGCAAGTACATCCAGAGGTTCAGCCGGGTGGAGTACAACATCCCTGACGTTCATCCCGCCGCTGTGATCAGCGCGTTCCACCAGAACATGCGCAATCGCAAGATGCACAGAGAGCTGGCGATGACCAAGGTTAAGGATGTGGCCGAGCTCTACGTTCTGGCCGATAAATGCGCCCAGGCTGAAGAGGGAAGGAAGTACCCCAGCGAAGACGCCGATGCGGAAAACGACTCTTCCGACAAAGACGCCGCCACCCCGACGAAGAAGGGTCGGCGTCGCAACAGGAAATGCAAGGGCAAGGCCGTACTTGCCGTCGAGGGGTCTGACGACACCGGCGCTGCCAAGAAGGTCAAGGCAGATGGCCCCTGCAAGGAGATTGCCGGGTGCGCTGCCTGCCAGGCCTTAGCAGCTGCCGACAAGCCAGGGGGCTCCGGCAAGCAGTACTGCAAGATCCACCGCACCAAGGGCCACGACCTCCAGAACTGCCGACAAGTCGAGCTGCTTGCTGAAAAGCAAAAGGCCGAGTATGAAAGGCGGGACAAGGAGAAAGGTCAGGATGGTGCCGAGGGATCCGGCAAGAAGCGTGGCGGCCAAGGAAGTTGCCCCGGCAAGGACAACCAGCAAGAGAGGCCCGCCCGGGGCCGTGACAGGAAACAAGAAGACGATGATCACGACGAGGACGATGAGTCCGGTGAGCAAGAGTTCCATAAGGCTACGGAGGCCATGTGCATCGATGGTGGTGCCTCGCTGCATACTTCTCACTGCGAGCTCAAGCAGTGGGCGCGTGAGATTACAGCGGCAGAGCCGTCGTTCGACGCTCAAAAGCCGCTGAAGTGGTCCGGCACGCCCCTCATCTTTGACGCCGAGGACCACCCTGACCGCACGACCGCGGTCGGGTGTTTGCCATTGTTGTTCTCACCAACGATAAGCAACCTCAAGGTGAACAAGATGTTGGTTGACGGCGAGATCCACTTGCCCTACAACGGGATCCTCGGCCACCCGGCACCAGCCAAGTTCATGGCGGCATCACACTACGCCTACAACATGCTAAATATGCCCGGGCCGTTGACCATCATCTCCGTCCCCTCCGACAAGAAGGACGCGCTGATTTGCGCCGACCGACTCTACCGGGAAGCAATTGCAGCAGCTGCCGTCAAGGCACCTGCTCCTGCCGCTGAAGGCCCGGGAGGGAAGAAGAAGCCCGGCAAGACCTCTCGCACCCACTCCGGCAAGCCCACCTCCTCGGAGTGTTGTGCTACCGTCGAGGACGTGCCAGAGAGCTCTACTGGCAAGAGCAAGAAATCCAGAGCTGAGCCGCCGCAGACCAAGAAGGTGTCCGTCAGGGAGGATGGCACGGGAGGGGCCTTCACCATAGGCTCCACCCTCGATAGCAAATAGGATGGCGCGCTCATCACCTTCCTGCGGGCGAATGTCGACGTGTTTGCGTGGCAAGCATCCGACATCCCCGATGTTCCTAGGGAGGTGATTGAGAACCACCTAGCTGTGTGGCCTCATGCGCGGCCCGTCAAGCAGAAGGTCAGAAAGCAGGCTCTGGAGAGGCAGGAGTTCATCACATAGGAGATCAGGAAGTTGGAAGCGGCAGGTTTGGTGAGAGGAGTGCTTCACCCGACGTGGTTGGCCAATCCGGTAGTGGTGCGTAAGGCAAATGGGAAGTGGAGGCTATGTATTGACTACACCGATATCAATAAAGCTTGTCCCAAGGACCCCTTCCCATTGCCGCGCATCGACCAGATTGTCGACTCCACGGCCGGGTGTGATCTGTTGTCATTCCTCGATGCCTAGTCGGGCTACCAACAAATCTTCATGACAAGAGAAGATGAAGAGAAGACAGCATTCATCACCCCATGTGGTACGTATTGCTTTTTACGGATGCCTTTCGGGTTGAAGAGTGTTGGCTCGACATTTGCAAGAGCAGTTCAAATCGGTTTTGAACCCCAGCTCCATAGAAATATGGAAGCATACATGGATGACATAGTAGTCAAAACCAAAGACGGGGCAACTCTTGTGCAAGATCTGGAAGAGACATTTGCCAACCTGCGCAAGATCAACCTCAAGGTGAACCCTGAGAAGTGTGTCTTCGGCGTTCCGTCCGGCAAGCTTCTCGGGTTCTTTGTGTCGCAGCGCGGGATCGAGGCAAACCCAGACAAAATCAAGGCTATTGAGCAGATTGAGGCGCCCAAGCGGATCAAGGATGTGCATCGACTCACCGGCTACGTCGCCACCATGAGCCGATTCATCTCCAATTCCGCCGAGCGCGCCCTTCCTTTCATCAAAATCTTGAAGAAGGCAGGCCCAATGGAGTGGACCCCAGAAGCCGAGGCAGCATTGCAGGATCTGAAGAAATACCTTTCCTCCACGCCAATATTGGTTGCGCCTAAACCACAAGAGTCGTTGCTGCTATATCTGGCGGCGAAGAATCAAGTGGTCAGCGCCGCACTGGTGGCACAGAGGAAGGTCGACGAGGAGGCAGTGACGGCGGCAGAACCAGCGGATGGCAAGCCAAAGATTCCCCCGGCAGGGCCTGGTGCCGGCAAGGCGAGGCCCCCGGCAGAGTCTGATGCCACCAAGGCAGTGCCCGCGCAGTCGAGTGAGGTGGTGCAGAAGAAGAAGATGATGCAACACCCGGTTTACTTTGTCAGCTCCCTCTTGAAGGGAGCTAGGTCGAGGTACTCCGGTGTGCAGAAATTGCTCTTCGGCCTCCTTATGGCCTTGAGGAAGCTGCGTCATTACTTCCAAGCCCACGAGATCACTGTCGTCACCCGCCTCCCGTTGCAACCGATACTGCATAACCCAGATGCAACCGGAAGGATTGTGGAATGGGCCTTGGAGTTATCAAGTTTCGGTTTGAAGTTTGAAAGTACCTTGACAATCCAGAGCAGAGTCTTGGCAGAGTTCATTACGGAATGGACCTCAATGCCTGACGAAGAAATCCAGGAGACTACTCTCCCCGGCAAGGAGGCATACCACGACTGGATCATGTACTTTGATGGGGCTTTCTCGCTGCAAGGCGCCGATGCCGCTGTGCTGCTCATCGCACCCACCGGAGAGCACCTCAAGTACGTGATCCAGATGCACTTTCCCAGGGAGATGTCCACCAACAACACTGCTGAGTATGAGGGATTGCTCGCCGGTCTCAGGATCGCGGCAGACCTCGGGGTTAAGAAGCTCATCGTCAGGGGTGACTCGCAGCTTGTTGTTAGGCAGGCCAACAAGGATTACCAGAGCCCATTGATGGAGGATTACGTAGATGAGGTGAGGAAGCTGGAGGAACGCTTTGACAGTATCCAAGCGGAGCACGTCCCCCGAATGGAGAATGACATTGCCGATTACCTGTCGAAGCGTGCTGCATTCAAGCTACCTATGGAACCAGGTACCTTTTTGCTCCGGTTAACTCAACCATCCGTCGAACCGTCAATGGGGCAGAACAAGCGGAGGAAGTCAGGTCCGGGCAAGTACTTTCCTACCGAGCCCCCTGGGGCTGCCGGCAAGGGTGCTGCCGCGGATGCTGAGCCTACCAAAGGGCAACTGGCTCCGGCAGGGCGTCAAGCCCTGGCGATGGAGACATCGGTGCCCATGGCTGAGGAAATGCCTTTGGTCTTTGCCGTCGAGCCCCAGGCTCCGGCATGGGCACATCATACTTTCCGATTCATCCAAACAGGGGAACTTCCTGAGGAGCAGGAGGAAGTGGAAAAAGTAGCCCGCCGGTCCGCCCTGTACCAGTTCGTCGACGACGTCCTATACAGGAGAAGGCGGAACGGTGTGAAATTGAAGTGCATCCCCCGGGAGGAAGGACTGGAGCTGTTGGCAGAGATACATGGAGGCATATGTGGCTCCCACATAGGGTCGAGGGCCCTTGCCGGAAAGGCGTTCCGGCAAGGTTTCTTCTGGCCCACCGCCCTCCAGGATGCGACGACACTAGTAACCAAGTGTGAAGTGTGTCAGTTCCATTCAAAGAAGCTGCATCAACTAGCTCAAGCCCTTCAAACAATCCCTCTCTCCTGGCCATTCTCGGTCTGGGGGCTCGATATACTAGGCCCTTTCCCCCGCGCTGTCGGGGGCTTTGAGTACTTGTACATTGCAATCGACAAGTTCACAAAGTGGCCGGAGGTGGAAGCAGTGAGAAAGGTGACTGCTCAGTCAGCTGTCAAGTTCTTCAAGGGACTGGTCTGCCATTTTGGTGTGCCAAACAGAGTCATCACCAACAACGGCACGCAGTTCACAAGCCACACCTTCATGCAATACATTCAAGACCTCGGCAGCAAGGTCTGTTTTGCTTCTGTTGCACACCAACGGAGCAACGACCAAGCAGAGAGGGCAAATGCTGAAGTGTTGCGAGGCCTAAGGACGGAGACCTTTGACAAGCTGCACAAGAGTGGAAGGCGCTGGATTGATGAGTTGCCAGCGGTTCTTTGGTCGATCAGGACGACGCCAAATCGAGCCACTGGTCACACACCCTTTGCCCTAGTATATGGGGCGGAGGCAGTTCTCCCCACGGAACTCATATACGGGTCACCTCGAGTGCTCGCTTATGATGAGCTTGAGCAAGAGCAGTTGCGGCAAGATGACGCAATGCTCCTTGAGGAAGATCGTCTTCGGGGGGGCTGTGAGAGCAGCACGCTACCAGCAAGCCTTGTGGCGCTACCATAGCCGCAAGGTTCATGCCCGAAGCTTTGAGGAAGGCGACCTTGTTCTTTGGCGCGCTCAGTCGGCCAAGAATTCCAACAAGTTGACGCCAAAGTGGGAAGGCCCTTATCGGGTAATACGAGTCACCAGGCACGGCGCAGTCCTCCTGGAGACCGAAGATGCTGTCCCAGTGAGCAACTCCTGGAACATCGAGCAACTTCGCAAGTTTTACCGATAAGGCGCTTGTCGGGCCTCCCGGCAAGCCACCTTTCGTACAAGCTTTGCCGGCAAGGCATGCAACCCTTTGTACAAAGCCAGGCGCAGACCCTGAGCATAAATAAATGAAGCGCTGGTGCCCTAACTTATAGCATGCATGCTAGGTCGAGTCTCTTGCTTGGTTAGGGTTGATAGTGCTTAGCGGCGACTAACCCCTAGCCTAGAGGTCGAGTGCGCGTCTATCTGTTTCTTTTCTGTCCTCCTTTGGTTCGCAGGGCACATGAGCACTTCTGCTGAGCTACTTGGAAGAAAGGAAACGGACCGGCGTCCCGACCAAGGCAAACTAGAGTTGCCGGGGGCTACAAGCACAAGGATCCAACCGCGGCAGGACAAGGTTGCCGGAGGCTGCAGATCCAGATAAGTCTTTCATCCTCTATCATGCATTTCGGAACGGAGCTGAGATATGTGAAACCTCGTTTTATTTCTAGGCCACCGTGCTCCCCTTTTCTATACCCAAGGATTATCTCCTGGGCCTGGATTTGGTTGTAGTCGCGGTGGCAAGGAAGTAGAACGAGGAGCCTAAGCCCGCTTCATCCCTGTCTCCGCCAAGGGCGCGAGAATGGTCGAGCGAAGTGGGGGGGACGGCAAGGCCTGTTGCCGGGTGGAAAACGTTTATCTTAAATTGTAACAAGGATTTGATCCTTGTCGCGGGGTCTACCCACGAACGAAAAACCCGGCAAACATCCCTTTTTCATTAAAAACATCCCACACAGGTACAGTCCGTACGGAATGAAAAACATGAACAAGGGGGATTACAAGCTTTAAATTTAACAAGGCCCGAAGGCTTACAGACTAAAAAAGAATGAGATGCCCGTAATCCCTTTCTTGTCCCTCTCCTCAGGAGGCAGGTCAAGGAAGCGAAAGGGCAAAAGGGGCACCTAGGCGAGCTATGAGCAGCAGAAAGCACCAAGAGAACACCTCAGTGGCCGCCTACGGGTGGGCCGGTGATGACGGTGCCGGGAAAAGAGCTGGAAGACGAGGCGGCAGGACCGGCAATACGCGATGAAGGCGTCGGTGCCCACGTAATCCGAGTTGACGGCCTTGCCGCCCGCCCTCTTCCTCTTCTGCAGCCTCCCGACACCAGCCGCCCAAGGAGACGGCCCCGAGAAGTTCAAGGAGCTGGCCCCACCCCCGGCAAAACTCTGCCGGAGGAGCGGCCAGGTGCAGATGCTGCTGCTGCCGCACCCGCCCAAGTGCGGGGCGTCCGATGCCTAGTCGGACTCATCCCCGTCATCTGCCCCGCTGTCCTGCTCATCACTTTCGCTCGAGGAAGAGTTTCCATCGTCGGAATCTCCGTCGGAGGAGCTCTCCACGCAGCACTTCAGGCGAGTCCTGAAGTCTCCGAAGACCTTGACGGAGAGCAGGCCGTCCTCCATTAATTTGAAGTAGAGGACGAGCCCCGCCGTCAGGCTGTGGGTGGATGCGAGTGAACGTCTTCCACCCACGATGGAGGTACATGACCCGAGGGGCCGGGAAGTCGACGTCGACCCGCGTGCCCCCATTCCCACAGCCCCTCATGTGCAATCTGAGGGATTGGGGCGGGTCACGCTCCATCTCCCGAGCAAACGGGGTGGGAAGAAGAAGACGGCGACGCTGAGGCCGGCGCAGCCTGATGAAGAATTCACGGGGCTGGTCTCCAACATGGCCTTCCATCAGAAAAGGCATCATTAGCGGGGGCAAAGCCGGCGCGCCGCCCCGCCCTCCTCTTCCCCGAGCACTACGACCTCTGCCCCGGCCTCGCCCACGGCCTCACCCCCTCCCCCTTCCCCTCGCGGCCGGCTCCACCACCGCGGGCTCAGGAGGGGGAGGGACGCGCTGTCGAGCGGCGACCCTTGCCGCCACCGTCGAGGGACCAGGATTCCCTTTCTCCATGGCGAGTGAAAGGAAGAAGCAGAAGCGAGAGGAGATGGATGACAGAAGAGTGCGGGACGCCATTCCACCTTCCCCCTCCTTATAAAGGGGCGGCGTCGGGGCTCGGACGCCCCGCTCGGCCAATCCAGCCACCAGAGGCACAGGGAATCGGGACCGACCCGCTGCCCCAACCAGCGACGGCCCGGTTTCCCGCCTCCACCGCTTGCCACCCCAAGCGCATGGAGGACGTGTGGCGAACGTGCAGAATTGAGGGGACAGGTGAGGCGACCTCTCCCCACCCCGTGATCATGGGGTGTGGACGCCTTGAAGACCACGACCCGGCCCCGTGCGGTAAATGAGCCGCGCCTCCACGCCTCCCTCTTTTTATGGGGAAGGCGCGAGCCACCTCTTTACCACGATGTGACGCATGCATGCGGGAATCGCCCCACGCATGCCGCCCACGTCACGCGCACCCCTCCACGCCGCGCCACGCCGCGCGCGTGTCGTCGGAAGCGAAGCGCGGGAAAAGTTTTACCGCGGTAAAAAAAACTGCCCCGCGTGCCCGCGCACCATTTTGGGCCCGGCCCAACAACACGTCGCGCTTATGTGTGGCCCAGGCCCAGGGGCTCTTGTCGGTTTACAAAAGAAGGGGCGCACCTTTGTACCCCTTTACCTATGCACGGGCAGTCAGAGCCACGCCCGCGGTCACACCAAGCAGAACAGGGGAGGTAAACCAAGGCAAAACCGAAGCCCAAGACAGCCAGAGCAACGCCAAGACCAAGAACGCAAAGAAGCAGAGGGGCGGAGCAGTTTCCCCCGGCAAGACCCTTGCCGGGGACTGCCTCAGCAGCCCCGGCAAGACTCTTGCCGGGGCAGCACGCCCAAACACCAACAGGGCGAGCCACCCTTGAGCCCACGCCCCCAACACCATCAGCCACGTGGGGCCAGGGCTCGGGAGGCACCTCCGTGGTGGCATGCAGATCTTTGTGAAGACATATTCAAGATCAGATGAGGATCAGAAGACAACGACCCTCGACAAGATCCTTGCCGAGGAGAGCCACGAGACCCCCCAGCAAGATTCTTGCCGGGGACGACAGCGCGCCACGGAAGACCCCTGCCGGGCCCCCCGGCAAGGCTCTCGCTGAAGAAGCCAGCAGGACCACTGGTAGGCCCGCACCAGCCAAGTCTCCTCCGCCGTTCGCATGCAGCTGCCAGCCCAACAAGCTGGGCAGGCACATGCGTGGCAACATGCAGCTTCCAGGCCAACTCAGCAGGTGCCTGCATGGCGGCATGCAGATCTTCGTGAAGGCCCTACTACTGTGCCACCTCAGTTGCCTGCCTGCCTACATGGCGCCGCACGCATCGCTGGCCAGGGCGCGTGTCGAAGCGAGGAGGAGTGGCGACAGATGGGACGGGCCTCACCCCCGTCCCCGATAAAGCTAGGGGACACCTCAGTGGCGCATTAAATGCAACTTGTCCTGTAATGCGAGCAATAAGCTCGCGATACTGTACGCCTTTCCACCTCCTGTATGCCACTGTGGCAGCCCCTTTCGCCTATAAAAGGAGGCCCATGGCATACTGGGAAAAGATTCGGCTCTTTTGAACCACACACTCACCATAGATAGTTCGAGAGCTCAAGAACTCTCTGAAATACACCCACCAAAGCAGGACTAGGATTTTACGCATTCTCGCGGCCCGAACCTGGGTAAACGATCCTTGTGCTGACTACTGATCCTGCTCTTCTCGCAACCCTGTGCCCCGGCAACCGTAGTAGGGATTCTTGTGATCCCATAGGTGTCGTTCCACACCGACGCAACATATGCGTGTATGATTGGGAAACTAAGATGGCATTGCAAGAGACCACTAGAACAACACTTCAATGTAAAAAAAGACATGGTATGGTAGACAGATGAAGTACATACTGATGAATAACAATGCATAAGATATTCAGAAGCATGACGTCCAAACTAAGCAGATGGCATTGCGATAGAGTAGAATGACAGTACTTGAATTTGAAAACATGTTATCATGAATGGAATAGGTACTGAAAAACAGGAAGGCATGCCATATTTACATGCATGATCAGCAGGCTAAGCACAAGGCATTGCAACATAGTAGATGAACTCCAGGACATTATATGCATGTTGTACCCATATCAAGGGCCAAGTTAGAGAAAGGACCTTATGGGGTGAATAGGATTCATCATCTTTCTGCAAGTCTTGTGAAGAACTTCCTTTACATGTTGCATCATATTGGGTATCATTGACGTCAAGTTTGTTGGCCGTTACATTGCTCCGTGAGGTTCTTGTGGATAAATCAGTGTGTGCAATTATATCTGACATGCATGGAAGACAACTAGTAGTTAGATTTATGTAATGAGTGCCTGTAGGAGACGACATAAATAGTAGGATCAGGGTTAACTAGCAGCAACAGGTCTCAAAAACTAAAGGGAGAACATAGATGAAAGATACAGAATATGTACCGTTTGTACTCGAGATTAACTAGATGGCACACAAAAGTATTAAGGAACAACATAGGTTATACTAGAAGTGGTATAATACTATAATCACTAGCCTGTGGGATAGCATTGGCTGATGGATGATAAATATGGAACAACGTTACCTAAAGAACAAGTCTCTTAGCTGAACTATGGAACAACATTAACTCCTGAACAAGACCCGTAAGAGATCAGCATGAATATACAGTGAAATGTGGTAATCTATTTTCCATGCTTAGATGAATAACAAAGCCATAAATGTTGCACACAAGTAAGATGAGGGTACAACCTATCTGGCTGCCATCCATAGGAGTGAGCATCATGTGCTGACTTGTCGATGGCCCCGCAGTTGTTTTGGCTGTCCATGTCAGGCACGCGGATTCGATGTAGGGAACTGTTGAGTGGGGACTATAGCTCCCTTCTGGTGCATGCTTTCCTTGTTGGAGCAGCTGCGGTGAGTCGGAAGACAGCGTGGCTGAAGATGCAGAAAACGCATAATGTTACGAACGACACATCTCTCTGATCTGAAGAAATACCCTTAGAGATCAACAGCAAGGTACGAGAGTGGTCACACGTCTGTTGACTGAAGACTAAGTTGGGGTCACATGATTTTATTTTATTTCGGTACTGTACGATCTACGCTGGATGGCTTGATGGCCGTCTTGTGCCTCCCAGCTGACACTGTTCGGAATCTTCCCCAAAGAGCCAGCGATCACCGGTAGAGCAGCCTGCCTCCGCCGTCCGTGGCCCCGACCAAAACCCCGCTCCCCGCCCCACCACAATGCCGTGGTTGCACCGCCCCCGGGCCAATCCACAAAGACTCGCCGTCATCCAGATCCGGCGGCGGCAGTACCTTCAACCCACGCAACTCTAAGATAGCCATCTAAGCATTGCTCCCGCGGCAAACTTGCGCCGCCGCACCCTTACGTTAGACACCAGCCAACCGGCAGCCTAGGAGCTCTGCCGGCTCGAGGGGTGCTTCTTCCCATCGGGAATCAATTGGCCCAGAATAAAAATTCAGATAACTGACGCCTAAATAAAGTGATTTGAGATGAGGGTGCGACCTATCTGGCGGCTCGGTGAAGTAGGCAGCTCCAGCGCCTAGTCGGTGAGGCTGGCGCGGTTGCGGTGGCTACCGGTGGCAGGGAAGTAGAGATGTCGCGATGGTCGACGGCTACGGGGAAGCAGCGCCGGGGCTCTGGACTGGTCCAAACTTGGAGCCGCTCCGGCGCCATGAACAATGGTGAGGGTGAATCGGCTTTGGTACAGTTCACGCGGCCGTCGTCGAGGCAGCTCCGGCAGCACGGAGTAAGAGGCACGCGACCCAGTGCATGACGGAAAATGGGCAGCGTCTCCGGGATTAGAGAGGAGGGCGACTATGAATTTGGTGCGGTGGGGGGCGCCATGGAGGAGGGGCTGAGGTATCGCGGCTCGGGAGAAGGGAGATTCTGGGGAGAAGGTGATTTGGCGCCCACGAGGTATGAATGGGGAATTTGGAGGGGGAACCATGTCTTACAGACACATTTGTCTGAAATGTGGGGGGGGGGGGGAGTTACAGCTCTACCCCTGCCTTTAGGCTTCTCGGCTTGGGTCTTTGTATTGAGGTTCGGGGATAGTAGAGTAACTTTGCTTCTCCCAAATAGTGGGCGTGAGCGATTTATGGCGAGGAGGGCGTGTTTTGAAATATAGTGGGCGCGAGCGATTTCGGGCGAGGAGGGCGTGTTTTGAAATATAGTGGGCGCGAGCGATTTCGGGCGAGGAGAGCGTGTTTTGAAATAGTGGGCGCGAGCTATTTCGGGCGAGGAGAGGGTGGTTTGCCGACCATGGTTTATGAATTATTCGGCACATGTCATTTCGGCCGAGGAGAAGGCGCGCTTGGATGAAGTTACGAACCTACCCTCGATGTACAATGGGCCAATTGATGCGTGTCCCACATAGGCCGGTAATTTCGTGTCTCCCATTTATTTGCTCGGACGAATTCCACCGAGCAGAGGGTGTCTAACGGCTCGTTCAAATTTTGGGAGAACGAGCATCCACGTCTACCTTACCAAGTCGATTCGAATCAAATTTTGAAATATTAGCTTGCCACTTCTTTTTAGATGGAGAGATGATGCTCGGGAGTAATGTGTTTTTACATGCTCGTTGCTAGCGATTTACTGTATGACAAATAGTTGACCCACTCAAAAACGGAAATCAAACCCAAAATGAAATATCTTGATTCAAGGAAATAGCTCGTTCAACAGGTCAAAATAGTGAACTAAATCCAAAATTGAACACCTCAATCGAGTAGCATGTTGTACAGTATTATAGTACTCCATGAACATGTTGAAAGTCAAATTAATGAACTTGTTTGATATACGCTTATCTTCGTTCATGTGTGGATTGCAGACAACATGTTCTCCAATTTAAATATTTGAATGCATGTATATATCGAAACATGGTTTATATCAGTCTTTGATGCATAAAACGCGACCTCCCCCTCTTTCGGACTCCTGCTCTCTCTCTCTCTCTCTCTCTCTTGGCGACAATCTTCAATTCTATCGCACGCATCCAACACACAAACCTTTTTGGTCCCTCTCCCTCTCTCTCTGTTTCTCTCTCTCTTTGTGTGTGTGTGTGGGGGCGGGGGTCTTTCTAGTTCGCATGCATATATACTCCATCTATAGGTCTCTCTCGCACATTATGTATGATTCTCTAGTCCAAGCTAAATATCTTGGGTGCACTCATCGTACGCACACAAATTCCTTGCCCGTTGCCCATAACTCTCTCACGCACCACTCTGTCGTCTCGGAGCTCTTCCCTCTCTCTCTCTCAAACTCTCCATCTACCTGGGTCACACATACACATGCATATCTCACTCGCACTCGGTAGACCCATCTAAAACTCTATCTCTCTCCTCGTTCTCTCTCCATCTCACACGCACACACACACAATCTCATGCCTAGCGAAGTATGATGGTCTCTCACTCAAATGTAGGCACGCGCAATCCCCCCTATATGTGTATGACTAGCTAATTTTAGTCTCCATCACACACATGTGCATGGTCTATCTCAATTTCTCTCGGGGCATCTTTCTATCGCGCACGCACCTCCCTCGATCTCCCACCCATATAGTCCCCTCACGATCTTGAGGGGATCCCTCTATCACAAACACACCCTCTCTCCCTCCCCATGCATCCATGTTCTCCATGTTCCCCTCTCGACCTTTGTTCCTTGTTGGCCAGACCTCTATTGGACATGTGCTATAGGGGTGTCTATCTCCGTTGCAAACAATCATGCACTAGCTATCTTCGTGTATCTCCTCACCTCGCTTTTCTATCTCGGAGATGCATGCGTGATATGTTTGCATAAGAAACGAAAAAACACACTCTCTCTCTAATTTATCGTTTGTTGTCCCTTTCTCTTTCACAAACATACTCTTTTTGCACACCCACTCATTCTCCTTCACACGCACTTGATCTCTCTCGACTTAGGCACCCTCTTCGGTCCATAGCATATAGATTTATTGAAAAGTCAAACATCACAAAGTTTGACCATGTACGTGGAGAAAAATATATACATCTAGAACGGCAAGCATATACCATTAGATTTATCATGAGATGTAGTTTTGTATGTTGTATCTTTGGTATTGTAGATATAAATAACATTTGCGTAAACCTGATCAAAGTTTCTAAAGTTCGACTTCTAAAAAATTTACATGCACTGCATTATCGAGCGGATGGAATATCTCTTTCCACCTCTCAGCTATCTGACGCACCACTCAACCTTATCGGGGCTCCTCTATCTCTCTAAAACCGTATTTCTCCCTGGTTCACACATACACATGTTTCGCTCGCGCTACATATAGACCCATCCAACACTCTCCGCCCTTGTTCTCTCTCTATATGTGACACGCACCCCCTAAGTACCATAATACCTCACTCCATCATAGGCGCACACACTCCCCCCTAAGTATGATTATCTCTCACTAGCCATCAGGAGCACACGTATTGTCTCCTTCCATCCATACATCTATCTTGATATCTCTCGGGGTATCTTCTATCGCGCACACACCTTGTCACTCGATCTCCCACCCATGTAGTCCCATTACGATCTCCAGGGGATCTCTCTATGACAAACATACACTCTCTCCTCCCCATGTATGCATTTTCTCCGTATGTCTCTCTCAACCTCTCTCCCTTGTTTGTCAGACCCCTCTTGCCCACGTGCTAGGGGTCTTTCTCTCTCGGTTGCACACAACCACACACTATCTCCTCACCTTGCTTCCATTGTCGAAGATGCATGTGTGATATGTTTGCATAAGTGTAACACCCCGGATGTAACTTTCCTTTTTTTGTAACTCCAACTCTTGCCATTTCCAGCTATGTGATATGATATTTCCTTCATGGTTGGGTTTTGTCTATCGTTTTGGATTTTGTTCATGTCTTGCATTTCATCCCATGTAATCATGTGCATCTCATTTTCATTCGTGTTCGTCTCATGCATCCGGTCATTTTCCTCGTTGTCCGTTTCGCAATCCAACACTCCCACATGCACCCGTTCCACCCCTCTTATCTCGTTTCGTGAGCGGGAGAAAAACGTTCTCGGAATGGGCCGACATTTGTCAAGTGGCCTTGGCATATCACCAATAGACCGCATGTCAAATTTCATTCCATTTGGGGTCGTTTGATGCCCCAACGGTTAACCAGGTAACCGCAAAATCCTTTCTTTCATTGCAGCCCAACACCCCTCCAAAACTTTCCACTAGCCCATCTAAACCCCCTCCATGCTCTCCGTCGTTGGATCACAATTGTGTGGGCGAAAACCGCACCTCATTTGGACACTCCTAGCTCCCTCTACCTATAAATATGTGCCTTCCCCAAAAATTCCGCAGTCCAAACCCTAGCCCCGCTCCTCTCTTCGCGCTGGACATGTCCGTCCGCACCGGACGCTTCGCGCCGCCACCTCCGCACCACTCGTGAGCCGCCACGTGTCCACCCCGGAGCCGCCGCCGCCCGCCCGCGGGGCCCGCAACCGGCCCGCGCGCCATCTGCCGCCGCCCGAGCGCTCGCCCGCGCCCTTCTCCGCCCGCCGCCGCCCCGCCGTCAGCGCCGCCCCGCCGCCGCCGACCCTCGCCCGCGCCGCCACCCGCATCGCTCCATCTCCACCGGTCGCCGCCGCTGCCTCGGCGCTCCACCTCGCCGTCGGCCCCGCCTCCGACCAGATCCGGCGAGGAACCGACCGGATTCGGCGTCTCCGCCGCCCCTGACCTCGCCAGCCGGCGGCCTGAGCTCGCCGTCGCCTCGGTTCACGCGCCTCCGAAGAACCCGATGTGTCGCGGTAAACATTGTCCCCGAATTTCCAATATTATGTGCACCTCTTTGACTGGTCATATCTTCGTGTCCGTAACTCCGTTTTGCTCATATGCTATATCAAAATATTCGTCTCGTGATGCTCCTCATTTTAGTGTCATTTACATGCATTTTACTGTCCATTATGATGCCATTATCATCATTGAAAGAGTGCTATATGATGTTAGCTGCTGGTTCTTAACAGAACTTGCTGATTTGTCATTCTTGTTGTATTTTGTGTGTGCATCCTTTGGGCATGATGTCTACATGTTTTATGAGCTCCATCATGCCATCTTTACAGATGTGTAATCCATGTGTTTTTGTGAGTCTTTTAGTGAGTGCATCAAGCTCGTGAAGTAGGATACTTGCTGTTACCTTTTTGTTAGGCTGAATCTGTCACATCATGATGCTATGTTTGATTGGTGCTACCATCACATCCATGCATAATCTGGAGATGCTCCTTTAGGATGTTTTGTAGATATTGCTATGCTCTATCTATCTATTCCTCTGGTTGTAATTATTCCCGGCAGATTGTTAACATGATGTTCAGTTTTGCCATGTGTTTTGCTAGTGATACATGCACAATATGAACTTGCTCTTTCCATGCATAGCTTCTTGAATATGTCTACTTACTGTTGGTTACCTTGTGATGTCACGAAATGCCTTGTGGTGAGTGATTTCAGCTTGCAAAGTTGCTATCATGAATCTGTTCCTGCCATGCTCTGTTTTGCTTGTCTGAAACTGTTCATATAACTTGCCATGTTTGCATGGGTGCCACATCATGTTCTATGCATATTTGGTTAAATCTCAGTAAGGGAGTTTTGTTCTATGTCTTTAGTACTAGATTTTCATGTCTTTGTTTGTCATGATATGTTCCTGTAGCTTGTGGTTTGCTAGCTCTAAACATTGCTACCTGCTGCTGTTCTGCCATGCTTAGTATTTTCATTGTCTGTGAATCTGTTATCATTTGCACTTTTTCCATGCTGTTTTAGGCTTGTTCTAGTGAGTTCTAGCAGGAGCTCAGTGTTCATGATTTGTAGAGCTTCATGTGTACTTGGCTCGCGTGTGCATTGTTGCTATGTTGGAGTGCTGTAGCATAGTTTCATGATGCATTAGAAGTGCTATGATGCTGTTAAGCGCAGTTTTGCATCATTCTTGTTTTGCTTGTCATTTGCAAACCGTGCATCCGTTTTCGGTGATCCTTATATCGATTTCGACTGGAATCACCTCATCTTTCCAGAGGCATACTTGGGTTGCCAAGTTGATGCCTTGATCATCCTTTCCCTTCCGAAGTTCTCATATGCATTGCACATCATACCTTGCATCCCATGCCATGTATTGCATCATGTTTCTTGCGCATTGCACCGTGATTGATTGTTGTTCCATTGCTTGTGCTCATGCTTTCGGTAGAGCTGGGAGACGAGTTCGTGAATGAGGAACCTAATGAGTACGCTAACGAGGAGCAAGCTTTCGACAACTCTGAGAACTTTGCAGGCAAGATGACCATTATCCTCGATATCACTTCTATCTTTGCTTTTCTAGTTGTTCGCTCTATCGCTATGCTGCGGTACCTACCACTTGTTTATCATGCCTCCCATATTGCCATGCCAAGCCTCTAACCATCCTTCCTAGCAAACCGTTGTTTGGCTAAGTTACCGCTTTTTCTCAGCCCTTCTTATAGCGTTGCTAGTTGCAGGTGAAGTTGAAGCTGGTTCCATGTTGGAACATGGATATGTTGGGATATCACAATATTTCTTATTTAATTAATGCATCTATATACTTGGTAAAGGGCAGAAGGCTCGGCCTTATTCCTGGTGTTTTGTTCCACTCTTGCCGCCCTAGTTTCCGTCATACCGGTGTTATGTTCCTTGATTTTGCGTTCCTTACGCGGTTGGGGTTATGGAACCCCCTTGACAGTTTGCTTTGAATAAAACTCCTCCAGCAAGGCCCAACCTTGGTTTTACATTTGCCTCACCTAAGCCTTTCCCTTGGGTTTTCGCGAGCCCGAGGGTCATCTGCCCCCCCCCCGGCCCAGTGCTCCTCTGAGCGTTGGTCCGAACTAGAGTCCTTTGCTGCGCCATCTCGGGGAAACATGAGGGCTGGTTTTAGTTGTACGGAGTGCTCATCCGGTGTGCCCTGAGAACGAGATATGTGCAGCTCCTATCGGGATTTGTCAGCACAGTCGGGTGGTCTTGCTGGTCTTGTTTTGCCATTGTCGAAATGTCTTGTAACCGGGATTCCGAGACTGATCGGGTCTTTCCGGGAGAAGGAATATCCTTCGTTGATCGCGAGAGCTTGTGATGGGCTAAGTTGGGACAACCCTGTAGGGTATAAACTTTCGAAAGCTATGCCCGCGGTTATGTGGCAGATAGGAATTTGTTAATGTCCGGTTGTAGAGAACTTGACTCTTGCTTAATTAAAATGCATGAACCGCGTGTGTAGCGGTGATGGTCTATTTTCGGCGGAGTCCGGGAAGTGAACACAGTTTGGGTTATGTATGAACGTAAGTAGTTTCAGGATCACTTCTTGATCACTTCTAGCTTCTCGACTGTTGCGTTGCTTCTCTTCTCGCTCTTATTTGCGTATGTTAGCCACCATATATGCTTAGTGCTTGCTGCAGCTCCACCCCATTACCCCTTTCCTACCCATAAGCTTAAATAGTCTTGATCTCGCGGGTTTTGAGATTGCTGAGTCCTCGTGACTCACGGATACTTCCAAAACAGTTGCAGGTGCCAATGATACCAGTGCAGGTGACGCAACCGAGCTCAAGTTGGAGTTCGACGAGGACCTTGGTTGTTACTATGTTTCGTTTCCTGATGATCAGTAGTGCTGCCCAGTTGGGATGATCGGGGATCTAGCATTTGGGGTTATCTTCTTTTCTTTTGGATTTGACCGTAGTCGGTCTATGTGTGTACTCTGAATGATGTATGTTTAATTAATGTATTGTGTGAAGTGGCGATTGTAAGCCAACTCTTTATCCCATTCTTGTTCATTACATGGGATTGTGTGAAGATGACCCTTCTTGCCACAAAACCACCATGCTGTTATGCCTCTAAGTCGTGCCTCGACACGTGGGAGATATAGCCGCATCGTGGGTGTTACAATAAGACACACACACACCTTTTCTCTACTTTTATCGTGTGTTGTCCTTGTCTCTTTCACACACGCCCACACACTTTTTTCACTCACTCTTTCTATTTCACACACACACTCTCTCTCTCCCTCTCTCTAGTTAGGGACTCTCTCACGTCCATAAGCATATGGATGTTTTGAAAAGTCAAACCTCAGAAAAGTTTGACCAAGTATATGTGGAGAACATTTACATCTGGAACGATCATTAGATTCATCACAACATGTACTTACTTCATACTATCATTTATCTTTGTTATTGTAGATATAATTAATTTATTTATAAACTTGGTCAAAGTTTCAAAAGTTTGACTTGGAAAAAATGTTGGCACTACATTATCGAACAGAGGGAGTAGCTCTTTCTCTCTCTCTCTGCTATCTCTCATGGGCCTCCCCTCTCACTCGAACTCTCATGGGCCTCCCCTCTCACTCACGCTCATTGTGTCAGCATATAGCTCCATATATTGTTTAGTTGACCGGTCAACCAGTCCACATGCTGCCTTGTCAGCTCGTGTTCTCTATCTTCATGTGCTGGCCCATGTGGCAGTGGGTGAAAATAAGTAAACTAGAGGCCCATCTGACACGCGGTGAAGTAAACAAAGTTGAAACCACTCGGGGTAGCACCCCGCACGCTAGTAAATTGAGAGCACATTGAGGACACACTTCTTCCGCGTGAAGGACGCACTCACGCACAATTCACCACTTCGCGGCGGCATGCACAGAAGGATGCACTCGCGCACACCCAGCAGGCCAGCACACAACACACACCAGCGCACGTGTACACCGGTGTCACCGCCGGTTGAGATGGACGGCGAGGTAGCCAACAAGCGGAGGCGACTCGAGCCAAAACCGCATCCGGTGAGCCTGGAATTCATCAGCAGCCTCCCCGATGACATGCTGCTCGTCATCATCGGCCTCCTCCCCACCAAATCTGCCGTGCGGGCCGCCCTGCTCTCCCGGCGGTGGTGCCCCCTCTAGCGCCGCGTCCCCCTCAACCTCGCCGTTGATAGCTGCCTCTGCGACGGGGATTGCAAACGCATGGCCGCAGTCTCCAAGATCCTTTCATCGCACCTTGGGCCAGCCAGACGCCTTGACATCCGCATGTTCAGTACCAACTGCAAGGTCCAAGCCAAGTTCGACGAGTGGTTCTTATCCCCCGCCCTAGATGAGCTCGACGAGCTCAGATTTGAAGCTGGACGATGTCGCTCTCTTCTGCCGTCCGCTCTCCGCCTCACGCCAACGCTGCGTCGCGCCAGCTTTAGCTCCTGGTATCTTCCCTAGGTTAATGCCGCGCCCGCCCTACTTCTCCTCAACTCAAGCAGCTCGACCTCTTAGACGTTGGCATCTCGAAGCAGGCTATGGAGCACCTACTCCGTAGCTGTACTGCACTCGAGTACCTTTGTCTTGAGCAGATCCACGAGTTCAGTAGCCTCCACATCGCCTCGAAGAATCTCCGATGGATTTATGTGTGTTGCTGGCCCCGCAACAAGACATCAATTGGGAAGAGATCACTCCAGCTGTTCCACGTTATGGTCAGTGAGAATGCGCCTTTCCTTGAGCAATTGCTTATTTCTGATCTAGAAGGTCCAACAAAAATCAGGGTCATTGACGCGCCGAAATTGACAGCGTTGGTGTACTCGTCTGCCAAATTCTCCGAACTCTTTATTGGATCCGTAATCGTTCAGGTACAACACTCGTCTTCTTCTCCGTCTTCTTGAAATTCACATTTTTAAATTTCTTCTTGATGTATTTAGGTCCGTCTTCCAGAAAATGATTCCCACAAGCTTGACCCAGTCTATGCGCACAGTGAAGATCTTGGCAATAAAATATATCAGCCCCAAACTGGATCAAGTTGTTGGATTCCTTGCATGCTTTCCAGGCACGGAGAAGCTACTCATCAAGGTGAAACTTCTTTCCTATTAGTAAACGGTAATCACAACGTACCTCAATTTTTTCTTAATTTTCCCAAATTACGATGTGTCAGGACCGGTTTTTCGGGATATTAATTTCCCAGAAAATGGCCCTTGTGCTCACCAGCCCCAGGATTACTGTTAGCTGATGAGGCACCAACTTGATACAGAAATTCCAAGAAAAGTAGAAAATATGTAGTACAAGACCATTGTGGCCTATGAGTACAACACTTGGTTTCTAGTGGTTGATGGCGGAAGCGGTTCGTGGTTCATCTGCGTCTATGGGACTCCATTTCCCAACGGAACAGCTGACCAGGATAACTCCTATCTTGGTGAGGCTGCTATCATCGTTGCTTAGGTTCCGGCGCTGTCTTCGCAACGCTCCTCTCCAAGCAGGTAATCTGGCCAAGACAATAGCCAGGGACAAGCCAGTGAGTACTTTTGAATGTACTCGCAAACATTATGAACACGGGTATAATATAACAAAAGATAATCACGCTCTGAAATATTCTATGATCGCAATGCCAGTCACGAAATAAACAAAACCCATGATGCACGCATGCAGGTTGTTCGTATAAAACATGAATATGCAATCCGAGAATAGAAATAAAAAATGCACCGATCGGGTGTCTGAAGCGACGCCTTGAAAGGACGACAACAGAAAGCGTGCCTCCGTCGGGCGTCTGAGCGACACCACATAAAGGGCTTATAAAGTAAACATATAACAAGTATGCCACAGTCGGGCGTCTGAGCAACACCACATAAAGGGCTTATAAAGTGAACAAATAACAGGCATGCCACAGTCGGGCGTCTGAGCGACACCACATAAAGGGCTTATAAAGAAAATAATCACAATGAATATCCAGGAGGTAGAACCGTCCCAGGGTTACTCAATAATTCAAGTAATAAAAAAGGTTAGACCAATATAATAATAATCACAATCATCATAAGTCACAAGTCATGATCCATGTTCCGGTTTAGTAGTTTCTCCTCCGAAGACCGACACTAAAACCGACACTTGACCCATCTCAGACTGTAGTCGTTACCCATGGACACGGCTATTCGAATAGATTTAACCTCTGCAGAGGGTGTACTCTTTACCCACGAGTAACGGATTTCTTTAGTCCATCGGGACTAATTCCGTCTACGGTCTTTTAATTGAAAACACACCTGACCGCACACACCAGTCTAACTTACCGGCGTCTGGAATCACCCACGACACCTGTCAAGCAAAACTCTAAGTGGGGAGGTTACAACCTCGATTAGCATGGGATCACAAAATTTATAACGCGCGCAAACTAGGGAAGCCACTCCCCTCGGCTACAACCGGAAACACCCATGCCCCCGGACCAGGTGGCATGCCTACCGGATGCATCCGGTATCTTCCACCATGGCCTCTCTGTACGGTGTGTGCTAGGAGGGGTTGACAACTTACTGAACCGTACCCTACCTGCGGCAGGGACAAGTGGTAGTACGAAACAAGTATGGGGGTTACTGGAACAAGACTCAATCTACGGCCGACTCAGGAGGTCCAAGTATTCCCTGTATGATTAGCATAACAAATATATTTCAACTAACAGACAGAATCACCACTCATCATACCTCATCATGCCATACCGGACACACTCATCTCGAGGAGGAACTAGGGAGAAGCTCGTGTCTACCCAAGATAGAAAATTTCCCGGCTTCCTTCCGGTATGCATGAAAAGCTTACGAGGATGATTACTATCACCAGCATATCCATTTCTAACAGCAAAGAATCTTCATTGTGCACTCATGCGTATGATCGTATCGGCACATAAAATAACGAATGCTCCATGTCAAGGTGGTGTTGTAACCGTATCAAATAACACACAAAAATATTATGCCCGGGTTCAGAATGCTTGCCTTCAAGTTGTGGAGAGGCAGGGTGCATTCCAGAACTTTTGAAAGTTTTCTCCTCTCTCCAAAAATCCTATTTTTGAAAATATTCAAGTTAATACATAGTTTCAAAACAGTACAAAAAGTTCTTTGGAAAATTTTCAAATAAATACTAAAATAAACTAGACAGAATTTGAGAAACAAAAAAAAAGAATCAAGTCATTTGGACTTATATTTAAAAAGTTATAGCGAGTCAAAGTTTACTCAAAATCTTGCTTTTAAAATAAAACAGAAAAGAAAACGTTCCGGACGAAATACGCTTTCGAGAGGAGGACACGTACTTCGGGCTTTACGCCTCCACTTAACCCGCGCGGGCCGACCCGTGGGCCCCTTGGGTCCACTGGTCAGGTTTGACCAGTCGTCCCCGCCTTCCTCTCTTCTGGCCGAACGGAGGCGGAGCTCCGGCGATCGCCGTCGGCGAACGGAGGCCCCTCGCGGGGTTCTGATGGCGGGGATGGATCCGCCAGTCCAGGGCGGTCCTCCCGGTGGTCGATAGGCTGGCGGGAGCGAAGGGAGTCGCCGGCGGCGAGCTCCGCGGCGGAGTTGGCTTCGGGAGGATTTGGGGGTTTGGGCTACGGTGGTTCCCGATCAAGTTTGAGAGGTGGGGTGGCTCCGCAAGGTCTAGGAGAGTTGAATGGCGGCGCTGGATGGACTGGGGAGGTTCTGCTCGCGACGCAAGGCACCGGAGCGTGGCGGCGGCCGAGCTGGCCAGAGACGAGGAAGAAGGCCCTCCCCCGTCGATTGCTGGCTGCGGGAGTGCTATGAGGATGGCTTGAGGTTGCCTGGGGGCTTGGAGGAGCTCGGGGGTCCCTATTTATAGCGGTCGAGGTCGGTTCCGCGGCGGCCGGGGATAAGAACGCCGGCGACCGCCGTTCTGTAGCCAGGGGCGCGTGGCGTTGGCTGGCGGGGTCTGGCAGAGTGAGGGGATAAGCTTGAGCTGTTCCAGGGGCAGCTGGCGCGCTGGAGTGGCTCGGGCGGCGCTGTCCATGGCAGGAGCCTGCTGTGGACGCCGGTGTGCCGCCAAGGGAGCTCTGACGGCGGCGCTGTAGGGCGCCAGGGTGGCTTGGAGGGTTCTGGCGAGCGGGCGAGGGCAGGGCGTGGCCCTACGGGCGAGCAAAGGCCAGGGACCAGACGCGGCGACTCGGGCGCACGCACGTGCAAAACGCGCTTTCTGGCCGCGCCCAGAGCACGCACGCCAGGTGCTCGACGCAATGCCATCATGTGCTAGAGGGCTTGAGCGAGGCTGGTAGTTAACAGGTCTAGGTTAGAGTCATCTAGGAGCTTAGTGGACATGCTGGTTTGGCAAAACAAGCAGGTTCAAAATGCAAACTAGGGCTCATGCCAATTCTGTTCATGCACTCAAGGTGTTTGACAGAATGCCAAGGGCATCTAGGCAACTCTTGGGGTGGCCAAAAACTCCAGATCATAGTCCCTTTAGATGATAGAGAGGGTGGCAATGTTAGTTGGTAAAAACCAGAAACTTGTTAGTGCAAGTTTTTGAGAAAACCAATTCTGGGCAGAAACTAAAGGCTATTATTGCATGGACTAAAAATACTCCAATGGGTCCACTCTCCTGGACTTAAGGGTTTGGTAGAGTGTTCTATAAGCAGGAAAAAGAATCATGGGCATTAGAGCAACAAAAATTAGAGTTGC
Source organism: Aegilops tauschii subsp. strangulata (assembly GCF_002575655.3). Lineage (NCBI taxonomy): Eukaryota > Viridiplantae > Streptophyta > Magnoliopsida > Poales > Poaceae > Aegilops > Aegilops tauschii. The sequence continues at coordinate 219,308,116 of NC_053038.3, forward strand.
TGTAGAAAAAGCCAAACTGGACCAGAGAGCAAAAGAGGATGTTTTGCTCAAATTTTTCAAAGAACATTAGTGGGTTTTTGCACAAAGATGAATAATATACTCGTACTAACATCTCCTAATTTTGGTGGAAGTTTTAAAGAAATATCTAAATAGGTTGTAGTGCAAAAGTGCAATTGGACCAGATTTGAAAACTTGGGGAAAATCTCAAAATCTCCAAATGACTAAGGGATATTTTTGCACAAAAGTGATCTAGGAACATCACATGTCATCCCCAAATTTTGGTGGGATTTTTAAATGAATTTATCAAAGGGTTGCAGTGCAAATGGGACCCTAAAACTTATGAAAACCCATTTTAGAGAAATAAAGCTCAGGGAAAATAAATTATAAATAATCCCACTGATAAAAGAATTGTTTTATTTGAGAGGGTAAACAAGTCCAATAATAATTGGAAAGTTTTCACTTGGGGTGAAAACTCCACAACTTAGAAGAAAAGAGAGATTCTGAGATCAAAAATAAATCCAGAAAAATGAAAATTTAATTTCTTAGCAAAATTTTAATAAACAAAACATGGTTAAATTTTTGGGGTGTTACACGATGACAAGTGTAGTGTTCAAAACTGCATCTACGCATTGCACCGAAAGAAATGTTTTTAGTACTTTTTCTCACGTGATCACCTGCATTGTTTTTTTGTTGTACTACTATAGTAGCCTAGGCTAGTCATAGTGGAAAGTAACTTAGACTAGTAACTCTATGGTTACCCTAAGAGCAAGTACTACCTCCGTCCTGGTTTACTCTTCCTATTTTGTAGTATCAAAATTTGACCATAGATTTAACTGACAAAATGTTAATGCATGTCACTAAAAATTATATTGTTGGATTCATATTTGAACATAATTTGAAATGGTATAATTTTTTGTGACATGCATTGGCATTTTCTTAGGTAAATCTATGGTCAAAATTTTACACTAAATATGAGGTAGTACAAAAGTGGGCTATAACGGCCCTCCACTATGTAGGCCAAAACATGTGCCAAATTCACTTGTGATGCATTTGGCATCAATGCCCCTCCATTGCTCACCTGGTGCCCCAATCTGGATCACCTACTTTGCTCCGGTGCCAAGTTAACTCACGCAATGAAAAACACTTGCGTGGGAGAGAGAGAGAGGACTGAGGCAATAAAAAAAACACTTGTTTGGGAGAGCGAGAGGCTGGTGTAGTTGGTTTGATTGATTTGTTTATACATGTGGGTCTGTGTGCACAGCGGTGCCAACTCTCTCACATCGCGAGAGCGGTGCCAAAATCTTTTCATTTGACATCGATGCGTATTATGTGGCATACTTTTGAGAAATATGGCATCGGCCACATAGTGGAAGGCAACAAATGCCCAAGCTCTTCACATGCTCCTAGGTAAATGAGAGGATAGAGAAAGAGAGGGAGAGAGAGAGAGAGTGAAAAAATATCACTAGCCAGCCAAGTCTACCGTATGAGCGAATGATATTGGTACCTCTTGATAACACGACAATCTTATACAGCTAACTGCTCTAATATGTTCTCTTCTTTTGCAGATAAAAAAAGACCCGAAAGTGAAAAATATGTTGCACTATACCAATCTCATCGAATGCCTTGATCTCCATCTTACATAAATTGATTTGATCGACTACAGAGGCAGCACATCTGAGATTAAATTGGCCAGTTCTTTGTTCTGGAGGCAAGTGTGCTCAAGGTAATGAGGTTTGGCGTTCTCTGGCGCAACAATGAATGGCGTGCTGATCACCGCAAGCGTCTAAGCCTAAATGACAAAGTCTCCGCAGAAGCTGAATTTGTTTTTGAAATATCAAGTAGCCAGAGACTCGAAAATTTATGTGCCCATTAGTGACTTGTCAGGGCAGTGGATTTTAGTTTGTACGATAATGCTGCATCCACCTAAAGTAATGAAAGTTCTTACGTAAACTTCCTAGATTCCCTCTTCGTAGGTGCAACATTACTCCTAACATTTGTAATATCAGTTTGAAACTTGAAATATTGCCGTGTCCTATTCCTGCGTTTTCAAAATCCTGCGAATCAAAGAGGTCCTGAGTTGGTGATGATGTTGTCTGTGCCATCTTTCACCAATAGCCGTCGGATCTAGATCTGACACATACAAACCAAACTTCTCCATTTTTGCAAAAAGATGCCCGCACTTGTTTCCTATTTACAAACAACTCCTTGTCTCTCGCAATCAGCCATATCTCCTCCCACCACATCTAGAAGGCCATGAAAAATCTGGCGCGATGGCCGCTGCCGGCGCCGTCCCCCCCAATCTTGGTGTTCCGTGCAATGCACGGGCATCTACGCACGGGAAATTATGTCGAACACGGCTAGTTGTAAGCAGGCTAGCTCTATGGCCATGATGATAGTGACTGAAGACGGTGAGGCTGACTTATGTTATGCCGAACATGGCGCCTATACTCAGGTCTCATCTCCGGCGCAGGGTCTTGTCACTTCACTGTGACGAGCAGCATGTAATAATTTGACAAACGGGTAGTACAGTGCTACTACATTGGTAGTACTACTAGTAGTACTAGCACCACCGTCTGGATTTAGTAGTACTACCACGTCCATCTGGATTTAGTATTTGACTAGCAATATCTAGTAATGCATGTCACAAAAAATGTACTACTCCCTCTGTAAATATATACATGGTGTATTGTTTTATTCCTTCTGGTAGATGGCTCAAATATGAAGTCTCATCAATCAGACTACTATTGTTCTCACCGAGCGCTCAGCTTTGTAAGCTACCAAAAAAATTGCAATCAAAGACTACTATTGTACTCCCTCCGTACTTGTGCATTAGTCACGTTACGAAAACCAAATAGTAATCCCAAAACTTTTAGGCGCGGTGCATTAACTACCCACCTCGTTCCCTGTTTTTTGCCACAAAAAAAGAAATCACCCAATATAAATACCAGACGTGGGGTGCGTATGCATCCAATGACTTGGACTACTCCCTCCGCCTAGGTGTATGACTAGCCACAATGAAGAGTAACATACACTAGTAACATACACATATCCCTAAACTATGTTACTACCTTTCATAGTGGGTAGTAACATAAGTATGGTAACATGCAAAGCCTAATTTATTAGGTTATAGACTCATATTGCATTGGGACATGTGATATTACAGTAATAACTAGCTAAGTTACTCAAACTACCTCTCTCCTCATTAACTCATTGCCATATAAGCAAATTTTGTTGAGTTGGACTCGATATTATTGCTGAAGTTACTCCCACTGTGGCTAGTCTAAGTCATCTTAGAGCAAGTGAAAAAGAGGAGGGGGCTCCCATGCAAGAGCCTAGCTATATGCGGATTCCTAGGCCGATATACAATAAATATGAAGAAAGAGAGAGAGAAGATGAGAAAAAGTAGTACTCTTATAGCCAGCCTGATAGCTAACCTTATTGTATGAGTGGCTACAAGTGATGGCTCTATATGACATGGCAACATCATATAGGCACTAGCTGGCTATACTATTAACCATGCTCTTAGGTTGTGCATCGTGACCAAGATGAAGGGGAAAGCGAGAGAACTTAATGTCTTTTTGCTAATTAATAGGAATACATGCAATGAACTAACCACTGCATGTCATGTTTGGTAGTCTCAAGTCATTGAAAGCATGCACGGCCCACATCTCTCATTGGTTGATATGCCACGAAATAAGAAACAAGGAGGGAGTTAATGAACCATGGCTAAGTGTTTTGGGACGGAGGGGGACATAGCTTCATTGACTTACTGCACCTGCGTTTGGGTGAATGACACGTGGGCCCAACAGGTGGCTGGCCCACCTGTCATACAGCCAAAGGCAGGTGCAGTAGAGGGCCGAGGAGTAGATGGCCAACACACACGTGATCACTCCAATCGCAAGATCAGTTGACTAGAAGCTACACCCATGGAGGTGATGAGAGCGAGCATCAGCCCGCTGTGCCAGATGGTCCACGATGCTGGCCTACGGCCCGGCACTGAGGAACGTCTCCAGGTCGTGCTTGAGGCCGCCAGGGCGAGAGGCCGCTTGGATGACAACTTCGTCTCCTTGTTCGACAAGGTCCTCATCGGCTTCCTCGACAAGTTCACCATCATCAAGAAGCTCGCGGACGACCTTGACGTACGCCTCCAGCCCACGCGCCCAAGCTCTACGATGCCCGCCACCCTCAACGACCTCTATGGTGACAACCTCTTCGACGCACTGGTGGCCCTGCGACTGCCCGCCGTCGCACCGGAGAATGTCCACCTCGAGGTCGCGCTCGCCGCGCAGCGCCTGGCGCAGCAAGACACCGTCAACATAATCACCCACGTCTACGCGCAAATCGCCCACAAGGACTAGTAGGTGCCAGAGGAGGACGATAGGTCGCTGGCCTTCTTGAGCCGCAGGGCAAACTTGGACGACATTGTTCAGAAGCACGTTGAGCTCGCCGCCAACGCCGCTGCTCCTCAGACGTCGGTTGGTGACCCAGCGCACTAGGGCATGAGGATGTCATTGATGGATCCGTATGTATCTTTATCTTTCCGTCAAATCCATGTAGTAGTATATGGTACTACTAGTAATTATCTTACCTCTCATCAACTTCATAATTTTCGTATGTACTCCATGCATGAACCGCGCCAGAACCAAACTTTTCATTACTCTAGGGAAAATCGTTATTTCTATCTATCGGTCGCGCCATGGAGCAGAACTAAATTTTACAAGTTACAAGTTCAAAAGGAAAAGTCTGCCATGTTCGCGTCGTACCCCCACACGGTTGGTCCGGCACGCCGGGAATGCGTGTTGTGTTGCATTTTCACTTACAAGTGGGACCGCAGTTGAGCAAACCGACTATCGGCAAACCCCCACCCCGCCCACCATGCGATGGCTGAGAAAACATGAGGGAGAAGAGATGGCTGTATCACGGACTCCAAGAAAATTGGTGTCGGATGGGACTCGTGCGGGTGGCGTGTGCCATACTACTAGACGTGAATGATAGTTATGGACCATGCTACCCCACTATATCGAGCCTATATCGAGGTGCTAGTTACGTAGAACAAATTTCATGAAGTCCGTGCTCAGCCCTCCTCTATCTCTCTTCTCAGCCAGCCAACAGATGCGCAGAGCCCATCATCTGTTTGCTCACCTGCGGTCCCACATGTTAGTGAAAGCGCAAGAGGACCCACTGAACCTGCACATCTTTCACCTCGACGTGCTGGTGATGAAAAACAAATCCAATAAAGATCTTCGGTGGCCACTTTTGGAGTTACTCAAGAGTAGTAAGACTCTATTTACAGTTTAATCCAAGATGCACATCACGTGGCTTCAACTACCACTCCATTTTCTTGCATGACACGACCTGGATGCTGGATGTCCCACGTGTCGGCAAAAGGAGGAAGAAGTCGACCAAATCTTCTCCACATTTAGACCGGAGGAGTAGGAAACACGGCAAGCCCTGTGCCTACATCATACTACGTACAAGCCCACCTCACGCAGTCACGCTATCACCATATTTATCGGCCTCTGTGCGACACCTAGCTCTAGTTGATCTAACTAGAACTAACTATTGGTTGGCTCTATGTGATGTGGGAACTTCATACTACTACGGATGCTGGCTATTCTACTACGACACTAACACTCCAAGAAGTGAGTCGAAAACCATTTATAAATTGAGTTTATGACATGCATATGCAAATGTACCATTCATTACATACAACAACTCATCAACACACAATGGTAACGAGGATACATGTTGGATTATAGATTAGTTCCAAAAAAACATTCTAGTAAATACTAAAGTTTTCATCACACAACAAATAACAAGCAATGAAATGAACTTCAACTCAACCACTCCTCGGCGTTGGAAACACTTTCTTTGAAACAGAAGTGTTTGTCTCGGAAGGGCCAACTACTGTCAATCTTGGGACCAACGCAGGACTGATCATCCAAGCTGAAGCGGCCTATTTCATGACCCATATTGTGATAGCCACAGTAGGGAAGCATAGCAATGTCCGAGGTATAGATACAGTTGCTTCTCATAAATGGTAGTAACGTTGTTTCAACAGCAGCTGGATCGCCTTTCACCATGATTGGATAGTTTTGTCCAAGGCAGAGCGAGTTTCCTCCAAGAGTATCAATACTAAACCAGGGAGAAGGTGTTGGTGCTAGCACAGTAGTATCCATCCCGAATACCCTGCAACGGATGTTGGAATAGGTCTGGAGAGTGCGACCATGGGAGACAACACCTGCTTCCTTAGTCACATCAGCGCTGCCCTGTATATAGACAAGAAGAGGTGATCCATCAGAATAAGTTGCCAGGCACCACTGAGTATATGTGTCCTCATGCTCATGATCATCATCATCGTCATCTCCCCCTTGGTTATAATTTTTTTTAAGTATAGGTGGTGGAATGTTCACAGGACCTTGGAAACACAAGAAGGTTAATTAGTAAAGGGAAACTAGCTAACCTGCATGCATGTAGATGAAACAATTATAATTATGGTGGAAGCCAAACGTACCGAAAGCATAAGGATTCCATGCAAAAATAGTGCCACGAGTGGTGGCAGCAAACACAAGACCCTCGTATTGAATTGCATCACAGTACTCATCCTTGTATAGAAACTGATTTTTGAGCAATATCCATCCAGTTGAACTATGAAGGAAGTCAACAAGCTTGTCGAACATAGCAACAACTACACATTCCATTAAATCGCAAGAGCGGTCGGGAACTTGACAAGTTGCTATCTTCTGTAGATGACAGTCACCATGACCGTAGTTGAAAGTACGGTCATAACCGGTGTGCTCAACCTCTGGGCAGTCTGAGATTTTTGGAAGTGGAACCCGGTGACGAATGTACACATTCACAAGTTCCCACTCGCAGTTGGACCCAATATAAAAAACCCAATCTCCATTTGCGCCTGCCCAAGACATACTCTCAAGCGATGGCATCTTAACATCACACGTATCATTATCAAGCGGCATCAACTTGCACAAGGCGAGGCCACCGTCGTCCGCGCGCCTGTCAGCAGGGTCATGGTGAAGAAGATAGGGGAGATCAAACCGCTCCTGGACCCTTGGGTTCATTGTAATGATGTTATTAGTTGAGTCGAGAATGGTCTAGAACGAACCTGCTATGCTAGCCGAGGTGATGACGTCGTACCGATCAATGAGTTCCTTCACCACGTCATCATTCAGATCGGGGCAAGAATAACGGGGTCGTTTCCGGTCTATTCCCTCCGTGGAGAAGACGATCGAACAATGGTAGAAGGAATGGTGAAGGCAAATGGAGGAGGGAGGAAGAGCGTGCGACGGCAGTTCCAAATCAAGAGGGAAAGGCGAAGAGTCGGTGGAGGGTTGCCATGGTACACAAAGAGGCGTCCGTTCAGAGATTGTACAAAAGGACTCGCCGTCGTCTCCCTGACATGTTGGAATGGGACCACATGTCAACGAAGAGGCTAGTGGGGAGCGGACGGTTGCCACAGAGGTCACACACTGACGACAAGGCCGTCCTGTCTGACCTAGCGCCCACGCGGGATGGCTTTCATCCCCCACACGAGCGAAGCCACTTCGCACCCCCACACGGTTGGTCCGCCACGACACTAGGCCAACTCCAGTGCGTGCAGCTCGAACGCGCGCTCGCTCAGCCCCCTTTCCCTCGACACCCCGGAGCTACCCAACCACGGCTACGTGTTTCGCGCACCCGGCGGCCGGATTTGGAGCGGATCCGGTCAGGCTTGAGCTCGCCCGGCTGTGGGAGGCCATGGTGCGCCATGGACTGGGTGGGAACCGGCCGGAAGGCCCTGGCAAGGCCGCAAGGCCGCATGCATGTACTAAGTCCTCCTCTAGCCGCTCGGATCTACACCGTCGGTGGTCCACCGGCAGATACATGAATGGCGGTCGGCCGGGCTCGGTGTTTGCCCAAAAGCTCATCGGCGCACCATTGCCACTCATTACGTGCGACGACTTCCCAAAGAAGGTCTTGCGACGCGTGTCTACAATGCTGGAACATCCCGGATAGGTGTTCATCAAGTGCTCAACCGATGGGGTATGTACTACTTTAGCTTCGGTTGTGCTCTCGGATTAGACTAGTTGTGCTAACTTAAAGTTTTATTGTGTAGAATGGATGCAAGTTTTGGTATTGGGAAGAAGAGTACATCGATATATTGATAGAGCGCAATTTAGTAGATGTTCTAGCACTTTTAGCTAGCATAGAGGCTAGAGATGAGACTATTGCACTTGTTGATAGAATAGAGGCCAGACATGAGACTAGATGCGAGGAAGCAACGTCTACTTCTTTACACTCGAAGAAGAAAGAAGCACGCAAGATCGAGCCTCCGCAGATCAACAATGAATGCATCGAGAAGGCACTAATCTAACTTACAGGAGCAGTTATGGAAGTTGGATATCTTCTAAAATGTATTCTTGTGGTTCTTGTTTTCTTTGGTCTTGCTTTTCTAGTCAAATTTTGGTGATGATTTCCATGTACCAAAAATCAAATGATGAAAAAAAGATATGTGTTTGCATAGAAAAATGTACGCAGTCGGGATGCGTCCGCGCGTTGGGCGCACTGATACGTCCATTTTGCATCATGCTTTTATATCAATATTTATTGCATTACGGGCTGTCATTACACATTGTGGCACAATACTTATGCCTATTCTCTCTTATTTTACAAGGTTTGCATGAAGAGGGAGAATGCCGGCAGCTGGAATTCTGGTCTGGAAAAGGAGCAAATATTAGAGACCTATTCTACACAACTCCAAAAGTCCTGAAACTTCACGGAAGCAGTTTTTGGAATTAATAAAAAATACAGAGCAAAGAAAGTACCAGAGGGGGGCCACCCACCATCCACGAGGGTGGGGGCTCGCCCCCTGCCTCGTGGGCCCCCTGGCAGGCCTCCGGTGCCCATCTTCTGCTATATGAAGTCTTTCGTCCGAGAAAAAATCATAAGCAAGCTTTCTAGAAGAAACTCCGCCGCCACGAGGCGGAACCTTGGCGGAACCAATCTAGGGCTCCGGCGGAGCTGTTCTACCGGGGAAACATCCCTCCGGGAGGGGGAAATCATCACCATCGTCATCACCAACGATCCTCTCATCAGGAGGGGGTCAATCTCCATCAACATCTTCACCAGCACCATCTCCTCTAAAACCCTAGTTCATCTCTTGTATCCAATCTTTGTCCCAAAGCCTTAGATTGGTACCTGTGGGTTGCTAGTAGTGTTAATTACTCCTTGTAGTTGATGCTAGTTGGTTTATTTGGTGGAAGATCATATGTTCAGATCCTTTATGCATATTAATACCCCTCTTATTATGAACATGAATATGATTTGTGAGTAGTTACGTTTGTTCCTGAGGACATGGGAGAAGTCTTGCTATAAGTAGTCATGTGAATTTGGTATTCGTTCGATATTTTGATGAGATGTATGTTGTCTCTCCTCTAGTGGTGTTATGTGAACGTCGAATACATGACAGTTCACCATTATTTGGGCCTACAGGAAGGCATTGGGAAGTAATAAGTAGATGATGGGTTGCTAGAGTGACAGAAGCTTAAACCCTAGTTTATGAGTTGCTTCGTAAGGGCCTGATTTGGATCCATATGTTTCATGTTATGGTTAGGTTTACCTTAATACTTCTTTTGTAGTTGTAGATGCTTGCAATAGGGGTTAATCATAAGTGGGATGCCTGTCCAAGAAAGGGCAGCACCCAAGCACCGGTCCACCCACATACCAAATTATCAAAGTAACGAACGCGAATCATATGAGCGTGATGAAAACTAGCTTGACGATAATTCCCATGTGTCCTTGGGAGCGTTTTCCTTCATATAAGAGTTTGTCCAGCCTTGTCCTTTGCTACAAAATGGATTGGGCCATCTTGCTTCACTTTATTTACACTTGTTACTTGTTACCCGCTACAAATTACCTTATCACAATACTATCTGTTACCGATAATTTCAGTGCTTGCAGAGAATACCTTGCTGAAAACCGCTTATCATTTCCTTCTGCTCCTCGTTGGGTTCGACACTCTTACTTATCGAAAAGCTACGATATATCCCCTACACTTGTGGGTCATCAAGACTCTTTTCTGGTGCCGTTGCCGGGGAGTGAAGCGCCTTCGGTAGGTGGAATTTGGTAAGGAAAAATTTATATAGTGTGCTGAAATTTACTGTCACTTGTTACTATGGAAAGTAATCCTCTGAGGGGCTTGTTCGGGGTATGTTCACCCCGACCAGTAGAGCAAAGAGTTTCTCCTCAACCTACTGAACCTACTGAAAATGTTTACTTTGAAATTCCTTTGGTTATGAAAGAGAAACTGCTAGCTAATCCTTTTACAGGAGATGGAACATTACATCCCGATTTGCACCTAATCTATGTGGATGAAGTTTGTGGATTATTTAAGCTTGCAGGTATGCCCGAGGATGTTATCAAGAAGAAGGTCTTCCCTTTATCTTTGAAGGGAGAGGCATTGACATGGTTTAGGCTATGTGATGATATGGGATCATGGGACTACAACCGATTGAAATTGGAATTCCATCAGAAGTTTTATCCTATGCATCTTGTTCATCGTGATCGTAATTATATATATAATTTTCAGCCTCGCGAAGGAGAAAGCATTGCTCAAGATTTGGGGAGGCTTAATTCCATGTTACATTCATGCCCCAATCATGAGCTCTCAAGAGAAATGACTAATCAAAAATTTTATGCTCGGCTTTCTCTCAATAATCGCTCCATGCTCGATACTTCTTGTACTGGCTCTTTTATGATGAAGACTATTGAATTCAAATGGGATTTATTGGAAATAATTAAACACAACTCTGAAGATTGGGATCTCGAAAAAGGTAAGGAGTCAGGTATAACACCTAAGTATGATTGTGTTAAATCTTTTATGGATACCGATGTTTTCCATGAATTTTGCACTAAATATGGACTTGACTCTGAGATAGTAGCTTCTTTCTGTGAATCATTTGCTACTCATGTTGATCTATCCAAGGAGAAGTGGTTTAAATATAATACTCCCATTGAAGTAAAAGTAGTTGCACCTATTAAAGTTGAAGAAAAGACTATCACATATAATGATCCTGTTGTTCCTACTTCTTATATTGAGAAACCACCTTTCCCTGTTAGAATAAAGGATCATTCTAAAGCTTCAACTGTGGTCAACAAAAGTAATATTAGGACACCCAAACCCGCTGAGCAAATTAAAGTTGAACCTAGTATTGCTATGGTTAAGGATCTCTTGGCTGATAATATTGATGGGCATGTTATTTACTTCTGCAATGAAGCTGCTAGAATTGCTAGACCTGATGCTAAAAATAAACATAGACCTCTTGTAGGCATGCCTGTTATTTCTGTTAAAATAGGAGATCATTGTTGTCATGGCTTATGTGATATGGGTGCTAGTGCAAGTATAATACCTCATTCCTTACACAAAGAAATTATGCATGATATTGCACCTGCTAAGTTAGAGGAAATTGATGTTACAATTAAGCTTGCCAATAGAGATACTATTTTACCAGTTGGGATTGTTAGAGATGTTGAAGTTTTGTGTGGGGAAGTTAAATATCCTGCTGATTTTCTTGTTCTTGGTTCCCCACAAGATGACTTTTGTCACATCATACTTGGTAGACCCTTCTTGAATATTGTTAATGCTAGGATAGACTGTGAAAAGGATGTTGTTACTATTGGTTTGGGGGATATGTCTCATGAGTTTAACTTTGCTAAACTTCGTAGACAACCCTGTGATGAGGAATTGCCTAGTAAAGATGAAATTATTGGTCCTGCTTCTATTGCCGTGCCTCCTAATGATCCTTTAGAACAATATTTGCTAGACCATGAAAATGATATGTTTTTGAATGAAAGAAGGGAAATAGATGAAGTATTCTTTAAATAGGGACCTATTTTGAAACACAACTTGCCTGTTGAAATCCTAGGGGATCCTCCTCCACCAAAGGGTGATCCCGTGTTTTAGCTTAAACCATTACCTGATACTCTTAAATATGCTTATCTTGATGAGAAACAGATATATCCTGTTATTATTAGTGCTAACCTTTCAGAGCATGAAGAAAAGAAATTATTGAAAACTCTGAAGAAGCACCGTGCTGATATTGGATATACTCTTGATGATCTTAAGGGCATTAGCCCCACTCTATGCCAGCAGAAAATAAAATTGGAGAAAGACGCTAAACCAGTTGTTGATCACCAACGACGGTTAAATCCTAAGATGAAAGAAGTGGTAAGAAAAGAAATACTCAAACTTCTGGATGCAGGTATAATTTATCCCGTTGCTGATAGTAAGTGGGTAAGCCCTGTCCATTGTGTCCCTAAGAAGGGAGGTATTATTGTTGTTCCTAATGATGAAGATGAATTGATCCCACAAAGAATTGTTACAGGTTATAGAATGGTAATTGATTTCCGCAAATTAAATAAAGCTACTAAAAAGGATCATTACCCTTTAACTTTTATTGATCAAATGCTAGAAAGACTATCCAAACATACACATTTTTGCTTTCTAGATGGTTATTCTGGTTTCTCTCAAATACCTGTGTCAAAAGAGGACCAAGAAAAGACCACTTTTACTTGCCCTTTCGGTACCTTTGCTTATAGACGTACGCCTTTTGGTTTATGCAATGCACCTACTACCTTTCAAAGATGCATGATGGCTATATTCTCTGATTTTTGTGAAAAGATTGTTGAGGTTTCATGGATGATTTCTCCGTTCATAACTTCTTTTGATGATTGCTTGAGCAACCTTGATCGAGTTTTGCAGAGATGTGAAGAAACTAACCTTGTCTTGAATTGGGAGAAGTGCCACTTTATGGTTAATGAAGGTATTGTCTTGGGGCATAAAATTTTTGAGAGGGGTATTGAAGTTGATAAAGCTAAAGTTGATGCTATTGAAAAGATGCCGTGTCCCAAGGACATCAAAGGTATAAGAAGCTTCCTTGGTCACGCCGGTTTTTATAGGAGTTTCATTAAGGACTTCTCTAAAATCTCCAGGCCTCTGACTAACCTCTTACAAAAAGATATTTCTTTTGTCTTCGATGATGATTGTGTAGAAGCATTTGAAATACTTAAGAAAGCATTGATTTCTGCACCTATTGTTCAGCCACCTGAATGGAACTTTCCCTTTGAAATTATGTGAGATGCTAGCGATTATGCTGTAGGTGCTGTTCTAGGACAAAGAGTTGATAAGAAATTAAATGTTATCCAATATGCTAGTAAAACTCTAGACAATGCCCAGAGAAATTATGCTACTACTGAAAAAGAATTTTTAGCAGTTGTGTTTGCTACAGATAAGTTCAGGCCTTATATTGTTGATTCTAAAGTAACTGTACACACTGATCATGCTGCTATTAAATATCTTATGGAAAATAAAGATGCTAAACCTTGACTCATTAGATGGATTCTCTTACTACAAGAATTTGATTTGCATATTATTAATAGAAAGGGAGCTGAGAACCCCCTTGTAGACAACTTGTCTAGGTTAGAGAATGTTCTTGATGACCCACTACCTATTGATGATAGCTTTCCTGATGAACAATTGGCTGTCATAAATGCTTCTCGTGCTGCTCCATGGTATGCTGATTATGCTAATTATATTGTTGCTAAATTTATACCACCTAGTTTCACATACCAGCAAAAGAAAAAGTTTTTCTATGATTTAAGACATTACTTCTAGGATGACCCACACCTTTATAAAGGAGTAGATGTTGTTATTAGACATTGTATACCTGAGCATGAACATAACATATCCTACGCAAGTGTCACTCCGAGGCTTATGGACGGCACCACGCTGGAGATAGAACTCCACATAAGGTATTGCAATCCGGTTTTTATTGGCCTACTCTCTTCAAACATGCCCGTAAGTTTGTCTTATCTTGTGATGAATTTCAAAGAATTGGCAATATTAGTAGACGTCAAGAAATGCCTATGAATTATTCACTTGTTATTGAACCATTTGATGTTTGGGGCTTTGATTATATGGGACCGTTTCCTTCCTCTAATGGGTATACACATATTTTAGTTGTTGTTGATTACGTTACTAAGTGGGTAGAAGCTATTCCAACTAGTAGTGCTGATCATAACAACTCTATTAAGATGCTTAAAGAAGTTATTTTTCCGAGGTTTGGAGTCCCTAGATATTTAATGACTGATGGTGGTTCACATTTTATTCATGGTGCTTTTCATAAAATGCTTGCTAAGTATGATGTTAATCATAGAATTGCATCCCCATATCACCCACAGTCTAGTGGTCAAGTAGAATTGAGTAATAGAGAGCTCAAATTAATTTTGCAAAAGACTGTTAATAGATCTAGAAAGAATTGGTCCAAGAAACTTGATGATGCATTATGGGCCTATAGAACTGCATATAAAAATCCTATGGGTATGTCTCCGTATAAAATGGTTTATGGAAAAGCATGCCACTTACCTCTTGAACTAGAACATAAGGCATATTGGGCCATTAAAGAGCTCAATTATGATTTCAAACTTGCCGGTGAGAAGAGGCTATTTGACATTAGCTCACTTGATGAATGGAGAACCCAGGCCTATGAGAATGCCAAACTGTTTAAAGAAAAAGTTAAAAGATTGCATGACAAAAGGATACAAAAGCGTGAGTTCAATGTAGGTGACTATGTGTTGCTATTCAACGCACGTTTAAGATTTTTTGCAGGAAAACTTCTCTTTAAATGGGAAGGGCCTTACGTTATCGAGGAGGTCTATCGTTCCGGTGCCATAGAAATCAACAACTTTGAAGGCACAACTCCAAAGGTGGTGAACGGTCAAAGAATCAAACATTATATCTCAGGTAATCCTATAAATGTTGAAACTAATGTTATTGAAACCGTAACCCCGGAGGAATACATAAGGGACACTTTCCAAAATGTTTCAGACTCCGAAAAGGAATAGGTACGTGGTACGGTAAGTAAACCGACTTCAATACAGTTCTAATGGCAATTTTTCTCTGTTTTGGAATATTTAAGAAAATAGGAAAATAAGAAGTAGTTCGGGAAGGACACGAGGCGTCCACGAGGGTGGAGGGCGCGCCCTACCCCCTGGGCGCGCTTCCCTGCCTCGTGGGCACCTCGTGTGCTCTCCGGACTCCGTTTTCTTGCACGATACTTCTTTTGGTCGGTAAAAATTCATTATATAATCTCCCGAAGGTTTTGACCACCGTACCACGCAAATATCCTCTGTTTTTGTTTCGAGCGGTTTTCTGCCAGAGCTGTCAAGGCCAGGCATCATGTCGTCCTCCTCCTCCAACAATGAGGGCAACGATGCTTGGCTAATGAAGATAGAGCCGAAGAGAGAAGAACCCGGGGAGATCAACAAGGATGATGGAATCAACAAGGCCATGGAGGATCAAGCTCCGGCAACAAAAGAAGAAGACATCAACCTCATCACAATCTTCTTACCCCAACTGAGATTGATGCTTTCAAGATGATTGAGTTAGCTCATATACAAAACAAGTATCTCACACGTGAAAATATTTTGTTGAAGGAGCATATCACCGCACTCAAGGGCATTATCCGCAAATTGGAGGATCTCCTACGCTCGATGTGTGACTATCCATCATCACCACCATCTTCTTCACCAGCAAAAGGGATATAATCACATGGGTATGGGCACTCCCCTTGGCAACTGCCAAGCTTGGGGGAGGTGCCCCGGTATCGTATCACCATCACACTCCTATCTTGACCATTTTTCTTAGTTTGATCCTTTTAGTAATATCTTGATCTAGTAGAATAAAGTTTTAGTATGATTTAGTTTTGATCTTTGCTTTTTGATCCTTCTATGTGATCGAGTCCGTGAGCTATATATAATAAAGATTAGTGTTCAGTCAAGGGCTTGATTATCTTGCGATGATCTTGAAGGAAAAAAATAAAAAAAGAAAGAATAAAAAGAAGTGAAGAGATCATATTGATCTTATGGAGAGTAATGACTTCACATATAAAGAGTATGATGAATAAAAGTTGTTGAGAGTTGACAAACATAGTTTTGGTCATCGTTGCAATTAATAGGAACTAATTAGGAAAGAGAGGTTTTCACATATAAATATAGTATCTTGGACATCTTTTATGATTATGAGCACTCATCAAAATATGACATGCTAAAGAGTTGATGTTGGACAAGGAAGACAACGTAATGGGTTATGTTTTCTTATATCTGAAATAAAGTATATTTTCATGGATCAGCCAACATGTTGAGCTTGCCTTTCCCCCTCATGCTAGCCAAATTCTTTGCACCAAGTAGAGATACTACTTGTGCTTCCAAATATCCTTAAACCCAGTTTTGCCATGAGATTCCACCATATCTACCTATGGATTGAGTAAGATCCTTCAAGTAAGTTGTCATTGTTGTATGCGATAAAAAATTGCTCTCTAAATATGTGTGCTTTATTAGTGTGGAGAAAATAAGCTTTATATAGTCTTGTGATGTGGAAGTAATAAAAGCGACGGACTGCATAATAAAGGTCCATATCATAAGTGGCAATATAAAGTGATGTTCTTTCTCATTAAGATTTTGTGCATCCAACCATAAAAGCACATGACAACCTCTGCTACCCTCTGTGAAGGGCCTACCTTTTATTCTTGTCTTATACCTCTTACAAGAGTCATGGTGATCTTCATCTTTCCTTTTTATATTTTATCCTTTGGCAAGCACATTGTGTTGGAAAGATCCTGATATATATATATATATATATATATATATATATCCAATTGGATGTAAGTTGACATGAACTATTATTGTTGAAATTACCCTTGAGGTAAAAGGTTGGGAGGCAACACTATAAGCCCCTATCTTTCTCTGTGTTCGATTAAAACTCCATACCCATAAGTATTGCATGAGTGTTAGAAATTATGAAAGACTAAATGATAGTTGAGTATGTGAACTTGCTGAAAAGCTCTTATATTGACTCTTTCCGATGTTATGATAAATTGCAATTGCTTCAATGACCGAGATCATAGTTTGTTAGTTCGCAATGAAGTTTCTAATTCATACTTTACATTGTGAATAGATTGTTACTTGAGCATGAGAAATCATATGACAATGTATATTTATGTTGTTGTTATAAGAATGATCATGATGCCCTCATGTCTGTATTTTATTTTATCGACACCTCTATCTCTAAACATGTGGACATATTTTTCGTTATTGGCTTTCGCTTGAGGACAAGCGAGGTCTAAGCTTGGGGGAGTTGATAGTCCATTTTGCATCATGCTTTTATATCGATATTTATTGCATTATGGGTTGTTATTACAAATTGTGTCACAATACTTATGCCTATTCTCTCTTATTTTAAGAGGTTTACATGAAGAGGGAGAATGCCGGCAGCTGGAATTCTGGGCTGGAAAAGGAGCAAATATTAGAGACCTATTCTGCACAACTCTAAAAGTCCTGAAACTTCACGGAAGCAGTTTTTGGAATTAATAAAAAATACAGAGCGAAGAAAGTACCAAAGGGGGGCCACCCACCATCCACGAGGGTGGGGGCGCGCCCTACCCCCCTAGGCGCGCCCCTGCCCCGTGGGCCCCCTGGCAGGCCTCCGGTGCGCATCTTCTGCTATAACAAGTCTTTTGTCCGAGAAAAAATCATAAGCAAGCTTTTGGGAAGAAACTCCGCCGCCACGAGGCGGAACCTTGGCGGAACCAATCTAGGGCTCCGGCGGAGCTGTTTTGCCGGGGAAACATCCCTTCGGGAGGGGGAAATCATCGCCATCGTCATCACCAATGATCCTCTCATCGGGAGGGGGTCAATCTCCATCAACTTCTTCACCAGCACCATCTCCTCTAAAACCCTAGTTCATCTCTTGTATCCAATCTCTGTCCCAAAGCCTCAGATTGGTACCTGTGGGTTGCTAGTAGTGTTGATTACTCCTTGTAGTTGATGCTAGTTGGTTTATTTGGTGGAAGATCATATGTTCAGATCCTTTATGCATATTAATACCCCTCTGATTATGAACATGAATGTGATTTGTGAGTAGTTACGTTAGTTCCTGAGGACATGGGAGAAATCTTGGTATAAGTAGCCATGTGAATTTGGTATTCGTTCGATATTTTGATGAGATGTATGTTGTCTCTCCTCTAGTGGTGTTATGTGAAGGTCGACTACATGACACTTCACCATTATTTGGGCCTAGAGGAAGGCATTGGGAAGTAATAAGTAGACGATGGGTTGCTAGAGCGACAGAAGCTTAAACCCTAGTTTATGAGTTGCTTCATAAGGGGCTGATTTGGATCCATATGTTTCATGCTATGGTTATGTTTACCTTAATACTTCTTTTTGGTTGCGGATGCTTGCAATAGGGGTTAATCATAAGTGGGATGCTTGTCCAAGAAAGGGCAGCACCCAAGCACCGGTCCACCCACATACCAAATTATCAAAGTAACGAAAGCGAATCACATGAGCGTGATGAAAACAAGCTTGATGATAATTCCCATGTGCCCTCGGGAGCGTTTTCCTTCATATAAGAGTTTGTCCAGGCTTGTCCTTTGCTACAAAAAGGATTAGGCCATCTTGCTGCACTTTTACTTACACGTGTTACTTCCCGCTACAAATTACCTTATCACAAAACTATCTGTTACCGATAATTTCAGTGCTTGCAGAGAATACCTTGCTGAAAACAACTTATCATTTCCTTCTGCTCCTCGTTGGGTTCAACACTCTTACTTATCGAAAAGGCTACGATAGATCCCCTACACTTGTGGGTCATCACACACGGCCACCGCATCTAAGAAATGGCCCGGACACGACCCCATTGCAATAGATAGAATCCGGGCAAAACGGAGGTCCGTTTGGGGTTGTGCGTTGGAGTTGGCCTTACAAGTGGGACCGCAGTCGAGGAAACCGACTATCGGCAAACCCCCACCTCGCCCGCCGTGTGATGGCTGAGTTAGAGAAAGGACGAGGTTGGAGAGATAGTTGTAGCACGGACTCCAAGAAATATGGTGTCAGATGGAAGTCGTGCTAGTGGCGTGTGCCATACTCGTAGACGTGAATGCTTGTTCTGGCCCATGCCACCCTACTATATATCGAGGATTCGAGGTGCTGGTTACGTACAATGAACACATTAACATATGGCCCACCGCAAGCTGTGGCCAAATTTCATGGAGTCCGTGCTAGGTTAAAAAGTGTTCTTTGTGAGGGTGGGTGGCTGGTCTCAAGTTTAAAACTTGTTGTATTACGTATACGTAGACGTATAGATAGTGCAATAGTTTTGAAAGTTTGAACCCAAACATCAGAATGGAATTTCTACTGGACTCATCCGAGGACCTAGGATGACGGGATTCGCAGCTACAGTAAAAACACCCGCCCAACGCGTGAAGCATGTGAAGCTAGTACAAATAGTAGTAGTACTATTGTTGATTGGACTCATCCGATAACCTGTTGCAATGCACGTACAAGTATGTATTCGGAAAATATTTTTTTGCCTCGTGGCAGCACCCACTCAGGGAAGCGACTCGAAAGCCATTAATAAATTTAGTAATTTTATCACGGGCATATCATTTTATTACATACAACAGGTCATGAACCCATAACGACAACGACGATCCATTCTAGTAAATACTAAAGTTTTCATCACACAACAAATAACAAGCAATGAAATGAACTTCAGCTCAACCAATCCTCGGTGTTGGAAACGCTTGCTTTGAACCAGAAGTGATTCTCTGGGAAGGGCAGCTACTGTCAATCTCGAGACCAACGCATGACTGATCATCCAGGCTGAAGCGGCCTATGTCAGGACGCATAATGTGATAGCCACGGTAGGGAACCATAGCAATGTCTGAGGTATAGATAAAGTTGCTTCTCATAAATGGTAGTAACGTTGTGTCAACAGCAGTTGGATCGCCTTTCACCATCATTGTATAGTTTTGTCCAAGGAAGAGCGAGTTTCCTCCAAGAGTATCAATACTAAACCAGGGAGAAGGTGTTGGCGCTAGCACAGTAGTATCCATCCCGAATACCCTGCAATGGATGTTGGAATAGGTCCGGAGAGTGCGACCATGGGAGACAACACCTGCTTCCTTAGTAACATCAGCGGTGCCCTGTATACAAACAAGAAGAGGTGATCCATTAGAATAAGTTGCTAGGCGCCCCTGAGTATATGGGTCCTCATGCTCGTGATCATCATCATCGTCATCTCCCCCTTGGTTATAAAAAATTTCAAGTATAGGTGGTGGAATGTTCACAGGACCTTGGAAAGACAAGAAGGTTAATTAGTAAAGGGAAACTAGCTAACCCGCATGCATGTGGATGAAACAATTATAATTACGGTGGAAGACAAACGTACCAAAAGCATAAGGATTCCATGCAAAAACAGTGCCACGAGTGGTGGCAGCAAACACAAGACCCTCGTATTGAATTGCATCACAGTACTCATCCGTGTATAGAAACTGATTTTTGAGCAATATCCATCGAGTCGAACCATGGAGGACGGCAACAAGGTTGTCGAAGATAGCGACAACACAAGCATTCCTATAACCCCAAGAGTGGTCGGGAACTCGACAAATTGCTATCTTCTGTAGACGACAGTCGCCATGATCGTAGTTGAACGTACGTAGAATACCGGTGTGCTCAACCTCTAGGCAGTCTGAGATTTTTGGAAGTGGAACCCGGTGACAAGTGTACACATTCACAAGTTCCCACTCACAGTTGTACCCATTATAAACAACCCAATCTCCAATTGCGCCTGCCCAACCCTTACCCTCAAGCGATGGCATCTTAACATCACACGTATCAATATCAAGCGATACCAACTTGCACAAGGCGAGGCCTCCGTCGTCCGCGTGCTAGTCAGCAGGGTCACGACAAAGAAGATAAGGGAGATCAAACCGCTCCTGGACCCTTGGGTTCGTTGTAATGATGTTATTAGTTGAGTCGAGAATGGTCTTGAATGAACTTGCCATGCTAGCCGAGGTGATGACGTCGCACAGATCAATGAGTTCCTCCACCAAGTCATCTTTCAGAGCGGGGCAA
The DNA here is from genome assembly GCF_002575655.3 of Aegilops tauschii subsp. strangulata. Taxonomy (NCBI): domain Eukaryota; kingdom Viridiplantae; phylum Streptophyta; class Magnoliopsida; order Poales; family Poaceae; genus Aegilops; species Aegilops tauschii. Next base: position 219,329,083 of record NC_053038.3, read on the forward strand.
GAATAACGGGGTCATTTCCAGTCTGTTCCCTCCATGGATAAGACGATCGAACAATGGCAGAAGGAAGGGTGAAGGCAAATGGAGGAGGGAGGAAGAGCGTGCGACAGCAGTTTCAAATTGAGAGGGAAAGACGAAGAGTCGGTGGACGGTTGCCACGGTACACGAAGAGGCGCCCCAACCTACATAGACGTCCGTTCTGAAATTGTACAAAAGGACTCGCCGTCGTCTCACTGATATGTGGGAACGGGACTACATGTCAACGAAACATGGTGTGTAATTTCTCGTGCAAAATGCTATCTGGCCGCATTGGCCCGAGGTGCCGCATTAGTTATCGACCTTTATTTTTTTAATGGCGTGTCGTTCAGTATTGAAGCACGACTAACTGGTACTGTATGCAGAGAAAATATAAACTACTCTACCGCTACTCGACCTCTAGTACTAGTAGTATAAAAAAGATACATAGCCTGGAGCTTCAGCGCTTTCTTGCTAAGGGCTGCCCACTTGCTTCTCACACTATCACCCTCTCTCCAGATCTAAAAAAGACGGCCTCTCTCTCCCTCCTCACCGGTGGTCACAGATCCGCCGGGGAAGAAAAGGACGTGCAACATTGACGCACTCGTCGTCGGCGAGCGAGGTCACGCACTGACGACAAGACCGTCCTCTCAGACCTAGCGCCCGCGCGGGATGGCCTCCGTCCCCAATCTCGCTGCCGTAGTGTGTGCGGAGGACGACGACCGCGAGCGAAGCCACTTCCCGCCGACCCTCAGGTATGCTACCTCTTTTCGAACCATACCCTTGTTCTATTGCCGCGTCTGCCACGTTGCTGCATGTGGATCTTTTTCCACTCACCATCTTCCCAATTTGCTATCCTCTGGTCTGCTGGTCACACAGACGAAAACCTTAACTTGCACTATTAAAGGAAACCCTACTTCATGCACACTAATCCATGTCTGGGTTGAATAAGGAAAGGAAGGGAGACTATACTGTCCAAGAGGCTAGGCATCGAACCCGCGTCTAGGTTGAAAAGGGGAAAATCAATAGCTAAAGAGAACAAAAATGGGACGTAATCCACATATGCTGCCTGGATATTTGTTGCTCTGGGCAACCATACCTCCCTCACTAATCTAAGCGTCCGTGGAGGTACATCGTACTGGTGCGCCCACTGTCCGAATGGGCCTCCCATGCTCTTATTGCCACTTTTTTGTTGTTAGTATAACGCCAGCGGTCAAGTCAAGCGATGCTACTGCTAAAGTGATGCCACATTTAACTAATGCCGCACTCAGTCTAATGCCACGGATAAATTTAAGCAATGCTATTTAATTTCATTGGATTATTTTAGGGTTAGCTATTGATTGTGGATGTATTAAAGATTTTTCAGCTAAGGCATTCTAATGCTGTTGCACAGCCAATATACCAACGATGCATCTTGTTACTACCTTCAGATTTTTGCACTGTCAATGCTTATAGATTACACACCTCACTTTCATGAGATAACTCAATTTTTTTTGTACAGTGTCAAGAGGAAAGGTCAAGAGTGGGCACCTCCTCCTCTGGCTGTTCTCTTGATTCGTTCGATCAAGTTTTTATGTTTGATCGATTATCAAGATTGGCATAGCAATTTTTAGGTCCCCTCGAATTCGAAATGATATTTACCTTGAAGGTACATGGTTTGCAATTTTTTTATACTGTCATTAGTTAACAATGCTAGTTACCTTCAGAATTTTGTATTTGGTTTAATGCTCTTGCGTAGCTAGTATACCGATGCTGAAACTTGTTACCTTTACATTTTGTATTGCTAATTCTTATAGAAATCTTCCAGTGCTTCAGCTTATGGAAATATGTTTAGTAAAACCATTGTACTGTACCCTGTAATAAAATAACTACTCTACTGTTGCACTAGCCACTGGATTAGTGTATATTTGTACTATTCGAATGGTGTTGCATTAGCCTATGGACATATATAAAGTGTGGCAAGCTTTCCTAGATATGTGCTCAAGAAAACTACTACCTGTTTTTCTAAATACTAGACGTTTGGGTACTTCAAATTGAATTGCGAAAACGTCTTATATTAAGGAACGGAGGGTGTAGAGTTCACTCAAATTATCCCGGTAAAGCTAGTCACACCTTTGTTAAAATTAATGTTCATTATGTTATCGGAGGAGGTCTCTATGTTTGTCTCTAATGCCTGTCGAATACATACCTGACATCATGATGTAATGTTAAGTCATTTCCTTTTGTACAGTGTCACTGGATTGTCAAGGCGGCGATGGCATTTTAGTTTAGTCGAACTGCACAAAATATGCTTAAAAGAAGAGGAAAGGCCATGAATGGCTCAATTTTTCAGAAAAAACTATGTATGCCTTCCTGACATCAGCCGTTGTTGCCTTATTTATTCCTTCAAACAGGTGGTTAGAAACAGTCTTGCTACCTTTTCCCATTAAGAAATTGGAATGCTTATATTTGTGAGTCTATGCTTCTACTAGTGCCACTTTTATAGTAATCACACTTTCAATATCTATGCAGACAGGGATGCTCGATTTTAGTGGAACTGCACAAAAAGTCCAAATGGTTCAACATTAGGATCATGTTTTCTTCCAAACCTTTATATCCAATTGGTGGCACTATGAGCTGTTCATTACGAAGGTACATGGTTTGCTACTATATTGCTACTCTTTTTGTACTGTCATTAGATAGTAATACTAGTGGTTTGCATGTGAATTTATTGGCAGGGTGGACCTACATTGGATGTGCAGGACATGATTCAATGATTTGATGCTCAATTTCGGTTGTATCGATTTCACCTCTTCCATCACTGCGTACATGGATATCCTTGGTCTGATGAAGAACATGCGCTATATTTCTGCTCTGAACCAGCAAATCAATTCAGTATGAAATTGTCTAGGGCAAAACATGACTGTATCAAATTGTCCATTGCAAAACATGATAGATGATAAGCGGGAGAGACGTGTTTAAACCGAAAATACAAGGTGGGGTATATGTTTACAAGCTGCTTGATATTTGTGCAGACAGAGATGTCTGCCCATTGCTATTTGGCAAACAAACAAAGTGACTGCAATTTTGGTTGAACTGCACAAGAGAATAGTATAGTCACTGCACGTAGTGCCATTTGAAAATAGACACAGAAAGATTGGATAGTCACTTCATGGACTGCAGAAAAGTAGTAATGTACTATTTATTGACCAACACTAGGTGCTTCATTGCTTTGGTATGATTATACAATGGGCATCATTTTGCCTAAGTTAAACTTTGTATTCCGAAAATACTCTCGCCGTGTGATCGAGAGAAGACCAAATCATATTGCAGTGGATGTTCCTCCATCATGTGTGGTTCATTCTCATGGATCCAGCTATTGGTGAAACTAGTTACATTTGCAAGAGGAATTGTAGGCTTCACAAACAAATTTGTCTTTCACTCTATACTGAATGTTGGCCAAGAGAAGCATCCATGTTATTAGGAAGAATAGATGCTTTTTCTAGATCTTTACTTTTGGAGCTACATATTTGTATATGATCTGTGAATCATTGAGATGCATTAACATGTTGATCTTATGTATGGGAATCGTACTAGTTGGTTTTGAATTTGGGCTACTAATGTGAACATATTACAATGCCAGGCATGTGAGTCTCGTGTGAACATTTCGAACAGATCGACTCTTACTGCTGTGCACAGCATGATCCTTATTTATGTGTTCTCAGTGTTTACAAGTTACTAATAGTTCCTTATTTCTGTTCACTCGGTGTTTACAAGTTACTGATCGGTCACTAGCTAGCCTACTAATGCGCTCCTGGCAGTTTTAGTTATGACAAGTTGCTCTGAAGAAAATGCCATGCGAATCTGAAGAAAGTGCCAGCAAAAACGTTCACAAATGCCCTATCTCCCAGCAAACATTCATCAGCTAATGTGATCTTACACGTACACCATCTGACCTACTCGATCCTACACGTACACTATCCGACCTACTCGATCCTACACGGATAAATAGCGGATCACGCACGTACTACCTCCTTTCCGGTTTGCAGGGCTCAATTCAAAAAATGACCTACTCGATCCTACACGAATAAATAGCGGATCACGCATGTACTACCTCCTTTCCGGTTTGCAGGGCTTAATTCAAAAATCTCTTCAACCAAGGTAGATGATGAGTGGTGGAATCATTTTTGACAAGGAGGGAGTACCTCATCTGGATGATTTGAGTGCACTCGTTTGACCGTCATGCCGGCGTGCGACCCAGCACGGACGGGACGCACCACTGACGGGACGGGACGACACAGTCATAATTTCAGTTTTTCTAGTTTTCCATGGCAAGCTGGCGCGCTAAGCCATGCCTCCTTATGCATTGAATTCCAATGACCGCGATGAATGTCGCGTTTCCTGCGACACACTGGTTTGCCTACCTTCCACCTATAATTACTGTTTCCTGGGCTTCTTTGGTGGCACCATCACCCAACTCGCCCTATCCTCATAAGCCCCCACCGGCCCGACGTCGCTCGCCACTTATCCTCGCTCTCGCCACGTTCGCCATGCCCGCGCCCGTCCGCAATAGGCGACGCCGGAGGCGGTCACCGCCGGAACTAGTGTTCAGTTTTTCACCGGAAGGCAGACGGAGGGAGGAGGCATTCTATCGGTCTTTAGATGGCAATGCAGAGTATGAGGAGTTGTTGGAGCGCGACCGCCTGGCGGAGGAGCACCGTATCGCCGATTTGCGCCACTAGCGGGACATGGAGCAGCAGCGCACCAACGCTTTGAGTCGCGAGCAGAGCACCCGCAACTGGGCCGACTACGTGGAGGTCGGCGCCCGGCAAATAGCCCTGGAGGCTGTCGGGCACACACGCATTCGTGATGCCGAATTTTACTGCAAGCCCGTCAAGTGGGTTTCCCTCTTAGAAGTCAAAGCTTCGGTGAACCACGCCGACATGGAAAGGGCCAATGCGCGCGAGCAACGTGCCCTATCGCACCTCTGGCAAGTCCGAGGCGAGGGGGAGGACGCCGGTGCCGGCGTTTAGCGTGTACCGCAGATGGCGGCCGGCATCGCCTAGTTAGCTAAGAGTAAGTTATTACTTGTACACTACTAGAGTATTAGTGGGAGTAGATAGTTAACTTGGCTATGATGCTTGTCATCCTGGAAGTTCAGTACTCTATATCTGGATCAGACCTGTTACTTTGCTCTGAACGTTGAACTTCTGTTTGAACGTATGGAATGGGCTGGTATTTTTTTTAAATGGGTTGTATTCGTCCGCCACGGGTTTAGAGGCTGAATTGAGGGCCTACCTGGTTGACGCGTACACAATCAGGAGATGATTATACATGGAGAGGATGACAGCAGGGACCCACCAAGGTCATGGCAGTACGCAAGCAAGTGCTTCCTTATTTCAAGCCAATAAAAAATGGCTCCTCCTAATGGATTTCTGACATCTGGGTCCCATGCCATTGTCAACGTAGTCAATAAACAAGAGAATTTCACAACGAGCGGCTGACACCAGGGACCCAGCAGCTCGCCCAGTTTTTTTTGTTTTGGGTTAATTTGATAACTGCCACTCCAAATCTAGTGATTCCGAGAAATGCCACTGCAATTTCCAATCTTTGAAAAATGCTATTTCATGCCATTTCCAGTGGCATTTTTCGAAGTCTGGAGTGGCGTTTTTCAAAGTTTGCTAAAATTGCAGTGGCGTTTTTCAAAGTTTGCAAAAATTGCAGTGGCATTTTTCAAAGTTTGGAAATTGCAGTGGCATTTTTATGAATTGCCATAATTGGAGTGGCATTTATCTAATTTGTTTTTGAGACGGAAGCAGGGTGTCAACTGGGCTGTGTGGGGCACTCTGGCTTGTCTAGACAACATTTTCTTTTATGTTTACCATAGACCAACCCAGTAGTTTTTTCTTTCTTTGTGAAAATGGCTAGCCCAGTTTTTTTGTGATTTCTCAAGTAAGTCGCTTTGTCAGGCCTATTGGGTTGCAAATCGTTCAAGACGAGGAGAGCTTCATTTGGCTGGCCGAGAAAATGGCCTATTAGCAATGAGAAATCGGCTGTAGATTTTTAAAACACATCAAACCGACAATTAGTTTCAAATTTCTTTTTTTTCATTTCAAGATTTTAAATTGCACTAATTTTTATGCGTGGACAATTTGTTGGATTTTATATTGATATACATTTATTTCTAAAATCAGTTTGAATGTGACTTGAAATTTCGGGATTAAAAACAGTTCGGACCGCACCGAAATATGCAAAATTTCGTATAACTTTTTAACCGTGGCCACAATATGGGCTGTAATGCTGACAAAAAGAATATGGGCTCCAGAAAAACCCTTAGCAAATGGGCTGTAAATTATTAGAAATAATGGCAGATGGGCTGTATGGTGTTTTCCACAGATTTGACGCTTTCCGAAAAAAGGGTTGACGCACAAGTAGTGATTGTTGGATGTCCATCCAATGGCCGTCGTGCTTCTCCAATCTCTGCTCTTTGTGCTCCAGCCGCTCAAACAAGAGCCGGCGGGACTGCCTGCTCCCTCCCCCTGCGGCCGGCTGTGCTGCCGCGCAGGCCTCACCGCCCCACCGTGCTCCCATCGCTGGCCTAGCCATCCTCTACTCACCCACACCTGCTGTTATTCTCCAGCGATGGTAGACGAACCAGTAAACCCTCGTACTCCCCTCCGCGTGGGAAACAACTGCCGAGTCTTCCCTGGCTCCGTGTCGTTCCCTTCGCCTCACCATCGTCCACCGCCTTGGTGCTCTCGGTGCGGCGTGGTCAACATGGTCAACGACCGACATGCATCTGAAGTGGACTGTACGTGGAGAGGTTGATAGCTGGGTCCACGGCCGCACGTAAGGAAATGCCTCCTTATTACGCGCAAAATAATGATTGCTCTACCTGACATCTGGGACCCACCGAAAGGACCTCTATATCTCGCGAAAAAAAATCATGCCGCTGACAGCTCAGACCCACCAGCTATATCTTCGCACGCAAGGAAGTGCCTCCTTATTACGCACAAAAAATGAATACTCCCCCTGCTAGCTGGGACCCAGCATAATGGGAGGCTAACTTGTGGGCCTACTAAGTTGACGGGGATGGAGGGCTTTGTCAACTTAGTCAATATGAATGATACTAGCTCCAGTGACCGTACAATGTCTATCCAACGGCCGTAGTGCTTTTTCAACCTCTGGTCTTCTTGCTCCAGCCGCCCAAAGCAGCGCCGGTCGTGCCGCCTGCTCCTGCCTCCCATGGTTGGTTGTGCTGCCGCGGAGGCCTCACCGCCCCCTACTACTCCCACCGCTGGCCAGGACCTTCGGCGAAGGCAGCCTCACACCGCAGCCGAAGCAGTGAACCCTCGTACTCCTCTCCGCGTGGGCATCCACTGTCGCGTCTTCCCCGGTTCCACGCCGTCCCCTTCCTAGGCCTCGCCGTCGTCCACCGCCTTGGTGCTCTCGGTGCGGCATGGTCAATGTGGTCAACGACCGACTTCCATCGGAAGAGTACTGTACATGGAGAGGCTAACAGCTGGGTCCACGGCCGCAGCAAGGAAGTGTCTCCTTATTACGCGAAAAATAATGATTCCTCCACCCGAAAGCAGGGACCCACTGGACGGGCCACCGTAATTCACGAAAAAAATGTTCCCCCTGACTGCTGGGACCCACCAGCTACTTCTTCGCACGCAAGGAAGTGTGTCCATATTACGGGCAAAAAAATTGATTCACCCCCTGACTGCTGGGACCCACCAGCTACATCATCGCACGCAAGGAAGTGCCTGATAGTCGGGACCCACCTGGTCGAAGCGTACGTAGCGTTGTCATTCTGGTCGCGAACGTGTACGTAAATACTGTTGATCGGTCTGTCTACAGGCTGCAGCGATGAACCATGGCTGTGTAAGGAAGGGCACGTGTCATAGTAGAGGCGCGCACGTAGCATGTACACGTACGTACAGCGGCCAGGGTGCAAGAAAGTAAAACTGGCCACGTACGTACATACTGGCGGGGTCTCGAACACCTACTCGCGCATACATACGGCTAGGGCTCGTGTACATGGCTGGGTCGGAACGGAGAAACTGCATCGTCATCGTGTTCATGCGGAGGCAACGAAATGCGTCGTGTTCATCGGGAGGCAACGGAATGCGTGCTGTTCATCGGGAGCCAACCGGCTTGGACGGAACAGCTGATGGAAATGAGGCCTGGCATATCACAGAACGGAGGAAACGGCCTTGTGTTCGACCGGCCACGGTCAAAACGGGATCCTGTTCATCGGGAGGGGTCTGGCGTATCGCAAAACGGAGGAAACGGACCTCCTACGGTCGAAACGGGGTCCTGTTGATCGGGAGGGGTGTGGCGTACCGCAAAACGGAGGAAACGGACTTGTGTTGGAGCGCTACGGTCGAAACGGGGGTCCTGTTCATCGGGAGGGGTGTGGCGTACCGCAAAACGGGACTCCACGGGATACTGTTCATCTCCACCGTCGACCTCCTCCAGCCTCCACGGGTTACTGTTCAACCACCGTCGACCTCCTCCAGCCTCCACCTGCGACTGTTCATCCACGGGCTCCTGTTCATCTAGCCTCCATCGTGCGCTCCTCCACTGGCTATTGTTCAACCAGCCCTATCACCCACCGGCCGAACAAAAAGGATGCACCCTTATGGGGCACCTGATCATTCTTCCACGGAAAGAAAAATTCAGCCCTTACCGGGACACATGACTGTCCTCGATGGATGGCTCGACAAGCCCTGTCAGATACACGCGATGCCAAATTCCGAGCCAACTCATAACCTTTAAGCATGTTGGATACTCCGGTAGGTGGCTAAAAGCAGGGAGGCTATCCTCTCCAACACTACTCCGACAAGGTATTCCCCCGAGGATAACGACCTTGATGTGTTTACGGACTTCGACACCTTTTCTTCAAACAACCGGCGCAAAAGAGCGCTCTGTGACCTCGCCGAAGTTAATCACGTAGCCGCAATAAATCCTTGGAACGATATGGCGATAACCTTCAACGCCAATGATGAGCCAAAGGCCCGATCAGTCCGAGCACCAGCCGCTTTTGTTCTAGACCCAATTGTGGACGGCTTTCACCTCACCAAAGTGCTCATGGACGGCGGCAGCGGACTGAACCTCGTCTATGAAGACACGCTCAATAAAATGCAAATGGACATGAGTCGCATTGAGCAAAGAAATACATCCTTTCGAGGAATAATCCCCAGTCGGGAAGCAAGATGCTCAGGGAAAATTAAACTAGATGTGGTATTCAGCACGCCTGAGAACTATAGGTCCGAAGAGATAATCTTCCAGGTGGCCCGTTTCAACAGCGGATATCATGCCCTGTTAGGGCGAGATGCATTCACACGCTTTCAAGCCATACCTCATTACAGATACATGAAGCTTAAAATGCCCGGGCCCAACGGTGTTATCACTATCTCCAGTGATCCGGACATAGCACTCCCCGCCAAAAACAAAACCGCATCCCTAGCCCTCGAGGCACTGTCTGAAGCCCTGGCGGCCGAGGAGCTCACCGCTCTGCGTTCCACAGTGGATAGAGACGACGTAATTCTTGATAAAAGGCACAAATCCACTTCTTTCAAGCCAGCAGACGAGATAGTAAAATTTCAAGTTCACCCGACGGACCCCAAGAAGTCAGCTTCCATTGGGGGACAGCTGGATCCGGCGGTCGACACCGCATTACGCGCGTTCTTGCGCGAGAACTGGGACATATTTGCCTGGTACCCCTCGGACATGCCGGGAATCCCACGCGCGTTGGCCAAACATAGTCTCAACATACTGAAGGGAACCAGTCAAGCAAACGCTGTGGTGATTTTCCAAACCCAAACAATAGGCTATGGGTGAGGAGCTAGCCAAGCTACTCGAAGCCGGGTTTATCAGAGAGGTCAAACATCTGGATTGGCTAGCAAATCTGGTCATGGTGCCGAAGAAGGATAAATCCTAGCGCTTGTGTGTCAACTTCAAGGACCTTAATAAAGCCTGCCCCAAGGATCCCTTCCCACTATCTCGCATCGACGAGATTATTGATGCCACCGCAGGACACGACTCACTGTGCTTCCACGACGCATACTCCAGATACCATCAAATCAAGATGAAGGAATCCGACCAAGCTGTGACGGCATTCATCACCCCATATGGGCCCTTCTGCTTCAACACCATGCCCTCCGGGCTCAAAAACGCCGGCGCCACATACCAACGCATGATTCAAACATGCCTGGAAAAGCAAATCGGCAAGACAATTGAGGCATATGTAGATGATGTAGTCTTCAAAACTAAGCATGTCGAATCATTGGTGGATGATTTACGCCTTACATTAGAGAACCTACGAAGATATGACATACGGCTCAATCCGGAAAAGTGCGTTTTCGGCGTTCCTGCTGGAAAATTGCTTGGGTTCATCGTTTCCAATAGGGGAATCGAAGCAAACCCTGCCAGAATCCGAGCCCTGTCACAGTTGGCTACACCAACAGACCTCAAACAGGTCCAAAAACTAGCCGGATGCGTAGCAGCTTTGAGCCGCTTCATCTCCAGATTAGGAGAAAAGGCGCTGCCATTGTATCTCCTACTCCGATGCACTGACCACTTTGCATGGATGGATGCTGCAACAGTCGGACTGGAAGAAATAAAAGCTTTGTTAGCAAGCAACCCAATCCTAGCCACACCAAACATCGGTGAACCAATGTTACTGTACATATCTGCAACACATCAGGTGGGGAGTGCGGTGCTCGTCGTCGAACGAGAGGAAGAGGGACATAAGTTCCCACTTCAAAAACCAGTATACTATGTGTCGACGGTCCTCACACCATGCAAATCCTGATACCCGCATTATCAAAAGATAGCGTATGCGGTCTTCATGGCATCCCGGAAGCCGTGACACTACTTTCAAGAGTGTTCAATCACGGTGGCTTCCGAGGTACCACTTAATGATATCATAAACAACCGGGACGCCACCGGCCAGATTACCAAACGGTCTATTGAGCTCTTACCATTTGAAATAACATATAAGCCACGCCGAGCCATTAAATCTCAGGTGTTGGCTGACTTCGTCACCGAATGGACGGAAGCCGAACTCCCTAAAGAGTATGGCACATATTCCAACTGGGTGATGCACTTCGATGGCTCTAAAATGCTAGCCGGGCTTGGGGCTGGTGTCATCCTGACATCCCCCATAGGAGACATAGTCTGTTATGTGCTCCAACTACTGTATACAGACTCTAATAATGCAGCCGAATATGAGGCCTCATGCATGGTCTTCGGATGGCTGTCTCTATTGGCACACAACGCCCCGAGGTGTGCGGGGATTCAAACCTCGCAATATCCCAAATAAACGGAGAATTCGATGCCAAAGATCCGAAGATGGCGGCTTACCGCAACGCCTTACTTAAAATATCAGCTCGGTTTGACGGGCTTGAGTTTCATCACGTGGCCTGAGAGAGTAATCAGGCAGCAGACATCCTTGCTCACATGGGCGCCAAGCGCGACCCCGTCCAACCTAACACCTTCGTGGAAAGGCTCTTCAAGCCATCCGTTGTATGGCAGGACGAGAGCAGCAATGCCAGTCCGGATCCGATCATACCCCCAGATTCCAAACACAATCCCGATATCATCGGAGGCTCGACCACCGAAATAACACCTTCGGCTCATGTAATCATGGCAGTAATCGCCCCATGGACCGAACCCTTCCTGGCCTACCTCAATAGGCGAGAGCTCCCCGAGGACCAGAATGAGGCTCGATGCATCGTTCGACGCTCAAAAGCCTACAAGGTCATGAAGGAGAGCTCTACAAGAAAAGTACTACCGGAGTCCTTCAAAGGTGTATCTCCGAAGAAGAGGGGCGGCAGCTCTTGGACGAAATCCATGCTGGTTTTGGCGGTCATCATGCTGCAGCTTGGGCCCTTGTAAGTAAGGCCTTCCGAACCGGTTTTTTCTGGCCTACGGCCCGAGTAGATGCGTAGGACCTCGTCCAGCGTTGTGTAGGATGCCAACTTTTCGCCAATCAAAGCCATATAGCGCCTACCGCCCTACAAACAATCCCCATTACTTGGCCTTTTGCGGTCTAGGGGCTTGACATGGTCGGACCCCTTAAAGGGGGAAGCCATAAGAAAAAATATATGTTCTTCATGGTAGATAAATTCACTATGTGGATAGAGGCCAAACCAGTTAAAACGGCCGAAGCCGGGCCAGTGATAGATTTCATATCCGGTGTCGTACACCGTTATTGTGTCCCACACGGCATCATCACCGGTAACGGCTCTAAATTCACAACCAACGAAGTAAAAACTTGGTGTGCTAATCTGGGCATCAAGCTCGATTATGGCTCCGTCTATCACCCTTAGACAAACGGTCAAGTTGAATGGGCTAATGGCCTGATAATGAGCGGCATTAAACCCAGACTAGTGCGGTCCTTAAAGGAGTCAGCTAAACACTGGATTGAGGAGCTCGACTCCGTACTCTGGGGGCTGTGGACGACGCCCAATTGCACGACAGGATACACACCGTTCTTCATGGTGTACGGCGCAGGGGCCGTCTTGCCCTGCGATATTATTCACGACTCACCTCGAGTACGCATGTACGAGGAGAAAGAGGCCGAGCTCAATCGGCAAGACGACTTAGATGGCCTGGAGGAGGAGCGCGATGTCGCAAAAGCTCGGTCAGCATTCTACCAACAACAAGCTCGAAGATAACAAAGCAGAGAAGTGCGGGCCAAGACATACAATGTCGGTGAACTCGTTCCACACCTACCAAAGAAGAAAAAGGACAAGCTCAAGCCCAAATGGGAGGGTCCCTTTATTATAGATGAAGTTATCACTAGAGGAGCCTATCGCCTTCGTAATGCATCGGACAATCGCTTAGAGCCGAACCCATGGAACGCTGCTAGACTCCGAAGATTCTACGCCTAAGTCCGGACTCATTGTTCGTTACCTTTTTAATTTTTCTCTTTCTTCTTTTCATTTTTATACAACTCCTAGCCTGTGTTCGGATAAACCACACACTTAAGGGGTATACATACTTAAATGTACATACCCCCAATACCTGGGGGCTTCTTGTCACAGATGCTTATTATTATTTTTCGAGCATCAAGATCAATGTTTATACGTGTCGCCTTCTCATACATCTCTATTCTTCGCCACTATATGCAAATTTATGACTTAAGTTTTTGGCAAGGTGGGTTGCCTGGCTCCTGTGCTTATGCCCTACGTTCCCGCTTGTTCGACTAGGGCATAAAGGGAGCACCTCTACGATTGTTACAGCCGGGTCATCCGGACGTGTACCTCAGATGGGTGAAGCCGAAAGCTAGCGTTCTTAAGGGAATAATAGGTCGGCGGACATAAGATGAACTGCCCTCATTGCGATACAAGCCCCCAACATACAACGAGTATCGTGATTTTTAGTGTCACAGCTCAGGCATGCACAACGCATGCTGGCCCAGGGAGAGGAACCCTTAACGAAACAATTCTCCCTGGAAGATGTTTCTTACGATCAAATGTAATATAACATAACTCCCTGAATAAAACTTATCTGTTCAAGAAATTATGACCGGACGGCCTGGTTTCCGAACATACTTCGGTGCTTCCCAATAGTACAATATTCGGAAACACTCCAAATTTTGGATTTCGGAGGTTAAAGCGGAAGGTCTGGCATGACAATCGTTTTATAATTCGGCCGGAGATACATTTGTCGATGAAAGTACATTACTACTTGGACTCGAAAACTTCCTCCTCTTCTAGACCATCTAATAAGTTGTCTAGCTTATAATCCTGTTGTGAAAACTTGGCGGCTATTTTTACTTGGTCATATACCAAGCTAACAGGAATCTCTTGTCCATCTGATCCTCGAGGCCTGACCCGGGCCATATGTTTTGGATCAAGTCCGGTGTACCGTGTTTTCACCATGGCCGAGGCCTCTCGTGCCCCTTCCCGGCATGCTAATATCTTCCACAGTCCAAAGCGGCGCCGAGCTCCCTTGAATAAATTCACAAGTTCTTCCATACTCCCGGGAGGAGAATCAGCCGGCCATAAAGCCTTAGCAATGTTCCTGATTGCCTTCCGGGCTTGCTCACGCACTTTGGACAGCTCTTGCAGCAGGTCGCCTTGGAATTCGGACACCTCTCCTTAGGGCCGCCCAGTCAGCACACCTACAGCAACAAACTTGTTATACTTCCCATTAGAGGACTGTATGGAAGTAAGGTTAAAAAGCATACTGAATATGCCGCCTTTCAGCTTTCTGTTCTCTTTCAAGGCATCTGCCAATTGGGCTCGTATATCCTTCAGCTCCTCGGCTTGCTTGATGTTGGCATCCTGTAGCTTGTTTTTCTCATCCCTGGTCCGTGTTAGTATACGCTGACCAGCGGCTTCTTGCCTTTCGGCATGCTGTTTATCTGCCCGCGCGGTCTTCATTTCCTCTTCCAGTTGATTCAGGGATGCTGCCATCATAAATACATCCGTGTTTATTTCAAAAAGCATTGCTGGCACATGATTTTATTTTCCGAACAGTAGCAGACATTACCAGTCGGTGCCTCCTTAGACTTCGCCAATTCGGCGGTGACAACAATTAGCTGGGTCCGATTTTTTTCTAGCTCCTGAGACAGCACGTTGTTCCTCTTCGTGAGTACCTGATTAGGCAACGATTCTTAAATTAGTTGTGTCAACTGCTTTAAGTCACGGGGGCTACTGACACATGATCTTACCCGCATGTCCTTGGAAAGGTGTTGAGTGGCTCTAGTGAGCCCATCCCGAGTAGCTCGGATGTAAGCATCCGCTGAGCTGAAGGCATTAAATGCTTCTTCGGTGAAGGTTGGGTCGCGCATAGCCGCTCTCTGACGCCGATGGTTCATTGCACTATCCACTTCGGAGTTGTTAACGGATACATCATCCGAATCCTTAGGGAGAGGACAATCCAGCATTTCACCTGTATCAACCCCAACCCTTGGGGCGGGATCCGGGGTCGGATTGGGTGATCCATTGCCGGCAAGGTCCCCGGACACAGTCCGGCGTATGCTTTTCCTAAAAATATGGCACAATAGGAAATGTCAAAATTTGGTACCTCTGCCATGAGCATATTAAAAAACCATACCTTTTCGAGGGTCGGGGTGGGCAGTATCGCCGTCCGCCTTTCTTTTCAAAGACCCGCCCCATGTATGCGTCGCCTTCTTAAGGGACGCTTCTGATGTGGTGTGGCGAGGCAAGCACCGCCCCTTTGAAAGCACGAGACAATGCGGTAGGTGAGGCGCAATGAGAAAACTCTTTTGGAGGATATGTCTCCTTGGTACTTACGTGGGAAGAGGGGAGAAGGCCGGGGTAATCGGCTACAATGGCCACTTCCGTGTCGTGGTAACTCGCTTGATAGAAGACCCCCTCCTTTAGCTCCAAAAATATATCCGGATCCTCTTCAAATCTGGGATCCAGTTCCCGAATATGGTCCTCCGGCTGCAGAGCGGGGCTGTAGATCCCCACGGCAACCTTCCTCCATTCTTGATAAAAAATGGTCGGATTAAGTTCAACTGGGTACGACTCAGGAAGAGGATTGAGTAAAATTACGGAGCGGAGGCTTACCCAGCTGGGAGGGTTGTACATGGAAAAGCCCTCTCGGCACTTAAGGCGAGTGAACTCTTCTTTGTCCCCTTTATAAAGATCGGCTAGCATGGCAGGCAAGGTGGCAAAGTTGTCCGGACCCTTGCGCCCGCAGCGTGATGCGTCGTCTTCCCCGTTGTAGTGCCACATGGGGAGTCCTCTGGATTGGAGTGGCTGAACGCCTCGCATTATTGAAATCGCCATTACCTCAATGATGGACAGTCAGGATTGGGCAAGTGTCTTTATCTTGTCCATTAACTTCTTAACCTCTGCACTATCTTCCTCCTCGAGGCTTCGGGGGTGCCAGCTGTGGCGCTTCTTTAACGGGGTGTTGGAGAATTCGGGTAGGTCATCGGATTGGATCTGGGAGAATGACATCTTCAATATAAAACCACTCCGAGGGCCACTCTTTGGATGCCTTCTTCGGAGTGCTGGACAGGTATCCTATTCCGGCTATGCGCCATACTTCGGCGCCGCCCACCTTGAATATGGATCCCTTTTGGGAGCGGGGGACGAGGCAAAAAAGCTTCCTCCATAATTCAAAATGGGCCTCGCAGCCTAGGAACAACTCATAAAGAGCCACGAAGCCCGAGATGTGCAGTATGGAGCCCGGCGTGAGATTGGTGTAGCTGGAGTCCATAGTACTCCAGGAGACCTCGGAGGAAAGGGTGGATTGGAAATCCAACACCTCTTGAGAGAAAGGAAACAAAGCACACTCGCTGCCCTTCTAAAGGATTGGGGAAATTTTCTGCCAGGGCGTCGCCATTGAAAGAAGTTAATCCCACCCGAACAGGGACTAGATCCACGGGAGGAAGGTATCCCTGCACCTGAAGCTTGGTCAGTTGGGCATGGGATACCGAGCAGCTCTCCCAATCTCCTTTTTGAGGACCGTGGGGGCGAGAAGAAGAACTGGGAGCGCTGGCCATGTTTGCGTGGTTTCTTGTGGCAAGTTCTAAGATTATTTTCCTGGGGTGGAATGGCATCTGAGATCTAACCTCCTTAAATAGACGCCTTCCATACGCCGCCAATGTGTTATCTGTAAAAACGCTTGGTCCTTCCGTATTCATCTGATACGCGGAAGCCGAGGCGACGGAGGCGCGGAAGCCGAAGGATATGATGTTTAATGCATAGCCAAAGCCGTTCGGAGTATCATGGAGGGCCTACCCGGCAGGACCGAGGATGTAAAAGCCGGATACAGCGTCATCGTCGAAGGGTCGTATGCGTTTCTTTTTGTTCAAATTGCTCTGGAGTATTCGGAAGAGGAACCCGCCTTGCAATGCCGAAGACGATCTGCGCGCCGGACACGTCGTCATTGAAGCCTGGTTTGGGGGCTACTGAGGGAGTCCTAGACTAGGGGGTCCTCGGGGATCCGGGCTGTGTGATGTGGGCGGATCGGTGGGCCGTGAAGGTACAAGATCAAGGACCTTCTCTCGTGTCCGGATGGGACTCTCCTTGGCATGGAAGGCAAGCTTGGCGTTCGGATATGAAGATTCCTTTCTCTGTAAACCAACTCTGTATAACCCTAGCCCCCTCCGATGTCTATATAAACCGGAGGGTTTTAGTCCGTAGAGGCAATCATAATCATACAGGCTAGACATCTAGGGTTTAGCCATCACGATCTTGAGGTAGATCAACTCTTGTAACCCCTATACTCATCAAAGTCAATCAAGCAGGAAGTAGGGTATTACCTCCATAAAGAGGGCCCGAACCTTGGTAAACATCGTGTCCTCTGCCTCCAGTTACCTTCGATCCTGAGACACACAGTTCGGGATCCCCTACCCGAGATCTACCGGTTTTGACGCCAACAGTGTGCCTGCCATCTTTCACCAATAGCTGTCGGGTCTTGATCTGACACATACAAAGCAAACTTTTGCAGTTTTGTAAAAAGATGCCTGCACTTGTTCCCTATTTACAAACAAATCCTTGTCTCTCACAATCAGCCTTATCTCCTCCCCACCACATCTAGAAGGCCATGGAAAAATCTGGGGCGATGGCCGCTGCCGGCGCCGTCCACCCCCAATCTTGGTGTTCCGTGCAATGGACGGGCATCTTACTTGTACTCCGTATAAGAAAAGAGTAGAGATACTCGTGGCAACACATGGGAAAATATGTTGAACATGGCTAGTTATAAGAAGGCTAGCTCTACACCCATGATGATAGTGACTGCACACGGTGAGGCTGACTTTGGTATGCCGAACACGGTGCCTACACTCAGGTGTCATCTCGGGCGCAGGGTCTTGTCACTCACTGTGAGGAGCAGCACGTAATAATTTGACCAACGGGTAGTACAATATTACTATATTGGTAGTACAACTACTAGTACTAGCACCAACGTTTGGATTTAGTAGTACTACCACGTCCGTCTGGATTTAGTATTCTGACTAGCAATATCTATTAATGCATGTCACAAAAATAATACTACTCCCTCTGTAAATAAATATATGGAGCATTATTTTATTCGTTTTTGAACGTAGTTCCCGATGATATTATACACTCTCCCTTTCGGTAGATGGCTCAAATCTAAAGTCTCATCAATCAGACTACTATTGTACTCACCGAGCGCTTAGCTTGGTAAGCTACCAACAAAAAATTGCAATCAAAGACTACTATAGTACTCCCTCCGTACTGGTGCATTAGTCATGTTACGAAAACCAAATAATCCCAAAACTTTTAGGCACGGTGCATTAAATACCAACCTCATTCCCTGTTTTTTGCCATGAAAAAAGAAATCACCCAATAGGAGACATGGGGCGCGTATGCATTCAATGACTTGAGACTACTTAGCACAACATTTTTGGTTCATGCATTAACATTTTATTAGTTAAATCAAAGGTCAATACTTGGCGCAAAATGCAAATGGGACCAATAAACCAGTAAACATCAAAGTTCTCTCGTTTTGCCCCAACTAGAGGTCCGGTGAGATGACTATACTGCACCGGCACCGAGGGGGACGCAACTTCGTTGACTTACTGCACCTGCCTTTGGGTCTATGACAGGTGGGCCAATAGGAGGCTGGCCCACCTGTCATACAACCAAAAGAAGGTGTAGTTAAGGCACCGGAGCTCAGTCCCACGGAGAGAGGGCCTTGGAGTAGATGGCCAACACACACGTGAATGCAACGTAGTCTACACTTATCATTGGAAGGCTCCCCGCCAGTCCAATCTATGAAATGCTATGCACCTACGCACCCTAACCAAGGGCAAGAATGATCACTCCGCAAGATTAGTTGACTATAAGCTAGACCCATGGAGGCGATGAGTGCGAGCATCAGCTGGCTGTGCCAGATGGTCCACGACACTGGCCTGCGGCCCGGCACCTAGGAACGTCTCTAGGTCGTGCTTGAGGAAGCCAGAGGCCGCTTGGATGGCAGCTTCGTCTCCTTGTTCCACGAGGTCCTCATAGGCTTCCTCGACAAGTTCACCATCGTCAAGAAGCTCGTGAACAACCTTGATGTATGCCTCCAGCCCACGCGCCCAGGCTCAGTGTTGCTCGCCACCCTCAACGGCCTCTATTGTAACAAGCTCTTCGACGCACTGGTGGCCCTGCGACTGCCCACCGTCACGCCGGAGAATGTCCACCTTGAGGTCGCGTTCGCCGCGTAGTGACTGGCGCAACAAGACACCATTCACATACTTACCCACGTCTACGTGCAAATCGTCCATAAGGACTACTACGTGAAAGAGGAGGATGATAGGTTGCTGGCCTTCTTGGACTGCAGGACAACCTTGGACGGCATTGTTCAGAAGCACGTTGAGCTCGCCGCCAACGCTGCTGCTCCTCACACGTCGGTTGGTGACCAGGCGCACTAGGGCATGAGGATATCGTTGATTGATCCGTATGTATCTTTGTCTTTCTTTCAAATCCATGTAGTAGTATATGGTACTACTAGTAATTTTCATACGTACTCCATGCATGAACCGTGCCAGAACCAAACTTGTCATTAATCTAGGGAAAATCGTTATTTCTATCTATCGGTTGTGCCATGGAGCAGAACCAAATTTTACAAGTTACAAATTCAAAAGGAAAAGCCTGCCGTGTTCGGGTCCCACCCTCACACGGTTGGTCCGGCACGCCGCTCAAGGGGGAATCCGTGCTGTGTTGCATTTTCACTTACAAGTGAGACCGCAGTTGAGCAAACCGACTATCGGCAAACCCCCAACCGCCCACCGCGCGATGGTTGAGAAAACCGGAGGGAGAAGAGATGGTTGTAGCATGGACTTCAAGAAAATTGGTGTCAGATGGGACTCGTGTGGGTGGCGTGTGCCATACTGCTAGACGTGAATGCTAGTTATGGCCCATGCCACCCCACTATATTGAGCCTATATCGAGGTGTCGGTTACGTAGAACAAATTTTCTGGAGTCCTTGCTCAGCCCTCCTCTCTCTCTCTCTCTCTCTCTCTCTCTCTCTCTTCTGAGCCAGCCGGCAGACGCGCGGAGCCCGTCTGTTTTCTCACATGCGGTCCCACATGTCAGTGAAAACGCAAGAGGACCCACTGAACCTGCACATCTTTCACCTCGACGTGCTCGTGATGAAAAACAAATCCAATAAAGATCTTTGGTGGCCTCTTTTGGAGTTACTCAAGAGTAAGAGTGGTGGCAGCAAACACAAGACCCTCGTATTGAATTCATCACAGTACACATCCTGTCGGATAACGGGTTCCTGCAAACCCTTGAGGTTCGAACACTAGGGTGCGCACGAAGATCTCTCTCTCCCTAGCTCGCTCTCACAACGATCTCAAGGCCTAGCTCGCCGAACCCAAGGAACAAGAGACACGAAAGTTTATACTGGTTCGGTCCACCGTTGTGGTGTAATACCCTACTCCAGTGTGGTGTGGTGGATTGCCTTGTATGCTGAGGATGAACTAGTACAAGGGATGAACAACCTCCTGAGGAGAGGTGTTCTTGAGCTCGGTGAGCTTGTGTGTGTGAGGATGGCCTGAATGATCCGTCCCCCTGCTAGGGTGGTGGCTAGTCCTATTTATCGAGGCCCTGGTCCTCTTCCCAAATGTTTAGGTGGGAAGGGATCCCACAATAGCCAAGTTTGAAGGGACACAACTAGTACAAGCTATCCTGACAAAAGGTGAACTTCACCTGCCAAAGGCTCTGGTGGTGACGCCGTCGTGGGCTCCACGATGACCTCCGTCCTGCCATCCTGCTGGTCTTGGTCTCGTTGCACCGATATGGAAACCTTTGCCTGATGCCTCGGGACTCCCCGCCTGCGCTTGCCCCTTTAGCACCAAAGAGGAAACGAGTACTCTGCGCCCGCTGGCGCCCGCCTAGCTTCGGTCGTCATGGCTCACGTCACGTGGACCTCGCGAGGTGCCCCTTGCATAGATATCTCCGCTCCTCGGGAGCTAGCCTAGCGAGGCCGCCCCTGAGTAAGTCTTGGTGTCGTCTGCCTCACGAGGCTCGGCCCCTCGCGAGGGTCTTGAGTGGTTGCTGCTGAAGATGGGCCATACCAGGCCATTGGTAGAGCCGCACCCTGGGCCGCAAGTAGGCAAGTCTGGGTACCCCCATTCCCAGGACGCCGACAGTAGCCCCTGGGCCCAAGGCGCGCTTGGACTTGGCTTCGAGGCGAAGCGAAAGGGCACGTGCGGAGCGCCGTGGGCCCCAACAGCCCGCGACCTTGATTGATGCATGGTGACTACCTGGACGTGGGCGTCTCCACTTACCCACGATGCCTCAGCAACCGTTTGACTTGACAAGACTCTTCTATATGCAGAAGAAGAAACATCATTACCTGCGATCAGGGAGGCCGGCGGTTGGCCTCCTCCTGGCTATAAATGAGGAGGGGGCGGAGCCCCCTGTTGCTCATCTCTTCCTCCATTCTGCCTGCTTTTTGTTCCTCCTTGCTCCACCGTCTTGCTGCACACCCATGGCGCCGACAAAGAGGTTCTCGGCCGCAGAGAAGGGGAAGGCTCGCCAAGAGGGCCCCGGATCGCCACCGCCTAAGAGGGGCATGGTCGCCCCCGTAAGCAAGCCGCAACCCCCGTTGTGGCTGTTGGATGTGGGGTTCCGGCAAACCCTTAAGGTTCAAACACTGGGGTGCGCGCGAAGTCTTTCCCTCCTACCGATCTACGCTCTAGCTTGCTAAGATCTCGCGGACGAACTTGACAAACTCGCAACACAGAGAGACATGAGGTTTATACTGGTTCGGGCCACCGTTGTGGTGTAATACCATACTCCAGTGTGGTGGTGGTGGATTGCCTCTTGGGCTGATGATGAACAGTACAAAGGAAGAACAGCCTCCTGAGGTTGAGGTGTCCTCGTGGCTAGGCTCTCGATCGGGTTGGATCAAGCTAAGATCAGATGCCCCTACTATGGTGGCTAGTCCTATTTATAGAGGCCCTGGTCCTCTTTCCAAATATCGAGCGGGAAGGGAGCCAACAACGGCGGGCAAATTTGAAGGGGGACAGCTAGTACAAGCTATCCTGACAAAAGCGGTCTTCGCCTGCGAAAAGCTCTGGGGTGACGCCGTCTTGGGCTCCGGGATGACCTCCACCTTGCCGTCCTCCTGGTCTTGGTCTCGTTGCACCAATATGGCAACCTTTGCCTGATGCCTCAGTACTCTTCGCCTGCGTTGGCCTCCTTAGCACCAAAGAGGAAACAAGGACGCTGCACGCGCTGGCGCCCACCTGGCGCCCGCCTGGTGCCGTTCGTCATGGCTCACGTCACGAGAGCCTCGTGAGGTTTGCCCCGCCTTGATATCTCCGCTCCTCATGAGCCTGCCTGGCTAGGATACTCCAGAGGAGGTCTCGCGTCGTCCGCCTCGCGAGGGTCTGGGATGCCTTATTGATGAAGATGGGTCGTACGACCTGCTTGCTTAGCCACGCTGTGGGCCGCAGGCAGGCAAGTCTGGTGACCCCCATTCCCAGAACCCCGACAGTAGCCCCCGGGCCCAAGGTGCGCTCGGGCTTGGCTTCGCGGCGAAGCCAAGGGTCAAGTTCGGAGCACCGTGGGCCCCAAAAGCCCGTGGCCTCGGTCGACGCGTGGTGGTTGATTGGACGTGGGCATATCTGCTTCCCCACGCTGCCTCGGCAATTGCATGACTTGACAAGTCCCTGCGACATGCAAGGAAAACCATCATTACCTGGGATCATGGGAGAAGCCGGTTGGCCTTCTCTTGCTATAAATGGGGAGGGGGCAGAGCCCTCGTTGCCCATCTCTTCCTCGCTTGCTTGCTTCTTTGCTCCATTGCTTGTAGTGCCACCGATGGCGCCACGAAGGAAGTTCTCTGCCGCCGAGAAAGGAAAGGCCCCTCGCGAGGGCCCTGGATCTCCGGCGCCCAAGCGCGGCCACGGCCGTCTACGCAAGCACGCCGCGAACCCCGCCGTGGCCCACCGTTGAGGTGGCACCGCGGCATGCGGAGGGGATCGTCCCGTCCATGGTGGTCCAGCTGATGAGGGGAGGAGCGCGATGGTGGCGCGGCCTCCCCGCCCGCGCTTCCATTCGGCGGAGTTGTCGCCGGATTTCGTCGTGTGGTCGGAGAATCCGGCCGGCAACAGGCTCCAACTTCCGTGCTTCTTCGCCGGCGAACTGCCGGCCTCTAGTCTGGGCGGACTCTGGCTGCAGGCGGATGGCTGCTGTAGCAGGGCCTCTTGGGTTGCGATCGAGACTTCTGTCGCGGGCAACATAGCCCTGGCCACGACTGGCAGACATTTTCCCGCGCGCGCGGCCTAGGCAGGCGGTGCACCCTCCACTTCAGGTACGATGGTGGATCGACCCTCTATGTGAGGGTGTTCGGGGAAGATGGTCGCCGCACCGGGTGCTGCCCCGAGAGGAACGGCGGTGAGGAGGTGCTCGGCCTTGGTGATGGTCGCGACGAGGACGAGGGCGAGCCTGCCCTCGGCGGCGACCACATCTCCTCCAGCTATGGCGGCTCTTCCTCCGGTGACAGCTCTAGCAGTGGTGGCTATGACCAGCCGCCGCGCAGCCGCGTCCGCTTCGAAGGAGGCAGCAGGTCATCTCGTTGTCGCGCCTCCGTGAAGCGCGAGGAGGGGTCTGGCTAGGCTCGGGGCGTCGCTGAGGGCCTGCCTCCGCGGATTGCTGCAACGCCGCTTTGTTTAGCTTTTTCTTTTTCCCTGCATCAGAAAACGAAACCAGTATGGGCCCAGAGGGGCGTGTATCGAACTATGGTTCTTTGGTTAATGCACTGTGCGTGTTGTCCCCATGCCGTGTTGTTATTTTGCACAAAGATAACTTAACCTGGCATGTTTGGGACACCCTTTCGTTAGGGGGTGTACTAAAGGATTTGCCGTCCACCCAAGCCTTGACTTGGCGCCTTGTATCGCGGTACCCGAGGGGCACGGATTAGGAGAGATGTGCCAGCTTCCAGGCTCGAACGACGGTTGCTCGCGAGAAGGCAGAGAGAAGAAAAATGCTCGCGAGGGCATCTGCCCAGCCCCCTCACGAGGTATGCGAGAGAGAGAACATGAGCAAACCACAGCTGCAAACGCGGTAAAAGGCTAGGGAACCAAATCAGCAACGAACACCAAGAGCAACTCCGATTAAGAAAAAACGAGCCAACTACGGAAAGCAAATGAAAAGCCGCGTCCGGCACCTAATCCAGTCTTCAAGTCTTCTCACCAGCGCGGAGCTAAGTGCTGTCCACTAGGCATGGGAGGGAGCCCCAGGGCCTGAGGCCGGCGCTCCTGAGACTCCGGGGCATGTACAGCCCCACTCATTATTACGCGAGAGTGTCACGGGCGGCGATTCTTCACAGGCACCGGGCCTTCTTCACCGGCTCTGGGCCTTTCTTCTCAGGCTCTGGGCCTTGCTTCTCCGGCTCTGGGCCTTGCTTCATGGATAGAACTTTCGGAGGTGCTGGATGTTCCAGGCGTTCTGGATGGGTATCCCGTCCTGCGTCTCCAGGCGCGCTGCACCCGGCCTGGAGACATGGACGACCCTGAACGGGCCCTCCCACATGGGCGAAAGCTTGTGCAGCCCTTCTCTGGAGAGGACCCGCCTCAGGACGACGTCGCCCACCTCGAGCGTCCCTGGAGCGGATGTTGCGGTAGTTGTACCGCCGCAGCGCTTGTTGGTACCTTGCCGCCCTCAATGCGACCTCATGTCGGCGTTCCTCCCCAGCACGAGATCTATCCTCCGCATGGCGTCCTGCTGCGTTTCGTCGAACGCCAGGACCTGCGCGGAGCGATGCTTGACCTCGTGAGGAAGAATGGAGTCTCGCCCGTTGGCTTGGTAGCGGTGGTACGGATGGACCACAGCATGGACTGGAGCTCGTCGTGCCAGCCCCTGCCGCAGGCCTCCAGCTTCTTCTTGAAGGTCTTGGTCTTGAGGCCCCTTAGGACCTCCACGTTGGCGTGCTCAGCCTGACCATTGCTCCTCGGGTGGGCCACCGAAGCGTAGCAGATCTGCGTTCCAAGGTTAGCTCAGTAGGTTTTGAAGAGGTTACTAGTAAACTGCGAGCCGTTATCCGTGATGATGCGGTTGGGGACCCCGAAGCGGCTCACGAGGCCCTTGATGAACTTGACGGTAGAGCCGGCTGGGATGGTACGGACGGCTTCCACTTCCGCCCACTTGGTGAACTTGTCGATGGCGACGTAAAGATAGCGGTAGCCCCCTAGCGCCCGTGGGAACGGGCCTAAGATGTCCAGCCCCCAGGCTGCGAACGGCCATGTGAGAGGGATGGTTTGGAGGCCCTGGGCAGGCTGATGGATTTGCTTGGCATGGAATTGGCAAGCTTCGCAGGACTTCACCAGCTCGGCTGCGTCATTGAGCGCTATAGGCCAATAGAATCCACTGCGGAACACCCTGCCGACGAGGGTCCGTGACGACGAGTGATGCCCGCAGTCCCCGCCGTGTATGTCAATCAGCAGCTCCCTTCCTTGATCGCTGGAGATGCAGCGCAGCGTGACGTCATTCGGCCGTTTCCTGTACAACTTGCCGTCTTGAATGCAGTATGCCGTGGCTTGCCGGGCCACACGCTCCGCATCCTCTTCCTTCTCCGGCAGCGTCCCGTGCATCACGTACTCCTTGAATTCCTTGGTCCAGCACTCATCCTGGGGCTCGAGCGCCAAGAGCATCCAAGCTCCTGAGGTTGGGCCGCAGGCTGGGGCTCCCATGGCCGGGGGCTGTGGGAGCTCCTCCCGAGGCTGAGTCATGCTTGAAAGGGGTGGCGTAGCTGATGGCTTGAAGAGCCGCTCTTCGAAGATGTCGGGCTCTTGCGGTTTCCGCTTGAATGCTCTCTTGGCGATGTCGTCGGCTTCCTTGTTGGTGCCCCGGGGCACGTGCTGCAGCTCCAGGCTCGAGAACTGCTTTTCCATCTTGCGCACCTCTGCAAGGTAGGCCTCCATGTGCTCGTCCTTCGGCTCGTACACCTTGTTGGAGAAGTTGACGATGTCACGCCCAATATGCGACCCTATCCGAGAGGAACTCGAAGGTCCCACCAGGGATAGACCCGCATATTGAAACGCTTTTGCAAGGTGGATATCATTACATCAACATTACATAATAGTTGGGGATACATACAAGGCATACAAATGCCGCAAGAATACACCAATGCATCATACAAGAATACAAATTTCCGGATTTAGGGTTCCGCGGACCCTTGAGAGGTTCGAACTCTGGGGTGCGTGCGAAGAACTCGTCCTCCCCAGTCTGCCTACTCGCTAATCTCCCGGCCTAGCTCGACAAATTGAATGTAGAAGGGACATAGCAGTTTATCCTGGTTCAGGCCACCCTGTGGTGTAATACCCTACTCCAGCTTTGTGGTGGATTTGCCTCGAGGGGCTGAGTATGAACTAGTACAGCGGCAAACAACCTCCGGAGGAGAGGTGTTCTTGGGCTCGAGTGAGCTGGTGGGTGAGAGGGTCATCTGAATGATCTATCCCTCTCTATGGCGGTGGCTAAGTCCTATTTATAGTGGCCGTGGTCCTCTTCCCAAATGTAGGCAGGAAGGGATCCCACAACGGCCAAATTCAAAGGGGGACAGCTAGTACAAGCTATCCTGACAAAAGTAGTCTTCGCCTGCAAAAGCCTCTGGTTGTGACGTCGTGGTGGGCTCGACGATGACCTCCGTCCTGCCGTCCTGGCGGTCTTGGTCTTGGTGCATTGGAATGGAAACCTTTGCCTGAGTCATCGAGACTCTGCGCCTGTGCTTGTCTCCTTAGTACTAAAGAGGAAACTGGTACACTGCGCCCGCTGGTGCCCGCCTGGCCTTGGTCGTCATGGCTCACGTCATCTGGACCTCGCGAGGTGAGCCTTGCATAGAAATCTCCCCTCCTCGGGAGCCAGCCTGAGGAGGCCACTCCTTGTGGAGGTCTTGGTGTCATCCGCCTCGCGAGGCTTGGCCCCTCGCGAGGGTCTTGAGTTGTTGACGCTGAAGCTGGGCCGTACCAGGCCGTCACTGGAGCCACGTCATGGGCCGCAGGCAGGCAAGTCTGGGTACCCCCGTTCCTAGAACGCCGACAGTAGCCCCTAGGTCCAAGGCGCGCTCGGACTTGGCTTCGAAGTGAAGCCAAAGGGCAAGTGCGAAGTACTGCAGGCCCCAATCGCCTGCGGCCTTGCTTGACACGTGGCGCCTGACAGGACGTGGGCGCCCCCACTTTCCCACGCAACCTTGAGATCCGCCAAGCACGACGGTCGCCCGTTGCCATCACAGCTCCGTCTTCATTGCGTACCGCGCGTGCCCTTGGCTGCTCCACCTTCCCGAGGAAACGCGACCCTTCTCCCATATTCGTTACCGGCGTCGGCCCTCTTTTGCCGCCATGGCCCCGCGGTCGAGGAAGAAAGGAAAAAACCTGTGCTCCGGCCGAACTCCAGCCAGCCCTTCAGCCCGCTCTTGATCGGTCGATGGTGGTCAATTAAGAGGGGTTGGTCAAGGACCGCCCGGCCCTCGCTGCTGATTCCAACAAGTGGAAGGCAACGAAGGCGTGGCCCGCTTCCCGGGCCATGATTGACATGGAAGCCATCGAGATCCCCATTCATCTTCAGGCTCTCTTGGTTGGCCTGATCCCCCCTTTCTCTAATTTCTTCAACGTCATACTCTTGCATTACCAAGTCCAGGTGCTGCATCTGGATCCCCAATCCATCATCCTCCTCGCCGTCTTCGCCTTTATTTGCGAGGCCATGGTGGGCATCGCCCCTTCTGTCACCCTGTTCCGCCACTTCTTCTCGCTCCATCTGGTCGACGCCTACCAACGCGCGGGGTGCGTGGCCTTCCAGGCAGTAGCGGCAACGGCCGGCTCGGGCATCGACTTAGAGCTCTCGCCGGATGTGAGGGGGTTCCGGAAGTGGTGGGTATTTGTGGACGCCGGCATGCTCAAATCCTTGCTTCTGCTTCAACGGGGAACTGTCACTTGACCCAATTAAAATACATCAACTGTGTGTGTAGCCGTGATGGTCTCTTCTCGGCGGAGTCCGGGAAGTGAACACGGTTTGAGTTATGAATGACGTAAGTAGGAGTTCAGGATCACTTCTTGGTCATTACTAGTTGACGACCGTTCCGTTGCTTCTCTTCTCGCTCTCATTTGCGTATGTTAGCCACCATATATGCTTAGTGCCTGCTGCAGGTCCACCTCATTACACCATCCTTTCCTATAAGCTTAAATAGTCTTGATCTCGCGGGTGTGAGATTGCTGAGTCCTCGTGACTCACAGATTCTACCAAAACAGTTGCAGGTGCCGACGATGCCAGTGCAGATGATGGGATCGACCTCAAGTGGGAGTTCGATGAGGAACGTGGTCGTTACTATGTTTCTTTCCTGATGATCAGTAGTGGAGCCCAGTTGGGACGATAGGGGATCTAGCATTTAGGGTTATCTTATTGTCTTTTGGATTTTGACCGTAGTCGGTCTATGTGTGTATTTTGGATGATGTATGAATTATATTTATGTATTGTGTGAAGTGGCGATTGTAAGCCAACTCTCGTTATCCCATTCTTGTTCATTACATGGGAGTGTGTGAAGATGACCCTTCTTGCGACAAAACCACAATGCGGTTATGCCTCTAAGTCGTGCCTCGACACGTGGGAGATATAGCCGCATCGTGGGCGTTACAAGTTGGTAATCAGAGCCATCCCCGACTTAGGAGCCCCTGCTTGATCGAATCGCTGGCGTTGTTGAGTCTAGAACAAAAATGTTTTGAGTCTTAGGATTATATATATCGGAGAGTAGGATTCTTTTTACTCCTCAGTCTCTCCGTCGCTCTGGTGAGGTCTCCTGACGTAGAAGTTTTGACTCTTCTCTCCTCAAATTTCACTAAAAATTTTTTTAGGATCACACGGGTATCTTGGAATCGTTCCGATGGTTTTGTGATGAGAACATTGTTCTTGGTGCCTCCTGACATTTAGGGGTTGTGGCAGTGTCCCGGGGAGTTGAGCTCCGAGGTGTTGTCGTCACAATTTTATCGTTGCAGTTCTGGAATACTTGAGTTTCGCCGACATCAAAATCTCTTTTATGCAGTTGTTGGTGAGATCACCTCGACGCCACCCAGTTCTGGGGCGGGAGTTCGGGAGTATTGCCATAAATCGTATAATGGATGCTTTTCGAAGGTTGAGGTACACGATTTCCGAAGGTTTCTTGGTTATGTGTTGACGGATGGATACAGCTGGATCTAGGGATTGCTAGTTTGGGTGATATATTTTGTGTCCCCTGTAACCCAACACCAGATTGCATAACCAGAAAGTTTCGGAGTTTATAAGTGGGAATTCAAGTAGCTCTTAGGATATCTTTCCGACAGACGCATGATATGAGATTGGGGTTCGACGTCTAGTGGTCCGCCTTTCCACGGTTGGTTTTACAGTGGTCTCGTAGTGTCTTAAAGAGTCCTTGGCTATGCCGACTCGGGGATGCTTCGTATGTCATGTGCACTGCCTTGTACATGATGGTGTTGTATGATCGAGCCCGTGTGGGCCCCACCACGAAAACTTCGGACGAAACCTCTATCATATGTTTGTTCCGGCTTATTCTGCAAGCCAATACTTTGTTTTGTTTTGAATTATGGTATTCGAGTTGCTTCGAAGTCAAAATGTTGATTCCATACCTTTTTTCTAAGTGGCTTCTCAACTTAACCGAAGTGTGATGATTTACTATGGAATTCATTCGTTCATCCTCGTTCGAATGTTTATTGTGAAGACTATATGTTGCAATTTCTATCCGTTGATTCTACTTGTCTATTTGTCTATCAAGATGCTAACGGATGTCACCCTCTTCAGGATGGCTCCGCCAACGCGTCAGAATCCGGATCGCAATGAAGGGAGTCAGGCGAACCCTCCGCCACCACCTCCGCCTCCGGAGGCATGGCAAGCTATCATGGCAGCCACCAACGCCAATGCTCAGATGATTCTGCAACTCTTGCAAGAACGCACCCAAGGGCAAGGCAATCAAGGAAATCAAGGTCAAGGCAACAATCAGCCTCACTTCGCTACCCTCAACCAGTTTCTCGCAAATCAGCCCAAGTCTTTCAGCTACTGTGCCGAGGCCACGGATGCCGATGATTGGCTCGTGGACATCAACAAGCATTTTGAATGTAGCAATGTCAGGCCTGAGGACTATGTCAAGTTCGCTTCTTTTCAACTCAAGGACCAAGCTGCTGATTGGTATCAACAATACAAAGATTCCAGAGGAGGTCGTGTGATCACTTGGACTGACTTCTGTCGGGATTTCAAAGCGCACCACATTCCACAAAGTGTTGTTGAGAGCAAGCGTGAGGAGTTCCGCAATCTCAAGCAAGGCAACATGTCTGTGTATCAATTCAACATCCAGTTTCAGAAACTCGCTCGCTTCGCTAAACAAGACGTTCCTGATGAAAAGAGCATGATCTATCACTTCAGAGGTGGCCTTAGAGAGGATCTGCAGTTAGCTCTCGTTCTTGTTGAGCCTACTCAGTTTGATCAATTCTACAATATGGCACTGAAGCAAGAGGCTGCTCAGCTCAAGTGTGAGGCTTCTAAGAAGAGAGTCAGGGACGCAGTTCAGTCTTCTTCTTCCTCACTTGTGGCAGCTAAGCAACAGAAGTTCTGGTTGCCTCCTCCTCCTCCGTTTCGTCAGCCTTACCAGCAAAAGAACAAAGGTGGCCATGGATCTTCCCACTCTTCCAACTCTGGCTATCAGAACAAGTCTCAGAATCAAGCACCAAAGTCCAATGCTCCTTATCACCGTCCACTCTCAGAGGTGACTTGCAACAAGTGTCAGCAGAAAGGTCACTATGCTAACAAGTGCTTCAACCAAAGGCGTCTTCCGCCTCCTCCTCCTGTCAGATCTTCCAGCAATGCAGTGGTCAAGCATAATCCAAAGTCTGCAAAGGTGAACATGATGAATGCAGCTCAAGCGGAGGAATCTACTAATGTGATAATGGGTAATCTCTCAGTTAATGATATTCCTGCAAAAGTTTTATTTGATACTGGTGCATCGCTTTCTTTCATTTCAAGACCTTTTGCATTCAAGCATGAGTTGGTTTTTCAAGATATGCCTAGACCGTTATCAGTTGTCTCTCCGGGTAAATTCATGAATGCAAGGTCCATGGTTCCGGATGTTTCCATCAAGATGGGAAACTATAAATTTCTGTCTTCTCCAGTTGTTCTTGGTGACTCGGATATTGATCTTATTCTCGGGATGGACTGGCTTTCCAAGCACAAGGCGCAACTTGATTGTGCTGCCAGGGAAATTCAATTGACACACTCTTCTGAGGATGTTATCATTTATGCCGCTCATGATGAAACCATTCGGTTGTTTTCTCTCAATGAGAAGGGCGAATTGAATGCCATCTCTTAGATTCCAGTCGTTTGTGAGTATCAAGATGTCTTTCCAGAAGAGCTTCCGGGTATGCCTTTGTTGGGGAACGTAGTAATTTCAAAAACCCTACGCACATGCAAGATCATGGTGATGCATAGCAACGAGAGGGGAGAGTGTTGTCCACGTACCCTCGTAGACCGACAGCGGAAGCGTTATCACAATGCGGTTGATGTAGTCATACGTCTTCACGATCCGACCGATCAAGTACCGAACGTACGGCACCTCCAAGTTCTACACACGTTCAGCTTGATGACGTCCCTCGAACTCTGATCCAGCCGAGTGTTGAGGGAGAGTTTCGTCAGCACGACGGCGTGGTGACGATGATGATGTTCCACCGACGCAGGGCTTCGCCTAAGCTCCGCGACGGTATTATCGAGGTGTAATCTGGTGGAGGGGGGCACCGCACACGGCTAAAATATCGTATATCAAGTGTGTTCTTAGGTGCCCCCCTGCCCCCGTATATAAAGGAGCAAGGGGGAGGCCGGCTGCCCTAGGCGCGCCAAGGAGAGAGGGGGAATCCTCCTCCTAGTAGGAGTAGGACTCCCCTTTCCTAGTCCTACTAGGAAAGAAGGGGGGAAGGAAAGAGAGGGAGAGGGAGAGGGAAAGGGGGCTGCGCCCCCCTCTCCTAGTCCAACTAGGACTCCCCTTGGGAGGGGGCGCGCCACCTCAAGGCTGCTGCCCTCTTTCTCCCCTCAAGGCCCACCAAGGCCCAATACTTCCCCGGGGGGTTCCGGTAACCCTCCGGCACTTCGGTTTAATCCGAAACTTCTCTGGAACACATCCGGTGTCCGAATATAGTCGTCCAATATATCAATGTTTACGTCTCGACCATTTCGAGACTCCTCGTCATGTCCGTGATCACATCCGGGACTCCGAACAACCTTCGGTACATCAAATCACATAAACTCATAATATAACTGTCATCGTAACTTTAAGCGTGCGGACCCTTTGGGTTCGAGAACTATGTAGACATGACCGAGACACCTCTCCGGTCAATAACCAATAGCGGGACCTGGATGCCCATATTGGCTCCCACATATTCTACGAAGATCTTTATCGGTCAGACCGCATAACAACATACGTTGTTCCCTTTGTCATCGGTATGTTACTTGCCCGAGATTCGATCGTCGGTATCTCGATACCTAGTTCAATCTCGTTACCGGCAAGTCTCTTTACTCGTTCCGTAATACATCATTCCGCAACTAACTCATTAGTCACAATGCTTGCAAGGCTTATAGTGATGTGAATTACCGAGTGGGCCCAGAGATACCTCTCCGACAATCGGAGTGACAAATCCTAATCTTGAAATACGCCAACCCAACAAGTACCTTTGGAGACAGCTGTAGAGCACCTTTATAATCACCCAGTTACGTTGTGACGTTTGGTAGCACACAAAGTGTTCCTCCGGTAAACGGGAGTTGCATAATCTCATAGTCATAGGAACATGTATAAGTCATGAAGAAAGCAATAGCAACATACTAAACGATCGGGTGCTAAGCTAATGGAATGGGTCAAGTCAATCACGTCATTCTCCTAATGAGGTGATCCCGTTAATCAAATGACAACTCATGTCTATGGCGAGGAAACATAACCATCTTTGATTAACGAGCTAGTCAAGTAGAGGCATACTAGTGACACTCTGTTTGTCTATGTATTCACACATGTATTATGTTTCCGGTTAATACAATTCTAGCATGAATAATAAACATTTATCATGATATAAGGAAATATATAATACTTTATTATTGCCTCTAGGGCATATGTCCTTCAGTCTCCCACTTGCACTAGAGTCAATAATCTAGTTCACATCGCCATGTGATTTAACATCAATAATTCACATCACCATATGATTAACACCCTTAGTTCACATCTCTATGTGACCAACACCCAAAGGGTTTACTAGAGTCAATAATCTAGTTCACATCGCTATGTGATTAACACCCAAAGAGTACTAAGGTGTGGTTATGTTTTGCTTGTGAGATAATTTTAGTCAACGGGTCTGTCACATTCAGATCCATAAGTATTTTGCAAATTTCTATGTCTACAATGCTCTGCACGGAGCTACTCTAGCTAATTGCTCCCACTTTCAATATGTATCTAGACCGAGACTTAGAGTCATCTAGATTTAGTGTCAAAACTTGCATCGACGTAACCCTTTACGACGAACCTTTTTTCACTTCCATAATCGAGAAACATATCCTTATTCCACTAAGGATAATTTTTGACCGCTGTCCAGTGATCTACTCCTAGATCACTATTGTACTCCCTTGTCAAAATCAGTGTAGGGTATACAATAGATCTGGTATACAGCATGGCATACTTTATAGAACCTATGGCCAAGGCATAGGGAATGACTTTCATTCTCTTTCTATCTTTTGCTGTGGTCTGGCTTTGAGTCTTTACTCAATTTCACACCTTGTAACACAGGCAAGAACTCTTTCTTTGACTGTTCTATTTTGAACTACTTCAAAATCTTGTTAAGGTATGTACTCATTGAAAAACTTATCAAGCATCTTCATCTATCCCTATAGATCTTGATGCTCAATATGTAAGCAGCTTCACCGAGGTCTTTCTTTGATAAACTCCTTCAAACACTCCTTTATGCTTTGCAGAATAATTCTACATTATTTCCGATCAACAATATGTCATTCACATATACTTATCAGAAATGCTGTAGTGCTCCCACTCACTTTCTTGTAAATACAGGCTTCACCGCAAGTCTGTATAAAACTATATCCTTTGATCAACTTATCAAAGCGTATATTCCAACTCCGAGATGCTTGCACAAGTCCACAGATGGATCGCTGGAGCTTGCATATTTTGTTAGCACCTTTAGGATTGACAAAACCTTCTGGTTGCATCATATACAACTCTTCTTTAATAAATCCATTAAGGAATGCAGTTTTGTTTATCCATTTGCCATATTTCATAAAATGCGGCAATTGCTAACATGATTCGGACAGACTTAAGCATAGATACGAGTGAGAAACTCTCATCGTAGTCAACACCTTGAACTTTGTCAAAAACCTTTTTCCGACAATTCTAGCTTTGTAGATTAACACTACTATCAGCGTCCGTCTTCCTCTTGAAGATCCATTTAATCTCAATGGCTCGCCGATCATTGGGCAAGTCAATCAAAGTCCATACTTTGTTCTGATACATGGATCTCATCTCAGATTTCATGGCCTCTGGCCATTTTGCGGAATCTGGGCTCACCATTGCTTCTTCATAGTACGTAGGTTCGTCATGATCAAATAACATGACCTCTAGAACAGGATTACTGTACCACTCTGGTGTGGAACTCACTCTGGTTTACCTACGAGGTTTGGTAGTAACTTGATCTGAAGTTACATGATCATCATCATTAACTTCCTCACTAATTGGTGTAGGAGTCACAGGAACAGATTTCTGTGATGAACTACTTTCCAATAAGGGAGCAGGTACAGTTACCTCATCATGTTCTACTTTCCTGTAACACCCCGCATGCAACTTGCCATATTTGTAACTCCGACTCTTGCCATTTTTGGCTATGTGTTATGATTTTCCCTCCGTTGTCGGGTTTTGTCTTTCGTTTTGTATTTTGTCATGTCATGCATTTTCATATCATGTCATCATGTGCACTGCATTTGCATACGTGTTCGTCTCATGCATCCGAGCATTTTCCCCGTTGTCCGTTTTGCAATCCGGCGCTCCTATCTCCTCCGGCGCATCCCTCTTGTTTTCTTTCGTGTGCGGGTGTCAAACTTTCTCGGAATGGACCGAGGCTTGTCAAGTGGCCTTAATATACCACCCGGAGACCACCGGTCATGTTTCGTTCCATTTGGACGTCGTTTGGTACTCCAACGGTTAACCGGGCATCCGCAAAGTCCATTTGAGTGTCCAGCAAAAACCCCCTCTAAAATCAGCCCAAAACCCACCAAACTCTCTTCCATGCTCTAGGTCGTTCGATCACGATCGTGTGGGCGAAAACCGCACCTCATTTGGAGCCTCCTAGCTCCCTCTACCTACAAATATGTGGGCATCCCGAAATACATTCGCAGTCTCCCGTAACCCTAAAAAATCGCCTCTCCGCGGGCGGACGCGTCCAGCGCCGCCGGACGAAGTCGTCGCCGCCCCGCGGCCAACCCGCAGCTGCCACGTGGCATCCGTACGCCGCCGCCGCCGAAGCCCGCCCGGGCACGGGGCAAGCCCTCCCGGCCCGCGCGCCCGAACCCCGCCGCCTGGCTCCGCCCGAGCCGCGTGCTCGCCTCGCCGCCGCCAGCGCCGCCGAGCTCGCCGGCCGGCCCCCGCCGGACTCCTCCGCCACCGCCGCCGCGCGCCTCCACTGCCGGCGCCGCCCTCCTCCGCCTCCGCCGCCGGTGCCTCCCTCTGGCGTCGCCTCGCCTCCTCCTTCCCCCGCCGACGGCCGCCGCTCCCTCTCTCTTCTCTCCCGCCGGCGAGTTCATCAGGCCCGATCGGATCTGGTGAGGAGCGTTGACTCCCGTAACCCTAGAATATTTTCCAAGTCCTCAATTTTCTCAGCATGTGCACTTGTTCGTGATGCTATAACTCCGTGCATGTGGCTCCGATTCACGCATGTAATATGTCGAATTGTTCGTCTCGTGATGCTCTACATTTTGTTCAATTTCACCATGTTCATTAGAGGTCATCTTGATGCCCAAATCTCTGTTGGAAGAGGGATAGTTGCTGTTATTCTCTGGTTCTTATCTGAACTTGGAGATTTGTCATTTTTGTATCCTTAAATCTGTGCATCTTATGAGCATGAGCTCTACATGTGTTTTGAAGTATGCCATGCCATCTTTCCAGTGGTGTAGTCTATGTATTTTGGTAATCTCTGTGGTGACTAGCACAACCATGCAAAGTAGGCTCCGTAATATTTCTGATTTCAGGGAGTGATTTCTCTAAGTCCTTGTCTGCTGTTATTTTTTTGCCATGTAAACTTGATGCTACAGAGAGATCCATGCATATTTTGGAGATGTCCAGTAAGGATGTTTTGTAGCTATAGTTGCAATTGTTCCATTGCTTCAATTGTTTGCAATTATGGAGTGCCATAGCATGACTGAATCTTGCTCTACTTTTGCTATAAAATATTTCTGGCAGATTCTTAACATGATATGCAATTTTGCCAAGCTTATTGTAGTTGATCCATACATGCTATGCAATTATTCTTGCCATGGTTAGATTCATAAACATTCCATCTTGCTGTAGGTATGCTTTTTTTGTTATGCATTGCTCTGTCGTGAGTGCATCAAGCTCACAAAGAGGCCTACATATTATTATTTCTGCCATGCTCTGTTTTCTGCTAAGTCTGAAACCTGATAATGAAACTTGCTATGTTTACATGCTTGCCATCATATCTTCTGGTCCTTTTTGGCTTATGGTCAGTAAGGTACTTTTGTCATGTGCTTTTAGTAGAACACTTCCATGCCTTGTTTTGCTATGTTAAGTTCCTGTAGCATGTTGATTTCATGCTCTAAACATTGCTACCTGATGCTGTTTTCTGCCATGTCCAGTTTTTCACAAAGTCTGTGAACCTGTTATCTTTTGCACTTTTGTCATGCTTGTTTGAGCTTGATATGTTGTGAACTAGCCGTAGCTCAGTGTTCATCTTTTGTCAAGCATCTCCTGTAGTTTACTGCCATGTGCTTTGTTGCTATGTTGGAGTGTTGTAGCACTGTTGCTTGTTGCATTTTAAGTGCTATCATGCTGTTAATCGCAGTTTCGCGTCATTCTTGTTTTGCTTGCCATTTGCAAACCGTGCATCCGATTCCGGTGATCTTTATATCGATTTCGACCGAAATAATCTCATCTTTCCAGTGGCATGCTTGGTTTGCCAAGTTACTGCTATGTTCATCATTTTTCCTTCCGGAGCACGCATATGCATCGCACATCGTATCTTGCATATCATACATGTTTTGCATCATGTTGCTTGTGCATTCCTCGTGATTGATTGTGGTTCCGTTTGTTTGTGTTCTTGTCTTGGGTAGAGCCGGGAGACGAGTTCGTGAACGAGGAACCTGTCGAGTACCCTTACGAGGATAAAGCTTTCGACAACTCTGAGAACCTTGCAGGCAAGATGACCACCCCTCGAAATCACTTCTATCTTTGATTTGCTAGTTGTTCGCTCTATTTCCATGCTCCGCTACCTATCACTTGCTATATCATGTCACCCATTTTGCCATGTCAGCCCCTAACCTTCCTTTCCTAGCAAACCGTTGATTGGCTAAGTTACCGCTTTTGCTCAGCCCCTCTTATAGCGTTTCTAGTTGCAGGTGAAGTTGAAGTTTGTTCCATGTCGGAACATGGATATGTTGGGATATCACAATATCTCTTATTTAATTAATGCATATATATATATATATATATTGGTAAAGGGTGGAAGGCTCGGCCTTATGCCTGGTGTTCTGTTCCACTCTTGCCGCCCTAGTTACTGTTATACCGGGATTATGTTCCTTGAGTTTGCGTTCCTTACGCGGTCGGGTGATTTATGGGACCCCCTTGACAGTTCGGCTTGAATAAAACTCCTCCAGCAAGGCCCAACTTTGGTTTTACCATTTGCCACCTAAGCCTTTTCCCCCGGGTTTTCGCGAGCCCGAGGGTCATCTTTATTTAAACCCCCGGGCCAGTGTTCCTCTGAGTGGTGGTCCAAACTAGAGCCACTTGCAGCGCCACCTTGGGGAAACTCAAGGATTGGTTTTAGCTGTACGTAGTGTTCATCCGGTGTGCCCTGAGAACGAGATATGTGCAGCTCCTATCGGGATTTGTCGGCACATTCGGGCGGCTTTGCTGGTCTTGTTTTACCATTGTCGAAATGTCTTGTAAACCGGGATTCCGAGACTGATCGGGTCTTTCCGGGAGAAGGTTTATCCTTCGTTGACCGTGAGAGCTTATGATGGGCTAAGTTGGGACACCCCTGCAGGGTATTATCTTTCGAAAGCCGTGCCCGCGGTTATGAGGCAGATGGGAATTTGTTAATATCCGGTTGTAGGGAACTTGTCACTTGACCCCAATTAAAATACATCAACTGTGTGTGTAACCATGATGGTCTCTTCTCGGCGGAGTCCGGGAAGTGAACACGGTCTGAGTTATGTATGACGTAAGTAGGTGTTCAGGATCACTTCTTGGTCATTGCTAGATGACGTCCGTTCCGTTGCTTCTCTTCTCGCTCTCATTTGCGCAAGTTAGCCACCATATATGCTTATTGCCGCTGCAGCTCCACCTCATTACTCCATCCTTTCCTATAAGCTTAAATAGTCTTGATCTCGCGGGTGTGAGATTGCTGAGTCCCCGTGACTCACAGATTCTACCAAAACAGTTGCAGGTGCCGACGATGCCGGTACAGATGATGGCGTCGATCTCAAGTGGGAGTTCGACAAGGAACGTGGTCGTTACTATGTGTCTTTTCCTGATGATCAGTAGTGGAGCCCAGTTGGGACGATCGGGGATCTAGCATTTGGGGTTGTCTTATTTTCATCTGGATTTTGACCGTAGTCGGTCTATATGTTTGAATTTTGGATGATGTATGAATAATATTTATGTATTGTGTGAAGTGGCGATTGTAAGCCAACTCTTTATCCCATTCTTGTTCATTACATGGGATTCTGTGAAGATGACCCTTCTTGCGACAAAACCACTATGCGGTTATGCCTCTAAGTCGTGCCTCGACACGTGGGAGATATAGCCGCATCGTGGGCGTTACATTTCCTCCCACTCACTTCTTTCGAGAGAAACTCCTTCTCTGGAAAGGATCCATACTAAGCAACGAATGTCTTGCC
The DNA here is from genome assembly GCF_002575655.3 of Aegilops tauschii subsp. strangulata. Lineage (NCBI taxonomy): Eukaryota > Viridiplantae > Streptophyta > Magnoliopsida > Poales > Poaceae > Aegilops > Aegilops tauschii. The sequence goes on from NC_053038.3 coordinate 219,368,175, forward strand.
TTCGGATCTGTGATAGAAGGTGTACCCAATTGTCTCCCTTGGGTATCCTATGAAGACACATTTCTCCGATTTGGGTTTGAGCTTATCAAGATGAAACTTTTTGACATAAGCATCGCAATCCCAAACTTTAAGAAACGACAACTTCGGTTTCTTGCTAAACCTCAGTTCATACGGCGTCATCTCAACGGATTTTGATGGTACCCTATTTAACGTGAATGCAGCTGTCTCTAATGCATAACCCCAAAACGATAGTGGTAGATCGGTAAGAGACATCATATATCGCACCATATCTAATAAAGTACGGTTACGATGTTCGGACACACCATTACACTGTGGTGTTCCAGGTGGCGTGAGTAGTGAAACTCTTTCACATTGTTTTAACTGAAGGCCAAACTCGTAACTCAAATATTTTACCTCTGCGATCATATCGTAGAAACTTTTATTTTCTTGTTACGATGATTCTCCACTTCACTCTGAAATTCTTTGAACTTTTCAAATGTTTCAGACTTGTGTTTCATCAAGTGGATATACCCATATCTGCTCAAATCATCTGTGAAGGTCAGAAAATAATGATACCTGCTACGAGCCTCAATATTCATCGGACCACATACATCTGTATGTATGATTTCCAACAAATCTGTTGCTCTTTCTATAGTTCCGGAGAACGGCGTTTTAGTCATCTTGCCCATGAGGCACGGTTCGCAAGCATCAAGTGATTCCAAAATTCCATCAGTATGGAGTTTCTTCATGCGCTTTACACCAATATGACCAAAACGGCAGTGCCACAAATAAGTTGCACTATCATTATTAACTTTGCATCTTTTGGCTTCAATATTATGAATATGTGTATCACTACGATCGAGATCCAACAAACCATTTTCGTTGGTGTGTATGACCATAGAAGGTTTTTATTCATGTAAATAGAACAACAATTGTTCTCTAACTTAAATGAATAACCGTATTGCAATAAACATGATCAAATCATATTCATGCTCAACGCAAACACCAAATAACACTTATTTAGTTTCAACACTAATCCCAAAAGTACAGGGAGTGTGCGATGATGATCATATCAATCTTGGAACTACTTCCAACACACATCTTCACCTCGCCTTTTTACTAGTCTCTGTTTATTCTGCAACTCCCGTTTCGAGTTACTACTCTTAGCAACTGAACCAGTATCAAATACCGAGGGGTTGCTACAAACACTAGTAAAGTACACATCAATAACATGTATATCCAATATACCTTTGTTCACTTTGCCATCCTTCTTATCCACCAAATACTTGGGGCAGTTCCGCCTCCAGTGACCAGTCCCTTTGCAGTAGAATCACTTAGTCTCAGGCTTAGGTACAGACTTGGGCTTCTTCACTTGAGTAGCAACTTGCTTGCCGTTCTTTTTGAAGTTCTCCTTCTTCCCTTTGCCCTTTTCTTGAAACTAGTGGTCTCGTCAACCATCAACACTTGATGTTCTTCTTGATTTCTACCTTCGTCGATTTCAGCATCATGAAGAGCTCGGGAATTACTTTCGTCATCCCTTGCATACTATAGTTCATCACGAAGTTCTACTAACTTGGTGATGGTGACTAGAGAATTCTGTCAATCACTATTTTATCTGGAAGATAAACTCCCACTTGATTCAAGCGATTGTAGAACCCAGACAATCTAAGCACATGCTCACTAGTTGAGCGATTCTCCTCCATCTTTTAGCTATAGAACTTGTTGGAGACTTCATATCTCTCAACTCGGGTATTTGCTTGAAATATTAACTTCAACTCCTGGAACATCTCTGTCACGCCCAAGATGCGACCCTATCCTAAAGGAACTCGACGGTCCCACCAAAGGATAGAAGCACATCTTGGAGACGCTTTTGCAAGGTGGATATCATTACATCAACATTACATAATATTTGGGGATACATACAAGGCATACAAATGCCGCAAGAATACATCAAAACATCATACATAAACTCAACATCCGACTACGGATGAAACATAAACAGAAACTCAAACGACATCCACCCTGCTAGCCCAGGCTGCCGACCTGGAACCTATCCCCTGATCGAAGAAGAAGCAGAAGAAGAACTCCAAACAAGTAAACATCGCTCTCGCGTCATGATCATCACAAAACCTGTACCTGCAACTGGTGGTGTAGTAATCTGTGAGCCACGAGGACTCAGCAATCCCATTACCATGGGTATCAAGACTAGCAAAGCTTAAAGGGAAAGGAAGGGGTAAAGTGGTGAGGTTGCGGCAGCGACTAAGCAAGTATGGTGGCTAACTTACGCAAATGAGAGCGAGAAGAGAAGCAAAGGAACGGTCGTGAAACTAGCAATGATCAAGAAGTGATCCTGAACTCCTACTTACGTCAAACATAACCCAGAAACCGTGTTCACTTCCCGGACTCCGCCGAGAAGAGACCATCACGACTACACACGCGGTTGATGCGTTTAATTAAGCTCAAGTGTCCAGTTATCTACAACCGGATATTAACAAATTCCCATCTGCCACATAACCGCAGGCACGGCTTTCGAAAGATAATACCCTGCAGGGGTGTCCCAACTTAGCCCATGATAAGCTCTCACGGTCAACGAAGGATATTCCTTCTCCCGGGAAGACCCGATCAGTCTCGGAATCCCGGTTACAAGACATTTCGACAATGGTAAAACAAAACCAGCAAAGCCGCCCGATGTGCCGACATCCTGATGGGAGCTGCACATATCTCGTTCTCAGGGCAACACCGGATGAGACATCCTACGAGTAAAACCAGACCTCGAGTTTCCACGAGGGTGCCTCGCAGTCTACTCAGTTCGGACCAACACTTAGAGAAGCACTGGCCCGGGGGGTTAAAATAAGATGACCCTCGAGAGAGCGACTCCCCAGGGAAAAGAAATAGGCTGAGCAAATGGAAAAACCAAGGTTGGGCCTTGTTGGAAGAGTTTTATTCAAGGCGAACTGTCAAGGGGGTCCCATAAATCACCCAACCGTGTAAGGAACGCAAAATCCGGGAACATAACATCGGTATGACGGAAACTAGGGCGGCAAGAGTGGAACAAAACACCAGGCATAAGGCCGAGCCTTCCACCCTTTACCAAGAATATAGATGCATTAATAATATAAGAGATATTGTGATATCCCAACATAACATAATCCAACATGGAGCAATCTTCATCTTCACCTGCAGCTAGCAACGCTATAAGAGGGGCTGAGCAAAGCGGTAACATAGCCAAACAACGGTTTGCTAGGAAGGGTGACAAAGGTTAGAGGTTCATGGCAATTTGGGAGGCTTGAGGAACAAGTGAATAGGTAGCGTAGCAAAGCGAAAGAACGAAGCAACTAGCATAGCAATGATAGTAATGAGATCCAAGGTGACAGTCATCTTGCCTGAAATCCCGCTAGGAAGAAGAACGAATCCATGAAGAAGATGAGGCCACGAAGACGAACGAATCCTCACGATCGCAACGACACGGGAACTATCGAGAAGAAGCACACAACAAGGTAAACACACCACACAAGAACAAGGCATGATGCTCAACCAAGTATGATGCATGACAAGGCTATATGAAGCTACTCATGACAAGAGATGATGCATACAAGAACAACACATCAAGGCAAGTTTAAATGAGGCCGGAATCAACATAAGATAATTCCGATAACTCCTCATATGCAAATTTCGAAATTGGTCCAGAACTGAACAAGCATTAAGTTGAAGTTGTTCAACAGCAGGTTAAAGAGCACCATGATGATCTACACAAAATTCTAGTCAAGTTACATATAAAGTTCATTAGATTCGGAGCTACGGCCTAGAAGATATGAGCAAAACAAGTAAAACATGGCATTGACACAAAATGCATACAAACATCAAGCAAACACCTCAAAACAAGGATGCATCATGATAATATGGAACTACATACAATTCTAAGCAAGTTTCATATAGAACATGCTCACAACGGAGCAACGGTGCAACACATACACTCCAAACAAGACATAGCAACAATCTGACGAAAACAGCAACTAGGCATAAAGCAAGCATCAAAACAATAAGCTACAGCAACTCAACATGAATACAAAAGGCATGGACATGATGTACAGGTAAAGCACAACAAAACATGAACACTGAGCTATCTCCATAAATCACTAGAACATGCTCAAAAGGACAAGGCAAGCTTGCAAATAATAACAGATTCACAGACTTGGAGAGATTACTGGACATGGCAGAAATAATATCAGGTTGCAATGTTCAGAGCACGATATCAACATGCTACAGGAACTTAACATGGAAAAACAAGGTATGGCATGAATATACTCAAAGCATATAACAAAAGTCCCTTACTGACCATAAGCCAAAAAGGACCAGAAGATATGATGGCAAGCATGTAAACATAGCAAGTTTCGTTAACATACCTAAAGCAAGATGGCATGTTTATGAAGCTAACCATGGCAAAATTAATAGCATAGCATGTATGGATCAACTACAATAAGCTTGGCAAAATTGCATATCATGTTAAGAATCTGCCAGAAATATTTTATAGCAAAAGTAGAGCAAGATTGAGTCATGCTATGGCACCCCATAATTGCAAACAAGGACAGGAATGGATCAATTGCAACTATAGCTACAAAACATCCTTAGTGAACATCTCCAAAATATGCATGGATATCTCTGTAACATCAAGTTTACATGGCAACAAAATTACAGCAGACAAGGACTTAGAGAAATCAGTCCCTGAAATCAGAAATATTACGGGACCTACTTTGCATGCTTGTGCTAGTCACCACAGAGATCACAAAAATACATGGGCTACACCACTGGAAAGATGGCATGGCAAACTTCAAAACACATGTAGAGCTCATGCTCAAAAGATGCACAGATTAAAAGATACAAAAATGACAAATCTCCAAGTTCTAATAAGAACCAGAGAATAACAGCAACTAGCCCTCTTCCAACAGAGATTTGGGCATCAAGATGACCTCTAATGAACATGGTGCAATTGAACAAAATGTAGAGCATCACGAGGCGAACAAATCGACATATTACATGCACGAATCGGAGCTACATGCAAGAAGTTACGATGCAGAGAGCATGGCATCATAATGATAAATTTCTAGGACTTGGAATATTTCGACCTCGAGGGGGGGGGGGGGGACGAAGTCAACGCGGGGCAGTGCAGATCGGGCTCGGGGTCCCCGGCTCGAGTCGCCGGAGAGAGGCGGCGGTGCTCCGGTGGCCGGAGGCGGCGGAGGTCGGGGCGTTGAAGCCCGAGGCGGCGGGGTTGGCGCTGGAGGCGGCCGACGGCGAGGAAGAGGACCGGGCGGCGGCCATGGCGGCGGGTGGAGGCGCGGGCACGCCGGCGGGCGAGCGGAAGCCGAGGGGCGGTGGCCATGGCGGCAGGTGGAGGCGCGAGGGGGCGCGGGCGATGCGGACGGGCGCCGGCGGGGCAGAGGAAGGCGACCCGGGCGGCGGAGCCGAGGTGGCCGGCGAGCGGCGGACGGGCGGCGGGGCTCAGGCGGCCGCGCGTGGGCCCGGCGGGCCGCGGCGGCGGGGACGGCGCGGGAGGCTGAGGTGGCGCGCTGTGAGTGGTGGAGGGAGGCGGCGGAGGCGACGTGGCGATCCACGATTGGTTGGAGTGAGGTGGCGGGTGGACATGTCCGGCACGGACGAATTTGTCCGGCGGCGCGAGGATGAAGATGACTAGGGTTTCATCCGCGAATTTCGGGAAGGGGCACCTATTTATAGATAGAGGGAGCTAGGAGAGTCCAAACGAGGTGCGGTTTTCGCCCACGCGATCGTGATCGAACGACCGAGAGCATGGCGGAGACTTAGAGGTGTTTTGGGGCTGTTTGAAAGGGGGTTTTTGCTGGACACTCAAATGGACTTTGCGGTTACCCGGTTAACCGTTGGAGTACCAAACGACCTCCAAATGGAACGAAACTTGACCGGTGGTCTCCGGGTGGTATACCGAGACCACTTGACAAGACTCGGTCCATTCCGAGAAAGTTTGACACCCGCACACGAAAGAAAACAAGAGGGGTGCACCGGAGGAGATAGGAGCGCCGGATTGCAAAACGAACAACGGGGAAAATGCTCGGGTGCAAGAGACGAACACGTATGCGAATGCAATGCACAAGATGACATGGTATGAAATGCAGATGATGACATGGAAAAATGCAACACGCAAGCAAATGACATGGCAACGACAGCGGATAACTGGCAGACACCTGGCGCATCGGATCCGGGGAGTTACAATCTCATATGGTCCATGACGTTCAAAACGTCTTTGAAGTTCCGATTCTAAGTCGTTAAGCATGGTGCACTAAACTATCAAGTAGTCATCATATTGAGCTAGCCAAACGTTCATAACGTCTGCACCTGCTCCTGCAATAGGTCTGTCTCCTAGCGGTGCATTAAGGACATAATTCTTCTGTGCAACAATGAGGATAATCGTCAGATCACGGATCCAATCCGCATCTTTGCTACTAACATCTTTCAACATAATTTTCTCTAGGAATCATATCAAAAATAAACACAGGGAAGCAACAACGCGAGCTATTGATCTACAACATAACTTGCAAAATACTGTCAAGACTAAGTTCATGATAAATTTAAGTTCAATTAATCATATTACTTAAGAACTCCCACTTAGATAGACATCCCTCTAATCATCTAAGTGATTACGTGATCCAAAGCAACTAAACCATGTCCGATTAACACGTGAGATGGAGTAGTTTCAATGGTGAACATCACGATGTTGATAATATCTACTATATGATTCACGCTTGACCTTTCGGTCTCTATGTTCCGAGGCCATATCTGTACATATGCTAGGCTCGTCAAGTTTAACCTGAGTATTCCGCGTGTGCAACTGTTTTGCACCCGTTGTATTTGAACGTAGAGCCTATCACACCCGATTAACACGTGGTGTCTCAGCACGAAGAACTTTCGCAACGGTGCATACTTAGGGAGAACACTTTGTCTTGAAATTTTAGTGAGAGATCATCTTATAATGCTACCGTCAATCAAAGCAAGATAAGATGCATAAAGGATTAACATCACATGCAATCAATGTAAGTGATATGATATGGCCATCATCATCTTGTGCTTGTGATCTCCATCTCCGAAGCACCGTGCTCGTGATCTCCATCTCCGAAGCACCGTCATGATCACCATCGTCACCGGCTCGACACCTTGATCTCCATCGTAGTATCGTTGTCGTCTCGCCAACTTATTGCTTTTACGACTATCGCTACCGCTTAGTGATAAAGTAAAACTATTACATGGCGATTGCATCTCATACAATAAAGCGACAACCATATGGCTCCTGCCAGTTGCCGATAACTCGGTTACAAAACATGATCATCTCATACAACACATTATATCACATCATGTCTTGACCATATCACATCACAACATGCCCTGCAAAAACAAGTTAGACGTCCTCTACTTTGTTGTTGCATGTTTTACGTGGCTGCTACGGGCTTAGCAAGAACCGTTCTTACCTACGCATCAAAACCACAACGATAGTTTGTCAAGTTGGTGCTGTTTTAACCTTCGCAAGGACCGGGCGTAGCAACACTCGGTTCAACTAAATTGAGAGAGACAGACACCCGCCGGTCACCTTTAAGCAACGAGTGCTCGTAACGGTGAAACCAGTATCGCGTAAGCGTACGCGTAATGTTGGTCCGGGCTGCTTCATCTCACAATACCGCTGAACCAAAGTATGACATGCTGGTAAGCAGTATGACTTATATCGCCCACAACTCACTTGTGTTCTACTCGTGCATAACATCAATGCATAAAACCAGGCTCAGATGCCACTGTTGGGGAACGTAGTAATTTCAAAAAAATTCCTACGCACACGCAAGATCATGGTGATGCATAGCAATGAGAGGGGAGAGTGTTGTCGACGTACCCTCGTAGACCGACAGCGGAAGCGTTATCACAACGCGGTTGATGTAGTCGTACGTCTCCACGATCCGACCGATCAAGTACCGAACGTACGACACCTCCAAGTTCTACACACGTTCAGCTCGATGACGTCCCTCAAACTTCGGTCCAGCCGAGTGTTGAGGGAGAGTTTCGTCAGCACGACGGCGTGGTGACGATGATGATGTTCCACCGACGCAGGGCTTCGCCTAAGCTCCGCGACGGTATTATCGAGGTGTAATCTGGTGGAGGGGGGCACCGCACACGGCTAAAATATCGTATATCAAGTGTGTTCTTAGGTGCCCCCCTGCCCCCATATATAAAGGAGCAAGGGGGAGGCCGGCTTCCCTAGTCGCGCCAAGGAGAGAGGGGGAGTCCTCCTCCTAGTAGGAGTAGGACTCCCCTTTCCTACTCCTACTAGGAAAGAAGGGGGGGAAGGAAAGAGAGGGAGAGGGAGAGGGAAAGGGGGTTGCGCCCCCCTCTCCTAGTCCAACTAGGACTCCCCTTGGGAGGGGGCGCGCCACCTCAAGGTTGCTGCCCTCTTTCTCCCCTCAAGGCCCACCAAGGCCCAATACTTCCCCGGGGGGTTCCGGTAACCCTCCGGCACTCCGGTTTAATCCGAAACTTCTCCGGAACACTTCCGATGTCCGAATATAGTCGTCCAATATATCAATCTTTACGTCTCCACCATTTCGAGACTCCTCGTCATGTCCGTGATCACATCCGGGACTCCGAACAACCTTCGGTACATCAAATCACATAAACTCATTATATAACTGTCATCGTAACTTTAAGCGTGCGGACCCTTTGGGTTCGAGAACTATGTAGACATGACCGAGACACCTCTCCGGTCAATAACCAATAGCGGGACCTGGATGCCCATATTGGCTCCCACATATTCTACGAAGATCTTTATCGGTCAGACCGCATAACAACATACATTGTTCCCGTTGTCATCGGTATGTTACTTGCCCGAGATTCGATCGTCGGTATCTCGATACCTAGTTCAATATCGTTACCGGCAAGTCTCTTTACTCGTTCCGTAATACATCATCCCGCAACTAACTCATTAGTCACAATGCTTGCAAGGCTTATAGTGATGTGAATTACCGAGTGGGCCCAGAGATACCTCTCCGACAATCGGAGTGACAAATCCTAATCTTGAAATACGCCAACCCAACAAGTACCTTTGGAGACACCTGTAGAGCACCTTTATAATCACCCAGTTACGTTGTGACGTTTGGTAGCACACAAAGTGTTCCTCCGGTAAACGGGAGTTGCATAATCTCATAGTCATAGGAACATGTATAAGTCATGAAGAAAGCAATAGCAACATACTAAACGATCGGGTGCTAAGCTAACGGAATGGGTCAAGTCAATCACGTCATTCTCCTAATGAAGTGATCCCGTTAATCAAATGACAACTCATGTCTATGGCTAGGAAACATAACCATCTTTGATTAACGAGCTAGTCAAGTAGAGGCATACTAGTGACACTCTGTTTGTCTATGTATTCACACATGTATTATGTTTCCGGTTAATACAATTCTAGCATGAATAATAAACATTTATCATGATATAAGGAAATATATAATACTTTATTATTGCCTCTAGGGCATATTTCCTTCAGCCTCCTCACCGGCCAGTCGAGTTCGTTATCGATCTTGAGCAGGGCACTGAACCCGTTTGCAAGCGTCCATACAAGCTTGGACCCAAGGAGCTGAAGGAATTGAAGAAAAAGCTCGATGAACAAGAGCGTCTGGGTTTGATCAGACCGAGTTCTTCTCCATGGGGTTGTGGTGTTCTTTTTGTCCAGAAGAAGGATGGCACGGACCGACTTTGTGTCGACTACCGTCCATTGAACAAGAAGACTATCAAGAACAAGTATCCACTTCCCAACATTAATGAGCTATTCGAGCAACTCAAAGGTGCTAAAGTATTCTCCAAGCTTGACCTTCGTATGGGTTATCATCAGATTCGCATTCGTGAAGAGGATATTCCCAAGACAGCATTCAGAACAAGCTTTGGTTCTTATGAATATACTGTCATGTCTTTCGGCCTTGTCAATGCTCCTCCAACATTCTCTCGGATGATGAATTTCATCTTCAACCCCTATACCAATGAATTCGTCCTGGTGTATCTTGATGATATCTTGGTCTTCTCCAAGAATAAGAAGGATCATGCCAAACATTTGCGATTGGTGCTCGACAAGCTCAGAGAGTACCAATTCTATGTGAAGTTTTCCAAATGTGAGTTTTGGCTTGATGAAGTTCTTTACCTTGGTCACATCATCTCTGCCAAGGGCATCGCTATTAACCCTGAGAAGGTGTCCGCAATTGTGAATTGGGAACCTCCTCAGAATGTCAAGCAGCTCCGCAGTTTTCTTGGTCTTGCAAGCTATTGCCGAAGATTCGTTGAGAATTTCTCCAAGATTGCAAAGCCTCTTTCCAACCTCCTCCAGAAGCATGTGAAGTATGTCTGGTCTCCTGAGTGTGACGTTGCTTTCAACACTCTCAAAGAGAAACTCGTCACAGCCCCTGTCTTAACTCCTCCTGATGAATCCAAGCCATTTGAAGTTTTCTATGATGCTTCTCTTCAAGGTCTCGGTGCTGTGTTAATGCAAGAGAAGAAAGTTGTGGCCTATACCTCTCGTCAGTTAAAGCCCAACGAAAAGAACTACCCCACTCACGATCTTGAGTTGGCGGCAGTTGTCCATGCATTAATAACGTGGAGACTTCTCTTGTTGGGAAGACAAGTGGACATTTTCACCGATCACAAGAGTCTCAAGTACATCTTCACTCAGCCCAACCTCAACCTCAGGCAGACTCGATGGGTTGAAATGATTCAAGAGTACAATCCGAGTATTGAATATACTCCAGGCAAAGCCAATGTCATTGCAGATGCTTTGAGCAGGAAGGCTTATTGCAACAGCTTAATTCTCAAGCCATTCCAACCGGATCTTTGTGAAGCTTTCCGCAAGCTGAATCTCCAAGTTGTTCCTCAAGGTTTTCTTGCCAACCTCATAGTCTCTCCTACTTTGGAAGATCAAATTCGTGAGGCACAAATTCTTGATGCCGTGGTGAAGAAGTTGAAACGTGGTATCGACAAGGGTCTTTCCAAATACAAGTGCTATCACATTGATGACAGAGACACTTTATTCTTCGAGGACCGGATTGTGGTTCCTAAAGGTGATCTAAGGAAAGTCATTATGAACGAGGCACACAATTCTCTTCTTTCCATTCATCCTGGAAGTACGAAGATGTACCATGACCTCAAGCAGTCGTATTGGTGGACTCGAATGAAGCGAGAAATTGCTCAATTCGTGAATGAATGTGATGTCTGTCGAAGAGTGAAAGCAGAACACCAACGACCAGCTGGTCTCCTTCAACCTCTTGCTATCCCAGAATGGAAGTTTGATCATATCGAAATGGACTTCGTGACTGGATTTCCAAAGTCCAAGCGTGGAAATGATGCTATCTTCATTGTCATCGACAAGCTTTCTAAAGTGGCTCATTTCCTTCCAATCAAAGAATCCATCACAGCAGCTCAGTTGGCAGAGCTATACACCTCCGGAATTGTCTCCTTGCACGGCATTCCACAATTGATTTCTTCAGATCGTGGAAGCATCTTCACCTCTAAGTTCTGGGACTCCATCCAGAAGGCCATGGGCACCAACATCCGCTTCAGCACAGCTTTCTATCCTCAAACTAGTGGCCAAGTCGAGCGAGTCAATCAAATTCTTGAAGATATGCTCAGGGCTTGTGTCATTTCCTTTGGCATGAAATGGGAAGATTGTCTTCCATATGCCGAATTCTCCTACAACAACAGCTTCCAAGCAAGTTCGGGCAAGGCCCCATTCGAGATTCTCTATGGTAGAAAGTGCCGTACTCCTCTCAATTGGTCAGAGACTGGTGAACGCCAACTTCTTGGCAATGACTTAATCACAGAGGCTGAAGAAATGTGTAAAGTCATCCGTGAAAATCTCAAAGTCGCGCAATCGCGCCAGAAGAGTTACTATGATAGTAAGCACCGTGATGTGGCTTTCGAGATCGGAGACCATGTCTACCTCCGCGTCTCTCCAATGAAAGGCACTCGTCGTTTCGGTATCAAAGGGAAGCTTGCCCCTAGATACGTGGGTCCTTTCAAGATCATTGGCAAAAGAGGCGACCTCGCCTATCAACTTGAGCTTCCTTCCAACTTCGCGAACGTGCACGATGTGTTCCACATGTCACAGCTTCGCAAGTGCTTCAAGACGCCTGAGCGCACCATCAACTTCGAAGAGATTGACCTCCAAGAAGATCTGTCTTATCATGAGCACCCTGTTGCTATTCTTGAAGAAACTGAGCGCAAGACTCGCAACAAGTCAATCAAATTCCTGAAAGTGAAGTGGTCGCACCATTCCGACCGGGAAGCCACCTGGGAACGCGAGGACCATCTCCGTTCCTAATATCCGGAGTTCTTTCAGTCCTAGATCTCAGGACGAGATCCTCTCGTAGTGGCGGAGTGTTGTAACACCCCGGATGTAACTTTCCATATTTGTAACTCCAACTCTTGCCATTTTTGGCTATGTGTATGATATTCCCTCCGTGGTCGGGTTTTTGTCTTTAGTTTTGCATTTTGTTCTTGTCATGCATCTCATACCATGTCATCATGTGCATTGCATTTGCATACGTGTTCGTCTCATGCATCCGAGCATTTTCCCCATTGTCCGTTATGCAATCCAGTACTCCCACCTCCTCCGGTGCACTCCTCTTGTTTTTTTCATGAGCGGGCGTTGAACGTTCTCGGAATGGACCGAGGCTTATCAAGTGGCCTTGGTATACCACCGGGAGACCACCGGTCAAGTTTCGTTCCATTTGGAGGTCGTTTGGTACTCCAACGGTTAACCGGGTAACCGCAGATGCCTTCTGTGTGTTGCAGCAAAACCCCCTCTCTAAACAGCCCAAAACCCACCAAACTCTCTTCCATGCTCTAGGTCGTTCGACCACGATCGTGTGGGCGAAAACCGCACCTCATTTGGACTTTCCTAGCTCCCTCTAACTATATATATGCATCCCCTCCCGAAAACATTCGCAGTCCAAAAACCCTAGAAAAATCCCCGCCGCCACCGGACGTGTCGGGACGCCGCCGGACGGATCCCGCCGCCGCCCGCGTCCAACCAGAGCCCGCCACCTGTCGCCGCCGCCCTCCCCACCGCGCGGCCCGCGAGGGCCCAGCGCCGGCCCCCGAGCCCGGTCGCGCCCCGCCGCCCATCGCCCGCGCCCTGCGCCACCGAGGCCCGAGCGCCGCCGCCTCCGCACCGGACCCCGCCGGCGCCGCCGCCGCCGCCCTCCGCCGCCATCGCCGCCCGGCGCCGCGGCTCCCCTGCCGCCCGCGCCTCCCGGGGACCCCGCCGCCGTCGCCCTCTCCTCCTCCTGTCGCCGGTGCCGCCTCCTCCTTCGTCTCCCTCCTCTCCTCCGGCCGTCGCCATCCACCGTCGGCGAGCTCGAGCTCGTGCCCCGGCCAGATCTGGATCGAACACACGAGGGTTGATTTTTCCCGTATCCCGAAATTTCTCGAAGTCATTTTATTTTACAGTATGTGCCCATGTTCATAGCATCGTAACTCTCTGCATATAGCTCCGTTTCGCGCGTGTGATATATCGAAATGTTCACCTCGTGATGCTCTACATTTTGTTCCATTGCACCATGTTCATTTGAGTTCTTCTTGAGGCCCAAATCTCTGGTGCAAGAGTGCTACTTGCTGTTATCTGCTCTTACTTAGCAGAACATGAGGATTTGTTATTTTTGTTGCATTTTATCTGTGCATCTTATGGGCATGAGCTCTACATGTGTTTTATTGTATGCCATGCCATCTTTACATAGGTGTATGCCATGTATTTTTGTGATCTCTGTGGTGACTAGAACAAGCATGCAAACTAGGCTCCGTAATGTTTCTGATTTCAGAGACTTAGTATTTTCTCTGTCTTTGTCTGCTGTTATTTTGTTGTCATGTAAACTTGATGCTACAGAGAGATCCATGCATATTTTGGAGATGTTCAGTAAGGATGTTTTGTAGATATGGTTGTAATTGATCCATTCCATGACTCAATCTTGCTCTACTTTTGCTATAAAATATTGCTCTACTTTTGTTTGCAATTATGGAGTGCCATAGCATGACTCATTCTTGCTCTACTTTTGCTATAAAATATTTCCGGCAGATTGTTTACGTGTTATTCAATTTTGCCAAGCTTATTGTAGTTGATCCATACATGCTATGTATTTGCTCTTGCCATGGATAGCTTAATAAACATGCCATCTTGCTGTAGGTATGCTTGTTTTGTCATGCATTGCTTTGTGGTGAGTGCATCAAGCTCACCAAGATAGCTTCATATTATTGTTTCTGCCATGCTCTGTTTTCTGCCAAGTCTGGAACCTGATAACGAAACTTGCTATGTTTACATGGTTGCCATCATATCTTCTGTTCCTTTTTGGCTTATGGTCAGTAAGGGACTTTTGTCATATGCATTTAGTAGAATACTGTCATGCCTTGTTTTGCCATGTTAAGTTCCTGTAGCATGTTGATTTCGTGCTCTGAACATTGCTACCTGATGCTGTTTCAGGCATGTCCAGTAATTTCACCAAGTCTGTGATCCTGTTATCTTTTGCACTTTTGCCATGCTTGTTTGAGCCTGTTATGTTGTGATCTAGCCGTAGCTTAGTGTTCATCTTGTGTCAAGTATCTCCTGTAGATTACTGCCATAAGCTTTGTTGCTATGTTGGAGTGATGTAGCATTGTTACTTGTTGCATTTTAAGTGCTATCATGCTGTTAATCTCAGATTCATGTCATTCGTGTTTTGCTTGCCATTTGCAAACCGTGCATCCGTTTCCGGTGATCTTTATATCGATTTCGACCGAAATCATCTCATCTTTCCAGTGGCATGCTTGGTTTGCCAAGTTACTGCTTTGTTCATCATTTTCCTTCCGGAGCACGCATATGCATCGCATATCATATCTTGCATATCATTCATGTTTTGCATCTTGTTGCTAGTGCATTTCCCGTGATTGATTATGGTTCCGTTGCTTGTGTTCTTGTTTTGGGTAGAGCCGGGAGAAGAGTTCGTGAACGAGGAACCTGTTGAGTACACTTACGAGGATCAAGCTTTCGACAACTTTGAGAACCTTGCAGGCAAGATGACCATACCCTCGAAATCACTTCTATCTTTGCTTTGCTAGTTGTTCGCTCTATTGCGATGCTGCGCTACCTACCACTTGCTATATCATGCCTCCCATATTGCCATGTCAGCCCCTAACCATCCTTTCCTAGCAAACCGTTGTTTGGCTAAGTTACCGCTTTTGCTCAGCCCTTCTTATAGCGTTGTTAGTTGCAGGTGAAGTTGAAGTTTGTTCCATGTTGGAACATGGATATGTCGGGATATCACAATATCTCTTATTTAATTAATGCATATATATATTGGGTAAAGGGTGGAAGGCTCGGCCTTATGCCTGGTGTTTTGTTCCACTCTTGCCGCCCTAGTTTCCGTCATTCCGGTATTATGTTCCTTGAGTTTGCGTTCCTTACGCGGTTGGGTGATTTATGGGACCCCCTTGACAGTTTGCCTTGACTAAAACTCCTCCAGCAAGGCCCAACTTTGGTTTTACCATTTGCCACCTAAGCCTTTTCCCTCGGGTTTTCGCGAGCCCGAGGGTCATCTTTATTTTAACCCCCTCGGACCAGTGCTCCTTCGAGTGCTGGCCCAAACCGAGCGATGTCCGGCGCCCCCTGGGCAACCAGGGTCTATGCCAACCCGACGTCTGGCTCATCCGTTGTGCCCTGAGAACGAGATATGTGCAGCTCCTATCGGGATTTGTCGGCACATCGGGCGGCTTTGCTGGTCTTGTTTTACCATTGTCGAAATGTCTTGTAAACCGGGATTCCGAGACTGATCGGGTCTTCCTGGGAGAAGGTTTATCCTTCGTTGACCGTGAGAGCTTATGATGGGCTAAGTTGGGACACCCCTGCAGGGTATTATCTTTCGAAAGCCGTGCACGCGGTTATGAGGCAGATGGGAATTTTGTTAATGTCCGGTTGTAGAGAACTTGTCACTTGACCCAATTAAAATACATCAACTGTGTGTGTAGCCGTGATGGTCTCTTCTCGGCGGAGTCCGGGAAGTGAACACGGTTTGAGTTATGAATGACGTAAGTAGGAGTTCAGGATCACTTCTTGGTCATTACTAGTTGACGACCGTTCCGTTGCTTCTCTTCTCGCTCTCATTTGCGTATGTTAGCCACCATATATGCTTAGTGCCTTTTGCAGCTCCACCTCATTACACCATCCTTTCCTATAAGCTTAAATAGTCTTGATCTCGCGGGTGTGAGATTGCTGAGTCCTCGTGACTCACAGATTCTACCAAAACAGTTGCAGGTGCCGACGATGCCAGTGCAGATGATGGGATCGACCTCAAGTGGGAGTTCGATGAGGAATGTGGTCGTTACTATGTTTCTGTTCCTGATGATCAGTAGTGGAGCCCAGTTGGGACGATAGGGGATCTAGCATTTAGGGTTATCTTACTTTCTTTTGGATTTTGACCGTAGTCGGTCTATGTGTGTATTTTGGATGATGTATGAATTATATTTATGTATTGTGTGAAGTGGCGATTGTAAGCCAACTCTTGTTATCCCATTCTTGTTCATTACATGGGAGTGTGTGAAGATGACCCTTCTTGCGACAAAACCACAATGCGGTTATGCCTCTAAGTCGTGCCTCGACACGTGGGAGATATAGCCGCATCGTGGGCGTTACAAGGGTGGACCTACATGGGAGGAGCATGACATGATTCAATGATTGGATGCTCAATTTCGGTTGTATCGATTTCACCTCTTCCATCAATGCGAACATGTATATCCTTGGTCTGATGAAGAATAGGGGCTCTATTCCTGCTCTGTACCAGCAAATCAATTCATTACGAAATTGCCCTGGAAACAACATGACAGTATCAAATTGTCGAGTGCAAAACATGACAGATGCTAAGCGGAAGAGGCGTGTTTAAACCGAAAATACAAGGTGGGGTATATGTTTACTAGCTAGTTGATATTTGTGCAGACAGATGTCTGCCCATTGCTATTTGGCAAACAAACAAAGTGACAGCAATTTTGGTGGAACTGCACAAAAGAATAGTATAGTCAATGCATGAAGTGGCATTTGAAAATAGACACAGAAAGAGTGGATAGTCACTTCATGGACTGCACAAAAGTAGTACTGTACTATTTATTGGCCAACACTAGGTGCTTCATTGCTTTGGTATGATTATACAATGGGCACAATTTTTCCTAATTTAAAGTTTGTATTCCGAAAATAGTCTCACCGTGTGATCGAGAGAAGACCAAGTCATATTGCAGTGGATGTTCCTCCGTCATGTGTGGTTCATTCTCATGGTTCCAGCTATTGGTGAAACTACTTACGTTTGCAAGAGGAATTGTAGACTTCACAAAAAAATTTGTCTTTCACTCTGTACTGAATGTTGGCCCATAGAAGCATCCATGTTAGTAGGAAGAACAGATTTTTTTCTAGATCTTTGCTTTTGGAGCTACATATTTGTATATGATCTGTGAATCATTGAGATGCATTAACATGTAACTAGTTGGTTGTGAATTTGGGCTACTAATGTGAACACATTACAATGCCAGGCCTCTGAGTCTCGTGTGAACATTTCGAATAGATCGGCTCTTACTACTATGCACAGCATGATCCTGATTTATGTGTTCTTAGTGTTTACAAGTTACTAGTAGTTCTTATTTCTGTTCGCTTAGTGTTTACAAGTTACTTATCGATAACTATCTAGCCTACTAATACGCTCCAGGCAGTTTTAGTTGCGACGCAAGATCCAAAGGTGGCAGTTTTCTGAATAAAATGCCTACCTCTGAAGAAACTGACAAGCTGTTCTGAAGAAAATGCCATGTGAATCTGAAGAAATTGCCAGCAAAAACGTTCGTAAATGCCTTATCTCCCAGCAAACATTCATCAGCTAATGCGATCCTACACGTACACTATTTGACCTACTCGAGCCTACACGTACACTATTCGACCTACTCTATCCTACACGAATAAATAGCGGCTCACGCACGTACTACCTCCTTTCCGGTTGCAGGGCTCAATTCAAAAATCTCACCAACCAAGGTAGATGATGAGTGGTGGAATCATTTTTGACAAGGAGGGAGTACCTCATCTGGATGATTCGAGTGCACTCGTTTGACCGTCATGCCGATGTGCGACCCAGCACGGATGGGACGCACCACTGATGGGATGGGACGACACATTAGTTTTTCCAGTTTTCCACGGTAAGCTGGCGCGCTAAGCCATGCCTGCTTATGCATTGAATTCCGATGACCGTCACGTTTCCCATGACACGCTGCTTCACCTACCTTCCGCCTATAATTACTGGTTCCCGGCGTTCTCTGGTAGCACCGTCACCCAACTCACCCTATCGGCTCCCCTCACAACCCCCACTGGCCCAACATCGCTCGCCACTTTCCCTCGCTCACGCCACATCTGTCATGCCCCCCACCGTCCACAATAGGCGACGCCAAAGGCGTTCACCGCTGGAGCTAGTGTTCGGTTATTCACCGGAAGGAACACAGAGGGAGGAGGAATTCTATTGGTCTTTAGATGGCAATGCAGAGTACGAGGACTTGTTGCAGCATGACCGCCTAGCGGAGGAGCAGCGTATCACCGATTTGCACCGCCAGCGGTGCATGGAGCAGTAGCGCACTGCCACTTTGAGTCGCGAGTAGAGCGCCCGCGATTGGGCCGACTAGGTGGAGGCTGGCGCCTGGAAAATAGTCCTAGAGGCTGTCGGGCACGCACACGCCCGCGATTGGGCCGACTAAGTGGGTTTCCTGCTTAGAAGCTGAAGCTTCGGTAGACCACGCTGACATCGTCTAGTTAGCTAGGAGTAAGTCAGTACTTGTACAGTAGAGTATTAGTTGGAGTATATAGTTAACTTGGCTATGATGGTTGTCAACGTGGAAAGTTCAGTACTCTATATCTGGTCAGACATGTTACTTTGCTCTAAATGTTGAACTTTCCGTGTGAACGTATGGAATAGGATATTTATTTTTTAAATGGGTTGTATTTATCCACGACGGGCTTAGAGGCTGACTTCTAGGCCTACTAGGTTGACGCGTACACAATCAGGAGATGATCGTACGTGGAGAAGATGACAGCAGGGACCCACCAGGGTCATGGCAGTACGCAAGCAAGTGCCTCCTTATTTCAAGCCAGAAAAATGGTTGCTCCTAATGGATTTCTGACATCTGGGTCCCATGCCATTGTCGGCGTAGTCAATAAATGAGAGATTGCACAACGAGTGGCTGACACGAGGGACCCAGTAGCTTGCCCAATTTTTTTAGGGACGTAGCTTGCCCAGTTATCTTTGTTTTTGAGACGGAAGCAGGGTGTCAACTGGGCGGTGCAGGGCACTCTGGCCTGCCTAGCCAGCCTTTTGTTTTATGTTTACCACAAGACCAGCCTAGTAGTTTTTTTTTCTTTATGAAAATGGCTAGCCCAGTTTTTTGTTCTTTTGGAGAATACCCAACCGAGGCCTACTTTCTTTGTCAACCCTGCTGGGCTGCAAATCTTTCAAGGCGCGAAAATGGGCTATCAGTAATGAGAAATGGGTTGTACATTTTTAAAACAAATCAAACTGTGTGGCACCCCAGCTCAGAGCAACCGGTTTACCTTGCATTGCCAGCCCTGAGATCAAGTCTTCTGGCAACACACAACAACATGGTACAGAAACAACCACTTTATTGATGCTAGCGGATTACACGGGTCTGATATTACATCGAGATAAGGCCAAGCGGCACACACGGTGCGGCTGAAAAGTATGTACATTATTTAATGAGCATAAAGGGGCCTCGATTACACGAACTACGCGGCAGCGGAAGAACGACGAAGTGGAACTACATGGCACAGGGACATCGACGTGGACACGGCCTAGACGCGGGAAGCTCTCCGATTCGAAACGATTTGCCTGAAAACTGGCATGACACGCCAGGTCAGTACATTGAATGTACTTGCAAGCTCACAACAAACATAAGCATAATGACAAACAATATCATGACAATTAATCAGGTTAATGCAATGCAAGTAATACTACTAATGCGGTGAAACCAACATGTGCACCGACTCCCACGGACTCGCTTACCAGACGGGTTACCTCGTAACCAAACGGTGATCATACCCGGATCACAACTGAAACCCATCACTCATGATTAGCTCATGATCTCCAGAATCATCAGTGCCATCACAGTTATTTAGTGTGCAAGGTTAATTATAAAAGTTGATCCATGGTGTGACTTACTCCCGAGCTGTGCCCATAACCGAGGACCCGGCTATCGATAGATTTAATACACTCTGCAGAGGTAGCACACTTTACCCACACCACGGAATCCATGGCCTCACACTCCCATTTGGGTGGACCAACGGCATTCCGACGAAACCCTCCCCTTGACATGACACTCTCCCGGCCACTCCGACAAACTCCCTCTCAGGGCTATGTCCTGGGTGGCCTCGTGTCTACCAAAGACACCAACGGCCACCGTCCTGGCAAAACGGTCTCAAACGGGGATAAGGTATCATAAAAAAATGGGCACACAAGGTTATGTCTGCTTACCGGGCCAGGGTATGCACGCCCATAACCTTCCCTCGTTGGAGGCACCGGCGAGAGGCACAACAAAGGACCGAATCAAGACCTCCCACAAGGTAAATGTGGTCACACTGAGAAGAACCCGATTCAGTGGCACCATGACTTGATCAACGTCATATTCAAGTGGACTTATTAACATGTTTAACTTGAATAAAAATTTAAACTACCAAGTCATACGATGCCATGATCATGCAACTAATCGACATGCAAAGCATACAACTCCCATGTACGGATCAAACTTATCAACATAACTTGCTTGCACTACTCATGATTAAACTTTACTGGTTCTCCCCCAATTTTTATTATCATGCTATATTTTTATTAACTCATAATTTATATGAAGATATCACTTAACAAAGGAACTATCATTATTTATCATAGCAATATAACTAAGGCAAAATTTTATTCTACTAAACAAACTAGTCCATGCATTCAACCAGTAACTTAAACAAGCATTTCAAGCATGACAAAGTAACTAGCAAGCAACCATATTTATTTAACAAATTTTTAAATGCATATAAGAACACATTTTTGAGTAGAAACAATCATAGATATTGAAATGACACCATCCAAATGCTGGTGTGGCTTGCCTTAGTGCATAGGAGGGTCACACTCCTCCTGGTTATCTTCAAGGCAAGTTCCTCCTTCTGAAAATATTTAAAAACCACAAAACAAAATATCAAAAACCATTCTGAAAATCACCAGAAATTCTAGACAGCAAGGAAAATTCCACATTTTGGTGTGCTGCTAGTGCTTTCTGAAACAAGCACAATGCAAAAAAGAATCAACTCATTTGGACTTATGGGCTAGGAGTTATCACTAGTCAAAGTTGTGGTCAAATATTTGAATTATTTTGAATAAATCAGAAAACCTAGGGGCTGACGTCGATGGCGTAAAGCCAGGATACGCCTCCACTCGTACCGCTTCGAGTGCGTGTGGTGAGGCTGACACCGGGCCCCACCGGTCAGGAGAGAGAGGGGGAAAGTGGAAACAGAGCGCGGCGGCGCTCCGCCGGACCTTATGCCGGCGACGAGTGGGTCTAGGGCAAAAACAGAGGGATAGAAGTGGAGAGGGGGTCGTGGCGCACCTGCCCGTACCCGTGGCTTGCCGTGGCGCACCTGCAAGCAGCGGTGGTGGACGGGGCTTGTCGGAGAGGAAGAAGGCGACGGCGAGGGGCGACTCCAGGGGCTCAGCTGCATCCAGGCGACACCAAAGGATCCCCAACGACGCGCCTAAGAGGTTGATAGAGCTAGAGGGGCTCTGGAGTGGGGTGGTTGGGATGTGGGGATCGCCGGCGATCTCTGGTCAAGGTCGACGGCCAGAGGCCTGCCCGACCGAGCTACGGCTCCTCTACGCGGTCGTGGTGGTTGTGTGGTGAGGTGTGAGGCTTCGAAGCGGAGGGAATGGCTTAATATATAGCCGGAGCGAGAGGGGGGGTACGTGGTGCCGCCGGAGTTCTCTGGAGACCGGCGAACGGCGACGAAAGGCACCAGAGGGAGGGGGCAAGGGCTTAGTGTGTAGGCGGGAACTGTCCATGCTCCCGGACGAGCACTGGAGGCAGGGGGAGAAGAAGATGAGGGCACGAGCGCACTGTGGCTTTTGGCCGCGACGTGCCCGTGCTTGCTGCGGTGTCTCCGGCATCGGCGAGCGCCAGGGAGGGGTCAAAGGTGATGAGTCGAGGCTGGTGGCGCGGCGCGGCAGTCGGCGGCGAGCTCTGGCTCGAGCACGCGCAGAACAGAGGCGTTGGTGCTACTCAGAGCACGTCAAGCACATGCCAGACCCCGTGTCCACATGCGGTCACCACCCTGGCATGGTCAAAACGACGCCCACGATCGGCCAAACCTTGTCTGGGCAAAAGTGCATGCAGTGATAGGTCTAGGGAAGCTGAGGACTCAATGCCAGGCCGACCAGATGTGACTCAATCATCTTGGCAAGTTTCTGACAGAAACTTGGCTGCTACGTTTGGATAGCTTCTAGATGGCCATTAGGACTGCTCTCCTGGGGTTAAAGGTTACTTAGGAGGGTGAAGAGGCTCAAGAAAAATCAGGGCCAAAGGATCAGGGAAAAATGCACTTGCTGTTCAAAGTGAAATTTTGGGCCAGAAGAGAAATTATTTTCTGTAGCAAAAATACTACAAAAAGTCATGCAATATTTTTGTTTGGGAAGGTGGGCCATGGTTCAAAGAATATTTAGGCATTATTTCAGATTTTTGGGAGCAATCAGAATGGGGGTTGCTTTGGAGCACTAGTTTTTGGAATGAGTTTCAAAGGAGAAAATGAATATTTTCCTTTTATGAAAAACATTCATTTGATTATTTTGAGTATTTTTCAGATAACTAAGGTCGAAGGAGAAGTAGATAGGTCACTTGGGTGAAAGTCAAGGGCATGCCCAAGTGACAAGTCCATTTGAATTGATTCCAAAAACTCAAATCCAAGGCAAAGGCAAAACCAAGTCCGGAAAAAAAGAGAAGGAAAAATCGAGGCTATCACAAACCTCCCCCACTTAGGATGAATCTCGTCCTTGAGATTCGGTTGCTTGGGAAAACCATCCTGGGTAGGTAGTCCTTAAAAATTCCTCTCTTTCCCAGGTTGCCTCTTCCTCAGTGTGATGCTGCCCACTTAGGATGAACCTTAGCACTTTGCTGCGAGTGACTCTTTCTGTCTCATCTAATATTCTGATTGGCTTTTCCTCATACGTCAAATCCTTAGCCAGTTCTATCTCAGCCATATCAGTCCTTTTCTCCGGTGGCGAGATACATCTCCTTACTGTGAGACATGAAACACATTGTGTACCTCTGACAGTTCGGGTGGCAATTCCAACTGATATGCAACTGTTCCGACTCTGGCCATGACTAGAAACAGACCGATATATCTAGGTGCCAATTTTCCTCGGGTCTGAAACCTCTTAACTCCTTTCATAGGTGTAACACGGAGATACACGTTTTCTCCGGGTTCGAAGCTGATCTGACGGTGTTTGGTGTCATAATAACTCTTCTGTCGAGATTTGGCCAACTGCAGTCTGTCTCAGATTTCCTTGACTTGCTTCTCAGCTTCGATCATCAAATCAGTCCCGAAAATATGGTTGTCTCTCTTTTGAGACCAATTCAGCAGAGTGCGGCACTTACGGCCATACAGAGCTTCAAAGGGTGACATCTTTAAGCTGGTCTGGAAACTATTGTTGTAGGAAAACTCGGCGTATGGCAGATAGTCTTCCCACTTGGACCCTTGGGCCAATGTACATGCCCGGAGCATATCTTCGAGTATTTGGTTTACTCGCTCAGTTTGTCCATCTGTCTGGGGATGATAAGTCGTGATGTATTTCAGAGCAGTTCCCAAGGCTTGATGTAGTCGGGACCAAAATGCTGAAGTGAAGATAGATCCTCTATCCGAAGTGATAATCTTTGGTACTCCATGCAGACTGACGATTCGGGACACATATAATTGTGCAAGTTGATTAGCACGGTAGGTGGTCCGGATGGGAAGAAAATGTGCCACCTTCGTTAAGGTGTCCACTATGACCCATATTGCGTCATTTCCTTAGTGAGCCCTTGGTAAACCAGTGATGAAATCCATGCAGACATCGTCCCATTTCCATTGGGATACAGGTAACGGTTGAAGGAGTCCGGCGGGTTTTTGGTGTTCCACCTTTACCTTGTTGCATATATCACAACAAGCCACAAAAGCGATGTCATTCTTCATTCCATTCCACCAGATACCTGACGAAGGTCTTCGTACATTTTAGTGCCACCTGGGTGAATTGAGTACGACGATTCATGTGCTTCTGTCAATATTTTCTTCCTCGGACCTTCTTGGCTGGGTACGCAAATCCTTCCGCGGAACCTTAGCATACCTTGCTGATCTCTAGAGAAATCATGTGTTTGTCCTTCTTGCATACGCTTGGCATATAATTGCAATGATTTGTCATTTTCTTGAGCGCTGCAAATTTCTTGTTCGAGGGTAGGAGCAACTTCCAATATACTGGCAAGACTGGCATCCATGATTACCAAATTAAGCCGGGCGATTTCTCCATAAAGCTCAGGAGGCAAAGATTTCATTAGAGCATTCAGGTTGGCCGGTTTGCGGCTGAGAGCATCAGCAACCACATTAGCTTTGCCCGGGTGATAATTTATATCGAGGTCGTAATCCTTAACCAACTCGAGCCATCTTCGCTGACGAAGGTTCAAATCGGGCTGAGTGAATATGTACTTGAGACTGTTGTGGTCGGTAAATATCTGGCACCTCTTTCCAATAAGATAATGTCTCCAAATTTCAAAGCGTGCACCACCGCAGCCAATTCCAAATCATGAGTGGGATAATTTCCCTCGTGTGGCCGTAGTTGTCGGGAGGCATAAGCTGCAACCTTGCCATCTTGCATGAGTACGCATCCATGGCCTTTTCTGGAGGCATCACAGTAGACATCAAAACTGCGGTAGATGTCGGGAAGAGTCAATACTGGTGCTGACGCCAGTCTTTTTAGCTCCTTGAAACTCCGATCGCAATCCTTAGTCCATTCAAACTTCTTATCCTTCTTTAGGAGCTCTATCATGGGCTTGGCAATCTTGGAGAATCCTTCAATAAAACAACGATAATATCCGGCTAGTCCAAGGAAACTTCGGATTTCTGAGAGTGTCGTGGGTGCGGACCAATCAAGCACATCTTTTACCTTGCTTGGGTCCACGACTATTCCTTCTGCCGAGAGAACATGCCCTAAAAATCCAACTTGCTTGAGCCAAAACTCACATTTGCTGAACTTGGCATAAAGCTGATGATCGCGGAGCCTCTGCAAAACTGCTCGGAGGTGGTCCTTGTGTTCGTCTACGCTTTTTGAGTAAATGAGGATGTCATCGATGAACACCACCACAAATTTTTCCAAGAAGTCCATAAACACCTTATTCATCATATGCATGAAGAAGGCTGGGGCGTTGGTGAGGCCAAATGACATAACGGTATACTCATAGAGACCATACCGAGTGGTGAACGCGGTCTTGGGAATATCTTCCTTCTTGATTTTGAGTTGATGATATCCGGTCCTCAAATCAATTTTGTAGAATACTTTGGCCCCACTGAGTTGATCAAACAAATCATCAATCCTTGGTAGTGGATACTTATTTTTGATGGCGACGTCATTTAGCTGTCGGTAGTCTACGCACATCCGAAGGCTGCCATCCTTTTTATCCACGAATATCGCGGGTGATCCCACGGTGAAGAGCTTGGGCGGATGTATCCTTTCTGCAGCATCTCATCCAGTTGTTTGTTTAATTGCACCAATTTTGATGAAGGCATCCGATAATATTTCTTATGTATCGGTGTGGTTCCAGGCACCAATTCAATTGCAAACTCCAGTTCTCTGTCTGGCGGCATTCCTGGTAATTCCTCAGGAAATACATCGGGATACTCACTGACCACGGGAATCAATTCCACCTCTTTAGCCACGGCGGTGAAAACCATATCCTTCTTGGGTATGCTCTTGCAGGCATAAAAACTTGCGGTGCGACCCTCCTGATTTGCCATGGTAACCTCTCTAGTCACACAGTTGATGCATACTTGGTATTGGGTCAACCAATTCATTCCCAGAATAATATCCAATTTGCCAGAATCGATGATTATTAGAGATGTTGGAAACTTGACCCCCTTGATATCAATTTCTAGATTACGACAGACCAGATTGCTTCTGAGCAAGGATCCCGGGGATTGTACCAGCATATGTTTTCCAAAAATCGAGCAAGGAAATTTGTTTTGGGCAGCAAAACTCCGCGAAATAAAAGAGTGGGAAGCCCTAGAGTCAAATAAAATTATGGCAGGTATGTTATTAATAGGGAACATACCAATGATGACTTCTGGGTCTTCTTGGGATTCATCGGCGGAGATATGATGGATTTGCCCTTGGATGGCACTCGGGCCGAGATATGGCTCCAGATAGTTGGCTTCCCGACGGAATGGAGCTGTTGGTTTGCTGTTCTTGGGACACTGTCTGGCGTAATGTCCGGTTTGCCCACAACTGAAACAAGAAGTATTGCGCTAACAATATTCACGTACCAGGCTGGTCACGATATTCTTGACTTGATTGGTGGTCTTGTTGTTATTTTTCTGCCAGTTGGGTTTGTACTCAACCTGAGTTGTTGCCACGTGCAAGCCTTCTGCACGGGTTGCATATCCTTCTTAGGCTCAAATTTGCGCTTGTGGTCATTATTAGTTGGCCTGTTGTCGTGCATAAGCTTGTGTTCCCGTTCTGCGATGAGAGTCTTGTTCACCAGAGTTTGGAAGTCCGGAAAATCAAACATGCCGAGTGTGCACCTGAGATGCTGATTTAGTCCTCCAAGAAATCTGTCAACCTTCCGTTCTTCGGTGGCCACATCATAGAGGGAATAGCGGGCCAAATGGTTGAATTTATTCAGGTACTCGCTGATTGACATGCTTCCCTGAGTGAGAGAGAGGAATTCGCGCTGCTTGATTTTCTTAATTCCAGAGGGAATATGGTACTTCCAGAAATGATCGTTGAATTTAGTCCAAGTAATTTCCTCGTCTGCTGGCCACATGGCCTTAGCATTATCCCACCATATCGCGGCAGCTCCTTCAAGATAATGTGT
The DNA here is from genome assembly GCF_002575655.3 of Aegilops tauschii subsp. strangulata. Taxonomy (NCBI): domain Eukaryota; kingdom Viridiplantae; phylum Streptophyta; class Magnoliopsida; order Poales; family Poaceae; genus Aegilops; species Aegilops tauschii. The sequence goes on from NC_053038.3 coordinate 219,395,370, forward strand.
TGCGAAAGGAACCTTGTCTCCTTCTTTAGTGCGAGCAATTTCCAGTTTCTTCTCAATAGTCCTTAACCAATCATCAACGTCCAATGGATCAATAACTTGACTGAAACTGGGAGGCTTGGTTCGCTGAAAATCTGACAGCTTGGAGTAATGTCCATTCTGCCCAACCATAACTTGCACACTTTTCAGTAGTTCCATCAAATTGTTGTTCCTTCTTTCTTCAAACATTCGCATGATTTTCTCAGTAGAAGGCGGACGTGGCGATGGAGGCGGAGGTGGCTGGTACATCTCGGGGGAATGTCCTGCCTGTCTTGCGGAGCGACGAACAGGGACATCCTCACAAGCTTGGCTGCTGATGCCTCCCCGTGGCATCCTATTATTTAGTTTCCCAATGCAAAGCAACCGCGATGAGAAATATCCAAAAATGGGAGGAAAGCCAGTGATAAATCCAGAAGAAAACAGCGAAAGAAATCAAGGCGAATAAAAAGAGAGTTCCAACATAATTATACATAGACAAAACATAAGAGTTAAACATCATGACAGGGTCACTACCCTCATACATGAAACTAAGCATCATAACACGTGCGACTACATCTATACATCATACTCATGCCGACTGAGATACTCTAGCGATCTACTGCTCGAATGGTGCTGCTGCGGGCTCCTCTCCTGAGCCGGACCCAGATCCTGAACTGGTAGTGGTGACCTCCGGGTTAAGAGAGACGTGACGACGCTGCCTCAAGGACTCTCCCTCAGGGGCAGGTGCGGGATGGGATCTAAGCATAGGAGTTGCAGGAGTAGCGACAAGGGAAGCCCACGCAGCAGGAGCACTGCGAGGGGTTACTGCCAAAGGGATAGTGGTACTCTGAGTGGTGGCAGAGACTGGAGGAATGTATGGACTGAAACCGACAGTAGGGAGAGGGTTCCTATTACGAGCAGCGGCGAGAGCTATCCGGGCACGGGTTAGCTCCCGAGCTAAATCGTAGTTCAGGAGATAACTGGCAGTGATATAATGGGAAAGGTGGCTAGTAGGACGATCGCACGCCGGATTAATCAAAGGAAAGCGGATACGCCCATTCTCGTGCAGAGATGGGTAGTAAAAGAAACCTGGGTGGGTGTGCATGCGAACCTCGTTGTAGCGCAAGTCTACAAGAGCTTCGATTGCAGCAAACTGGACCGCCTAAGACGGCGTAGAAGCAAGACCACCTTAGTAGAACAAGTGTAAGCGCCGGAAGGGGAACTGTGGTGTAGAGTGACCTCAGCATAATACTCGTACAATGCTCCGGCCAGATGCTCCCGATACACCTGATACTCTGGATCAGCACCCTCTGGGTAGAGTCGTCGCCACACGTTCTGAAGCAGGTGTGGCGATGTGTACGGAGCTGGCTCAGTATGGTACAAGATCGGAACTGGAGCCATCTACACTCACAACCATCATACGGTTAGTAATAACAACAGATAACCATGCATGCAATGCAGCAACCAATTTTTATGACTACCGGCACTCAGACAAAACTATTTACCGTTCCACTAACGCACTAACGGTCTAGCGTGTCCTACAATCAGCGCGGCTCTGATACCAAGTGTTGTGGCACCCCGGCTCAGAGCAACCGGTTTACCTTGCATTGCCAGCCCAGAGATCAAGTCTTCTGGCAACACACAACAACATGGTACAAAAACAACCGATTTATTGATGCTAGCGGATTACACGGGTCTGATATTACATCGAGATAAGAGGCCAAGCGGCACACACGGTGCGGCTGAACAGTATGTACATTATTTAATGAACATAAAGGGGCCTCGATTACAAGAACTACACGGCAGCGGAAGAATGACGAGGTGGATCTCCATGGCACAGGGACACCGACGTGGACACGGCCTAGACGCGGGAAGCTCTCCAATGCGAAACGACTTGCCTGAAAACTGGCATGACACGCCAGGTCAGTACATTGAATGTACTTGCAAGCTCACAACAAACATAAGCATAATGACAAGCAATATCATGACAATTAATCAGGTTAATGCAATGCAAGTAATACTACTAATGCGGTGCAACCAACATCTGCACCGAGTCCCACGGACTCACTTACCAGACGGGTTACCTCGTAACCAAACGGTGATCATACCCGGATCACAACTGAAACCCATCACTCATGATCAGCTCATGATCTCCAGAATCATCAGTGCCATCAACAGTTATTTAGTGTGCAAGGTTAATTCTAAAAGTTGATCCATGGTGTGACTTACTCCCGAGCTGTGCCCATTACCGAGGACGCGGCTATCGATAGATTTAATACACTATGCAGAGGTAGCGCACTTTACCCACACCACGGAATGCACGGTCTCGCACTCCCATTCGGGTGGACCAACGGCATTCCGACAAAACCCTCCCCTTGTCATGACACTCTCCCGGCCACTCCGACAAACTCCCTCTCAGGGCTATGTCCCGGGTGGCCCCGTGTCTACCAAAGACACCAACGGCCACCGTCGTGGCAAAACGGTCCCAAACGGGGACAAGGTACCATAAAAACAAATGGGGACACAAGGTTATGTCTACTTACCGGGCCAGGGTATGCACGCCCATAAGCTTCCCTCGTTGGAGGCACCGGCGAGAGGCACAACAAAGGACCGAATCAAGACCTCCCACAAGGTAAATGTGGTCGCACTGAGAAGAACCCGATTCAGTGGTACCATGACTTGATCAACGTCATATTCAAGTGGACTTATTAACAGGTTTAACTTGAATAAAAATTTAAACTACCAAGTCATACGATGCCATGATCATGCAACTAATCGACACGCAAAGCATACAACTCCCATGTACGGATCAAACTTATCAACGTAACTTGCTTGCACTACTCATGATTAAACTTTACTGGTTCTCCCTCAATTTTTATTATCATGCAATATTTTTATTAACTCATAATTTATATGAAGATATCACTTAACAAAAGAACTATCATTATTTATCATAGCAATATAACTAAGGCAAAGTTTTATTCTACTAGACCAAACTAGTCCATGCATTCAACCAGTAACTTAAACAAGCATTTCAAGCATGACAAAGTAACTAGCAAGCAACCATATTTATTTAACAAATTTTTAAATGCATATAAGAACTCATATTTAAGTAGAAACAATCATAGATATTGAAATGACACCATCCAAATGCTGGTGTGGCTTGCCTTAGTGTAGAGGAGGGTCACACTCCTCCTGGTTATCTTCAAGGCAACTTCCTCCTTCTGAAAATATTTAAAAACCACAAAACAAAATATCAAAAACCATTCTGAAAATCACCAGAAATTCTAGACAGCAAGGAAAATTCCACATTTTGGTGTGCTGCTAGAGCTTTCTGAAACAAGCACAATGCAAAAAGAATCAACTCATTTGGACTTATGGGCTAGGAGTTATCACTGGTCAAAGTTGTGTTCAAATATTTGAATTATTTTGAATAAATCAGAAAACCTGGGGGTGACATTGATGGCGTAAAGCCAGGATACGCCTCCACTCGTGCCGCTTTGGGTGCGAGTGGTGAGGCTGACACCGGGCCCCACCAGTCAGGAGAGAGAGGCAGAGAGAGGAAACAGAGCGCGGCGGCGCTCCGCCGGAGCTTACGCCGGCGACGAGTGGTTCTAGGGCAAAACCAGAGGGATAGAAGTGGAGAGGGGGTCGTGTGAAAGATCGTGGATGTCGCCTAGAGGGGGGGGTGAATAGGCGCTTTAAAATAATTACGGTTTAGGCTTGAACAAATGCGGAATAAACCTAGCGGTTAATTTGACAAGCACAAAACCTACAACAACTAGGCTCACCTATGTGCACCAACAACTTATGCTAAGCAAGATAAACAACTAAGTGATAGCAAGATATATGACAAGAAACAATATGGCTATCACAAAGTAAAGTGCATAAGTAAAGGGCTCGGATAAGAGATAACCGAGGCACGCGGAGACGACGATCTATCCCGAAGTTCACACCCTTGCGGATGCTAATCTCCGTTTGGAGCGGTGTGGAGGCACAATGCTCCCCAAGAAGCCACTAGGGCCACCGTAATCTCCTCACGCCCTCGCACAATGCAAGATGCCGTGATCCCACTAAGGGATCCTTGAGGGCGGTCACCGAACCCGTACAAATGGCAACCGTTGGGGGCGGTCACTGAACCCGTACACTTTGGCAACCGTTGGGGGCGGTCACCGGTACCCGTCAAATTACTCGGGGCGATCTCCACAACCTAATTGGAGACACCGACGCTTGCCCGGAGCTTTACACCACAATGATTGAGCTCCGAACACCACCATCCGTCTAGGGCGCCCAAGCACCCAAGAGGAACAAGCTCAAGGGCACCAAGCACCCAAGAGTAATAAGCTTCTGAACTTGTAACTTCCACGTATCACCGTGGAGAACTCAAACCGATGCACCAAATGCAATGGCAAGGGCACACGGAGTGCCCAAGTCCTTCTCTCTCAAATCCCACCGAAGCAACTAATGCTAGGGAGGAAAAAAAGAGGAAGAACAAGAAGGAGAACACCAAGAACTCCAAGATCTAGATCCAAGGGGTTCCCCTCAGAAAGAGGAGAAAGTGATTGGTGGAAATGTGGATCTAGATCTCCTCTCTCTTTTCCCTCAAAAACTAGCAAGAATCCATGGAGGGATTGAGAGTTAGCAAGCTCGAAGAAGGTCAACAATGGGGAAAGAACACGAGCTCAAAGGATAAGGTTCATTGGAGAAGAAGACCTCCTTATATAGTGGGGGGAACAATCCAACCTTTACCCCCCACACCAGCCCCGCAGAGAGCGGTACTACCGCTTGGCCAGCGGTACTACCGCTCCCCCCCTCCCCGTGGTACTGCCGCTGGGGCCAGAGCGGTACTACCGCGGTGGTCAGGGCGGTACTACCGCATACGAGCGGTACTACGGCCCCCACTGCCGCGGCTAGTACCGTAAAACCCGACATGAAAAAGACCCCTCGAATCGAGGCGGTACTAGCACGAGACCACAGCGGTACTACGGCTGGGGGCTACGGTTGGAAGGTTATAGTAAGAAGAGGCAAGGAAGGTATGCCAACAAATATAGGAGTGAAACCTCCAACGGAGAAGAACCGGCATAACCTTCCAACATCGAAAACATCATAGAAGATGCGAGTGAACTCCATTTTCGATGAACTCGAGCTTGTCATCAAGATGACCATAAGCTCCAAAACTCACAAAGAGAAAAACCAAACAAGAACCAAGAAAGATGATGCAAGGATGCAATGGTTTGAGCTCTCTACGAATGATACGATCAAGCTACTCATCGAGAGCCCCCCTTGATAGTACGGCAATCGATCCTATAACCCGGTCTCCCAACTACCATCATGAGACCGGTAAAATAGAAAACCTATCAAGGGCAAACCTTTGCCTTGCACATGGTCCACTTGAGCTAGATGATGACGATCTTGACTCCCTCAAGTTGGACCACCTTTCTTGGTTGTGTTGGCTCGATGAAGACTAGTTGATTGCTCCCCCATACTCCACTATGGGTGAGCCACTCTTCCGCACATCTTCACAAGTCCATTGTCACCACAATGGACGGCAAGCTTCAAGCATTTGATCTCTTCATGATGCTTCACTTGAACTTGCACACCGCAACCTAACCCCACAAAGAACTCTCACGAAGATCATGGGTTAGTACACAAAGCATAATTGACAATGCTTACCACACCATGGGATCGCTTGATCCCTCCCGGTACATCTTCTACGCTTTGTGAGTTGATCAAGTTGATTCACTCTTGACTTAGTCTTGATCAACCTTGAATCTTTTCAACTCTCTTCTTTTGGATGATGTCTTGAAGATATACATGAATGATCACACAATCTTCTTCTCCAAGACATGCTTGCAATAAGCTCAACTCTCACATGACCAATCTTTGGATAATTCCTTAATAACACCTTGATCACCACATAAACTCCTTGAAACCAACACATGAACTTCAAGAAATGCCTATGGACAAATCCTTCAAATATAACTCAAGGCAACCATTAGTCCATAGAGATTGTCATCAATTACCAAAACCAAACATGGGGGCACCGCATGTTCTTTCATCGTGGCGCACCTGCCCGTACCCGTGGCTTGCCGAGGGATGGTTGGAGTTGCTCGCAATCAAGCTCGCAAGCGGCGGTGGCGGACGGGGCTTGCCAGAGAGGAAGAAGGCGACGGCGATGGGCGACTCCAGGGGCTCAGCTGCGTCCAGGCGACACCAGAGGATCCCCAACGAGGCGCCTGAGAGGTTGATAGAGCTAGAGGGGCTCTTGAGTGGGGTGGTTGGGGTGCGGGGATCGCCGGCGATCTCTGGTCGAGGTCGACGGCTAGAGGCATGCCCGACCGGGCTACGGCTCCTCTACGCGGTCGTGGTTGTTGTGTGGTGCGGTGTGAGGCTTCGAAGCGGAGGGAATGGCTCTATATATAGCCAGAGCGAGAGGGGGGGTACGTGGCGCCGCCGGAGTTCTCTGGAGACCGGTGAACGGTGACGAAAGGCACCAGAGGGAGGGGGCAAGGGCTCAGTGTGTAGGCGGGAGCTTTCCACGCTCGCGGACGAGCACAGGAGGCAGGGGAGAAGAAGACAAGGGCATGAGCGCACTGTGGCATTTGGCTGTACGTGCCCGTGCTCGCTGTGGCGTCTCCGGCATTGGCGAGCGCCAGGGAGGGGTCAAAGGTGATGAGTCGAGGCTGGTGGCGCAGCGCGGCAGTCGTCGGCGAGCTCTGGCTCGAGCACGTGCCGAACTGAGGCGTTGGCGCTACTCAGAGCATGTCGAGCACATGCCAGACCCCGTGTCCACATGCGGTCACCAACCTGGCATGGTCAAAACGATGCCCAGGATCGGCCAAACCTTTTCTGGGCTAAAGTCCATGCAGTGATAGGTCTAGGGAAGCTGAGGACTCAATGTCAGGCCGACCAGATGTGACTCAACCATCTTGGCAAGTTTCTGGATAGAAACTTGGCTGCTATGTTCGGTTAGCTTCTAGATGGCCATTAGGGATGATCTCCTGGGGTTAAGGGTTACTTAGGAGGTTGAAGAGGCTCAAGAAAAATCAGGGCCAAAGGATCAAGGAAAAATGCACTTGCTGTTCAAAGTGAAATTTTGGGCCGGAAGAGAAATTATTTTCTGTAGCAAAAATACTACAAAAAGTAATGCTATATTTTTGCATGGGAAGGTGGGCCATGGTTCAAAGAATATTCAGGAATTATTTCAGATTTTTGGGAGCAATTAGAATGGGGGTTGCTTTGGAGCACTAGTATCTGGAATGAGTTTCAGAGGAGAAAATGAATATTTTCATTTTATGAAAAATATTCATTTGATTATTTTGAGGATTTTTCAGAGAACGAAGGTTGAAGGAGAAGTAGATAGGTCACTTGGGTGAAAGTCAAGGGCATGCCCAAGTGACAAGTCAATTTGAATTGATTCCAAAAACTCAAATCCAAGGCAAAGGCAAAACCAAGTCCAGAAAAAAAAGAGAAGGCAAAATCCAGGCTGTCACAAACTGCCAATTAGTTTCAAATTCTTTTTTTTTTCATTTCGATGTTTTAAATTCCATTGATTTTTATGCGTGCACAATTATTTGGATTTTATATTGATATGAATTTATTTTTTGAATTAGTTTGAATGCGACTCAAAATTTTGGGATTAAAAACAGTTGAGCACATCGAAATATGTAAAATTTCGTATGATTTTTAACCATGGCCAAAATATGGGCTGTAATGCTAACAAAAAGAAGATGGGCTCCAAAAAAATCCTTAAGAATTAGCAAATGGGCTCTAAATTATTAGAAATAATGGCAGATGGGTTTTATGCTGTTTCCACACATTTGAGGCTGACTTGTGCGCCTACTATAGGTTGACGCGTACGCTTTCCTAAAAAAAGGTTGACGCACACGCAACGCCGTGTCAACTTAGTCAACACACGAGAGCAGTGACTGTTGGATGTCCATCCAACGGCCGTCGTGCTTCTTCAATCTCTGCTCTTCCTGCTCCAGCTGCTCCAACAAGCACCGGCGGGACTGCCTGCTTCCTTCTCTCGCGGCCGGCTGTGCTGCTGCGCAGGCCTCACCGCCCCACCGTACTCCCATCGCTAGCCTAGCCATCCCTCTACTCACCCATACATGTTGTTATTCTCCGGCGATGGCAGACGAACCAGTAAACCCTCGTACTCCCCTCTGCATGGGAAACAACTGCCGAGTCTTCCCTGGCTCCGTGTCGTTCCCTTCCTAGGCCTCGCCTTCGTCCACCGCCCTGTTGCTCTCGGTGCGGCGTGGTCAACGTGGTCAATGAACAACATCCATTAGAAGTGGGCTGTACGTGGAGAGGCTGACAGCTGGGTCCATGGTTGCACACAAGGAAATGCCTCCTTATTACGTGTAAAATAATGATTCCACCACCTGACAGCTAGGCCCCGATGAAGGGCCTCTGTATTTTGCAAAAGAAAGTTCCCCCCACTGACAACTCGAACCCAACAGCTATATCTTCGCACGCAAGGGAGTGCCTCCTTATTAGGCACAAAGAAATGAATACTCTCCCTGCTAGCCAGGACCCACCATAGTGGGAGGCTGACTTGTGGGCCTACTAAGTTGACGCGGACGGAGGGCTTTGTCAACTTAGTCAATATGAACGATTCTACCTCCAGTGACTGTACGATGTCCATCCAATGGTCGTAGTGCTTCTTCAACCTCTGGTGTTCTTGCTCCAGCCTCCCAAACCACCGCCGGTCAAGCCACCTGCTCCTGCCTCACATGGTCGGCTGTGCTGCCGCGAAGGCCTCACCGCCTCCTACTACTCCGACCGCTGGCCAGGCCATCTCTCTACTCACCCATGAAGGAAATATGCCCTAGAGGCAATAATAAAGTTATTATTTATTTCCTTATATCATGATAAATGTTTATTATTCATCCTAGAATTGTATTAACCGGAAACTTGATACATGTGTGAATACATAAACAAATAGAGTGTCACTAGTATGCCTCTACTTGACTAGCTCGTTGATCAAAGATGGTTATGTTTCCTAGCCATAGACATGAGTTGTCATTTGATTAACGGGATCACATCATTAGGAGAATGATGTGATTGACTTGACCCATTCCGTTAGCTTAGCACTCGATCGTTTAGTATGTTGCTATTGCTTTCTTCATGACTTATACATGTTCCTATGACTATGAGATTATGCAACTCCCGTTTACCGGAGGAACACTTTGTGTGCTACCAAACGTCACAACGTAACTGGGTGATTATAAAGGTGCTCTATAGGTGTCTCCAAAGGTACTTGTTGGGTTGGCGTATTTCAAGATTAGGATTTGTCACTCCGATTGTCGGAGAGGTATCTCTGGGCCCACTCAGTAATACACATCACTATAAGCCTTGCAAGCATTGTAACTAATGAGTTAGTTGCGGGATGATGTATTACGGAACGAGTAAAGAGACTTGCCGGTAACGAGATTGAACTAGGTATCGAGATACCGACGATCGAATCTCGGGCAAGTAACATACCGATGACAAAGGGAACAACATATGTTGGTATGCGGTCTGACCGATAAAGATCTTCATAGAATATGTGGGAGCCAATATGAGCATCCAGGTTCCGCTATTGGTTATTGACCGGAGAGGTGTCTCGGTCATGTCTACATAGTTCTCGAACCCGTAGGGTCCGCACGCTTAACGTTACGATGACGGTTATATTATGAGTTTATGTGTTTTAATGTACCGAAGGAGTTCGGAGTCCCGGATGAGATCGGGGACATGACGAGGAGTCTCAAAATGGCCGAGACGTAAAGATCGATATATAGGACGACTATATTCGGACTTCGGAAAGGTTCCGAGTGATTCGGGTATTTTTGGGAGTACCGGAGAGTTACGGGAATTCGTATTGGGCCTTAATGGGCCATACGGGAAAGGAGAGAAAGGCCCCAAAGGGTGGCCGCACCCCTCCCCATGGACTAGTCCAAATTGGACTAGGGAAGGGGGGTGCCCCCTTCCTTCTTTCTCCTTCTCCCTTCCCTTCTCCTATTCCAACAAGGAAAGGAGGAGTCCTACTCCCGGTGGGAGTAGGACTCCCCCCTTGGCGCGCCCTCCTCCTTGGCCGGCGGCCTCCCCCTTGCTCCTTTATATACGGGGGCAGGGGGCACCCCATAGACACAACAATTGATCATTGATCTCTTAGCCGTGTGCGGTGCCCCTCTCCACCATATTACACCTCGATAATATCGTAGCGGTGCTTAGGCGAAGCCCTGCGTCGGTAGAACATCAACATTGTCACCACGCCGTCGTGCTGACGAAACTCTCCCTCAACACTCGGCTGGATCAAAGTTCGAGGGACGTCATGGAGCTGAACGTGTGCTGAACTCGGAGGTGCCGTGCGTTCGGTACTTGATCGGTCGGATCGTGAAGACGTACGACTACATCAACCGCGTTGTGTTAACGCTTCCGCTTTCAGTCTACGAGGGTACGTGGACAACACTCTCCCCTCTCGTTGCTATGCATCACCATGATCTTGCATGTGCGTAGAATTTTTTTTGAAATTACTACGTTGCCCAACAACCCACACACCCTATTATTATGCGGCAACGACAGCCTCACACCGCAGCCGAACCTGTGAACCCTCGTACTCCTCTCCGCGTGGGCATCCACTGCCGCGTCTTCCCTAGCTCCGCGTCGTCCTCTTCCTAGGCCTCACCGTCGTCCACCAGCTACATCAATAAATGACTTCCATCGGAAGAGTACTATACGTGGAGAGGCTGACAACTGGGTCCACAGCCGCAGCAAGGAAGTGCAACCTTGTTACGCGCAAATAATGATTCCTCCACCAGAAAGCAGGGACCCACCGGACAGGCCACCGTATTTCGTGAAAAAATGTTTCCCCCCTGACTGCTGGGACCCACCAACTAAATCTTCGCACGCAAGGAAGTGCCTCCATATTAGGCGCGAAAAAATGAATCCTCCCACTGACTGCTGGGACCCACCAGCTACATCTTCGCACGCAAGGAAGTGCCTCATTATCCTACCTGACAGTCGGGACCCACCTGGTCGAAGCGTACGTAGCGTTGTCATTCTGGTCGCGAACGTGTACGTACATACTGGTCGATCGGTCTGTCTACAGGCTGCAGCGATGAACCATGGCCGAGTAAGGAAGGGCACGTGTCGTAGTAGAGGCGCGCACATAGCATGTCACGCAGTCCCGTTAATATCGTGTACACGTACGTGCAGCCAGGGTGCAAGAAAGAAAATACGACCACGTACGTACATATGGGCGGGGTCTCGAATGCCTACTTCCGCATACGTACGGCCAGGGCACGTGTACATGGAGAGGCAGTGACAGCGTCCTGTTCATCAGCAGCGAACCTGCTGGGTCGGAACAAAATGCGTCGTGTTAATCGGGAGCCAACCAGCTTGGATAGAATAGCCGAATCGAGGCCTGGTGTACTGCAGAACGGAGGAAACGGCCTTGTATTCGACCGCCTACGGTCGAAACGGGATCCTGTTCACCGGGAGTGGTGTGGCGTACCGCAAAATGAAGGAAACAGACTTCTCTTCAACCTCCTACGGTCGAAACGGGGTTCTGTTGATCGGGCGGGGTGTGGCGTACCACAAAACGGAGGAAACAAACTTGTGTTGGTGTGCTACAGTCAAAACGAGGGTCCTGTTCATCGGCAGCGGTGTGGCGTCCCACAAAACGGGACTCCACGGGGTACCGTTCAGCTCCAACATAACCTCCCCCAGCCTCCACCTGCGACTGTTCATCCACGGCGTCTCCCTCCTGCCTCCACCAACTACTGTTCATCCACGGGCTCCTGTTCATCCAGCCTCCACCGGTCCTCGATCGGCTATTGTTCAACCTTCCCTCTCCACGGGGTCTTGTTCAACCACCCCTACACGGGCTACTGTTCATCCAGCCCTCCAGCGGCTATTGTTTAACCAGCCCTCCACCGGGTCCTGTTCATCCACCCCCAACCAGCTCGATCGGGGTCCTGTTCATCCAACGACAACAACTTCTACTACCACGGGGTCCTGTTCATCCAACCCCCACCGGGAACTGTTCATCCACCCCCCCCAACAACCCTCACTGTTCATCAACATGCAGCAGGTTCGACCGGCTTCAGTTAGCACCAATAGTGATGGAATCGCTCGATCGGGTTCAGTTAACAGCCAGATCGATCGATCTCTCGGGTTCAGTAACACGTAGCCTGTAGTGAAATCGCTCGGTTCAGTAGGCGAACGCCTCGCTCGGGTTCAGTTAGAGCCCAACTCCTTGCACCGACGCGCGTACGTGTACGAGAGAAACATGCAATGCTCGGCCCTGACCACCCACCGTAACCGAGAACTCCCCGATGTTTTCCTCACCCTCGCTTCTACCACGATTTTTTCCGTCATGGACGGACCAAAGAATGTCATGCAGCTACGTCTCCGGCCGGCCCAGGATGAAACGCCCATTTTCTGTCATGTTTCTTGTCATAGAAGTAGGATCCCACCACATCTATGATGATACCGGGGTTTGTCACAATTATCGTCATAGAAGTGTCATAAGCATGATAGGAAAAAAATCGTTCGGCCCAAAATGGCACGGATGTGTCTTTTTTTTGTAGTAAAAGAAAGTTGAATAAGTTTCAACTAATGTTTATTATTTGCTTCCTTGAAAATCCTCCTCGTGCGGATCCTGAGTTCGTACGAGAAACCTGCACACGAACGAATCTTGTCGTGTTTTGTTCAGATATCATACGATTTTAACAAAATAAAAAAATAAAAAGTACTCGGTAATGCCTTTTTTGCCCTCTCCTCCTAGGGTTCACGTCGAGTGTAAGGAGGGCAAAAGGAGCGCCTAGGCAGAGCCCTATCCACCCCGCCATGACCAGAGGGACTCAACCCGGCAGGATCAGAGGGACGCCCCCTCCCCCGGCAGGGAAGACAATGTCGGGGTCGAGGTGCCCAGCTGGTGATGAAGGAGTTGCCGGTGCCCAGCTGGTGCTGAAGGTGCTGCCGACGTTTAGCTGGATTCCGAGTCGTCGTCTTTGGACTTGACGACCAAAGACTCGCCATCATTTTCTTTACCATTTGCGTCCTCCTAGTCATTGTCGCTCGAGGAGGAGCTTTCGCTATCGCACAAGCTTCCCGTGCAGCACCCTAGACGAGCGCCTAAAGGCCTGATGAACTTCCCGGAGAGCGCGTCGGATTCCACCAACTTGTAGTGGAGGAAGTGCCCCTCCACCAAGTAGCGGGTGCGAGCGAAGGATTTCCACTGTCCGTTGGCAGGGAACTCTACGTCCACCCAAACATCACCATTGAGGCAACCATTCACGCGCAACCACAACCCGAGCGGCTCGTCCACCTCCATTACCCTAGCAAAGGGACGAGGAAGCCGTAGCCTGCTCCTTGCCGGGGGCGGGGCTCCAGGAGGTGGAACAACCGGTGCCCCGGCATGTCCACCTCGACCACAACCGCCGTGATGACCATGACCTCGCCTGACGGCCCCACCCCGCGTGCTGGAACCAGCCTCCATGGGCGCAGTCGAGGAAGAGGTGTGGTGATGAGGAGAAGCTCTCGCTGCCACATCGGAAGCATGAGCACGACCTCTCCCTCTCTCCATGGTGACATAAGATGCATGGAGAACAAAGGAGATGGAGATGGATGAGCATCGCCTCCCATGTCGCCTCCTTTTATTGGGAAAGGCATGGGGGCTGGCTCTGCACTACCTTAGGGCTACTGCACCGCTCCCCCAATCCCGCGCCCTGTGTTTCTAACGGGCGCTTTACTCCACCAGCTGCCCAGCTTCGCCAATCCGGCATTTTGGCTCCTCTAATCAAGAGACTGCGACCACGACCGCCATTCTGCACCAATCCCATGTCCCATGCCTAATCCACGTCATGGGGAGGGAAAAGCTGCAGTAAAGGAGGGGGTGATGGTAGAGGAAACAGTTACTTCAAACCGCGCCTAGTCATGGGCTTGTCCACGCGGAGCCTGGTTGCAACCCACGTACGCACACGCCCCCAGTTTCTGGCACGGACGTTGAAAGCTATTTAAAAAACATGACAACGCCAGATGAAAGCTGGGGGCTGGCTCAAAGTTCGGGTTAATGAAGAAGCAAAGGAAATTCAAAACATTGGCATCAATCCATCCGGACCAACGTTGTCTTGCCTGTGCATTGTTTGGGCCTCGCCCAATGATGCCCGACAGGACATGTGGCCAAGGCCTGGGGGTTCCTGTCGGTGTATTAAACATGGGTGTGTAATACCCAGACTTATTCACAGGCAAGTAGTAGCTCTCTCGCCAAACGAATGCCTCAATGGAAGCTCCCAAGTCAAGGAAGCAACTCTTCAAGAGATCAAAGAGTGCATCAAGAAGACCAAGACAAAACAGAAAGAAGAAGTACTAGAAGTAGGTCTCGCCGGCAAGGTCGAACCGACAAGACAAAGGCCCGACAAGCCCCGCGGCAAGCAGATCCCTGCCAACCACCAGCGCTCCATCTCACCAGATAGCTGGTAGCCATTCGGTGAGGTGTCGAGCCGCACGCGGAGCGTTGGATCTTGCATGCCCCTGTCAGCTCACCGGAAAACAAATTACCTTTATAGACACACATCATAATGGTGTGTCAAGATAACGGGAGGTAGTTGAGCAAGCGGTGCGGCAACCTTGCCGGGGCTCCTCCTCCTTACAACACCTCATGATACATTAATGCATTTTTGTCCTAACTAGGACAGTTAGGTGTGATAGCACTGTTTCTATCTAATCATCATTTAATGACCCTTTTGCCCCTGTGGTAACCCCTTGATTTATAAAAAGAGGGCTAAGGAAACCTTTACGAGGGTTGGAACCCATTGTAACCTCAACCACACATGCCTGTGCAGCTGCTTTCTCCTCATACCATGCTGGGGGAGAGCGCTCTATGCACTCACACACATCCAATACATCCAAGCAGGAGTAGGGTTTTACGGTTCATAGTGGCCCGAACCTGGGTAAATCTTGTTGTCCCTCTTGTTGTTCTTCCTCTTTGTGTTGAGTGCACCCCCTTGCCGAACCAGAAGGGGCAGCATTGTCCCATAGATCGCCGGCTCCACGCCAACATCTTTGGCTGAACCAAAAGGGGTAACATTGTCCCATAGATTGCCGGCTCCATGTTGACAATGACCTTGACAGAATCTCCTTGCGTGCCTGAGGGAGTCCTGGATTAAGGGGTCCTCGGGCGTCCGACCTGTTGGACATGGGCCGGACTGATGGGCCGTGAAGATACAAGACAGAAGACTCTCTCCCGTGTCCGGATAGGACTCTCCTTGGCGTAGATGGCAAGCTTGGCGTTCAGATATGAAGATTCCTTTCTCTGTAACCGACTTTGTACAACCCTAGTTCCCTCCGGTGTCTATATAAACCGGAGGGTTTAGTCCATAGAGGCAAGGATAATCATACTCATACAGGCTAGACTTCTAGGGTTTTAGCCATTAAGATCTCGTGGTAGATCAACTCTTGTAATACTCATATATTCATCAAGATCAATAAGCAGGAAGTAGGGTATTCCCTCCATAGAGAGGGCCTGAACCTGGGTAAACATCGTGTCCCCTGTCTCTGTTACCATCGACCTTAGACGCATAGTTCGGGACCCCCTACCCGAGATCCGCCGGTTTTGACACCGACATTGGTGCTTTCATTGAGAGTTCCACTGCATCGTCACCAGGAGGTTCGATGGCTCCATCAATCATCTACAACAATTCCGCCCTGGAGGAGGTTTTTCTCCTCAGCCAGATCTTTGTGTTCGGTGGCTTCGCACTACGGACCAACTCGCTTGGTCATCTAGAGCAAATCGACAGCTACGCCCCAGGTCACCAGATTAGTTTTGGAAATCTGGACTATGCTGCTGATATCCGAGGAGACTTGATCATCCAAGGATTCGTGCCCCCAACCTCCTCTCTGGCCTGAGATCCGGAGCGTACCGCCAGGTCCGAAAACGGGCTCCTTGAGCTCGCCGGACTATCTGCAGCCACTAAGCCCATTGTGGGAGAGCCGGGGGAAAAAGTGTCGCTGGCAACTGCCATAAAGCCGAACCCTTCTCCGGACACTAGCTCCGAATCCTCGGAGTCAGCATCGTGCGAGTTCGGCCGAGGAGTCTCCCTCTCGACGTACTCCATGGGCTCTCTTCTCTCGGGCCAAACCTCGCCTTTAAGCGAGGCTCTGGACTTAATGCGATCCCTTGTCATTACGGAGGAGCAACGTCCGAACTATGCCCAGCTCGAACTAGGGGCTGAGAGCAGGGAATTTCACGTCCCACCCACCACCCACTTTATAGCCACTGTCGAGGACTTAACCGACATGCTCGATTACGGACGACGATGCCGGAGAAGAACAGGCCCAAAACCCGCCGTTCACCGGACGCCGGACAGCCACTTCTTCGTATGACGTGTATATGGTGGATACACCCAAAGAGAACAGCGGCTACGACAAGGAAGATCCAGTCGAGGATAAACCTCCTGAGATACAACCGAAGCGCCGACGTTAGCGGCGCCGCTCTAAATCACGTCGTGGAAAAGACAGCAATACCGGCACAGGAGAAAACAATACTCTGGATGATGCCGAAGACAATGAAGACCCTGATGAGCCAACGTCCGGACAGGACGAACGGGAAGATGGGTGAGTGTAATGACCAAACCTCGAAGGATTTGAGTCTCTGTGCTTACAGTGCTAGTCCCTGGATCGACTCGCTAGCACACACAGTACATATGAATATCAACTAACAAGTGCATCATTTACTATAACGTATGATCCATAATTCATAAGGTATTACAAACTAAGTAGCACATAGCTAGCTTTATTCAATAATAACAGCAGAAATGTAGCCTAACAAATGATGAGTCCCGTCAATGCCCACTGGCGAAATGTTGAGTGAAGACTCGCGGCCCTACTGTATCTCACTGATCACCTGAATATCCTGCAACATGATAAGTTGCAGCCACAAAGGGTCAATACATTGAATGTATTGGCAAATTACACATAATGATATAGCAAACCTACATCCACAAAGCAGAGCATGACAAACAAAACACTCAAGTTTGGTTTCGCGTAAAACTACCTTCACCTACCTCCACGACATAGGCAAGGTGCACACAACACAGATGACAAAGATCTTGAAGATGTCTTAGGTGCGCTCAGTCCTGGCGCATTCTCTAGGGACAATAGAGCGCTCAGCCCGTGATGCATTCACATGAGAAAAAGCCCCGACAACTCAAGTGCGCTCAGCCATGGCGCATTCTCTAGGGACAATAGAGCGCTCAGCCAGTGACGCATTCACCTGAGTAAAAGTCCCGAGCCTACAGCTATAAGCGCTCACCACTTCCATGCATCATCACTCGACACATGCCCACGTCTACCATAGCAAGTTGATCACACCAACACATAATACAATCAATACCAAAACATGACCGCACGGCCAGGCCAAACATATATCATAGCATAAAACCACACTTGCATAGCAGAATATAGGATAAGCAAAATCAAAGTGCAAACTTGCCTTGAACAGTATTGAAGTACTCTAATGCTTAATTCTGATCCGCTTCACACTTCGGACAATCTATATGATAACGAAGGCACCGATAAATAAACCGTGCCCACATAACACCACAATACAGTCAACAGCAATGAATTCAAATAAAAACTTAAATAGCATAACATATCGCTAGGTATAGATTATGTACATGCTAGTAGGATCACAATGCAAAAAGAATCAACTAATTTGGATCAACGGTTTAAAAGATATGGCCTCCGGAAGTTTGAATTCAAATTTAAACAAATTCAAATTTGAATAGTTCAAAAATGTGAAATTTTGGTTCTACTGGATGCTCCTAGTCAATATGAGTGTATAGGAAAAAGAATCGATTAATTTGGAGTTACGGATCTCAATATATACTTAAATGAAATTTTGATATGGAATCTATCAAAAGAATATTGTGTCAAAATAGATCTCTTCGAAGAACTGCTGCTGCTATGGATGTGCCACGTGGCGCATTACTATTGCCTGTGATGTGTTCGCTGTGGAGGTTAAACGACGGACGGCCGCAACTTAACAGATAACGGTTCGGAAATAAATAAAAAACACAGATGATCTAATCCCGGCCGTTTAAAGAAGATTGGACGGCAGGGAGACGTGCTCACCTGAGAACAGAGCTGGGCGTCGTCGGAGTTGGAGAAGGACTGCGCCGGCGTCTCGGTGGTGATGCGGGCGACGGCTACTGAGGGCCTCTGGCTACGCAGATATGATCTACGAGTGGAGAGCGTGACGGAGATGAAGTGGGTGACCTCCGACACAATTGGAGCTTGCTCCGGTGGCGACAGTGATCGGCTGGAGCGGTGGCAGCAGAAACTAGCTCTGGTCGAGGTTGATGCGGTCGCTACGCTGCTCCCCTGCGCGAATTAGAAGTTGAGGGAGAGAGGGAAGCTCAAAGCGAACAATACATAAGGAAAGGTCAGGGCGGAAACCTTCTGTAGGTGACGAATTTGACCGGCGGAAAGCTTCTGCGGCGGCTGAACTTCGGCGAGATCGGGACGACTTGATAGGGCAAGGGCGATGGTGATTTTGGCAAAAGTCGAACTAGTAGGACACAGGCAGTATTTATATGGGGTCAGTACTGGGCTAGGGGCAGCAGGTCGATCGAAATCGATCGATACGATTCGACCTGGGTTCGGCTACAGAAGTTCAGGATGAACACGGCTGAGATGGGAGATGACAAGTGGGCCCTAGCAGCCAGTGGCTGCAGCAAGGGGGCGACGGGCTGCGCGTCGCTGCGTACCGGTTTGGGTGCCCACTGGGCCACGGTGTGGGGCGCTGCTGGGCCGCGGGCTGGCGGGCTGGCCGTCCAGCTCGCTGGCTCTCTCTCCCTCTCTCTCTCTCTTAAAAAAATATTTGCTACAGGAATTAAACTTATAGCTAAATAAAATACTAAGCTGGAAATATAAAATAACAAAAACACACAGTAAAATATTATATCTAAATTAGAAACAGTGAACATTTTTACAACACAAATACACTTAAAAAACAATTATGCAATACAAGCACATAAAGAGCAGCATAAACAACTAATAAATAATTTTGAGTTCAAAAACTCCAAAATAATTTGGTTAGACACCAGAATATATTCTTAGCGTTTTCCAAATATAATTAATAGGGGAGAAGTCATATTATCTCCACTCCAAATATATTGCCTTGAGTTGGAAAACACTTCAAATATTCAGAAAAATTAAATAAGCATAGAAATCATGAAGAAAAGAATGATACTATTAACATTCCAAATTTTAAAAATTTGGGATGTTACAAATCTACCGCCCTTAAAATGAATCTCTTCCTCGAGATTCGAGTTGGCTAGCAAAGGTTAAAGATGGGTACTTGATATAATCCATACTCCAAAGTTTCAAGGCTTACTCATTGCATATTCCAAATCTCCCTTGACATGACTAAATTAATATGATGCATCAATGCTGAAAGAATGGTCACAATACTTGATCTTAATTAAGAACCTTACCAAAGGCTGATGCATTATCTGATCTTCCTACCCTCATGTGATTCACGTGTCCACTCTCGAAGTGATCAATCTCCCTCCAGAATTCCCACTGTCATAATTGATGTTCTTCAACAGGGGACAGTTGTTTGAATAATGCCCTAGCTCCCTGCACCTGTAACAAAGTAACTGACTGATATCCTTCGTGGGCGTTGAAGGGTTGTGGTTGTTGTTGTCATTCATCTGTCCACTATGGTTGTGTCCATTACCATGGTGATGATTATACCCATCATGGTTATGACCATTATACACATCCACTTCAGAATCATAGTACTCAGAAGATGCTGACGAATTATGGTGCTTCCGTGATCCTCCAGAGTTGAACTTTGCGCCACTTGCCTTCCTCTTGCGGTTCTCCACCTCTTGAAACTTGCCTTCATGTACAATCGCCTTATCAATAAGCTCTTGACAGTTGTTGAATGTCGCCACTCTCAACTGAACACTCAACTGATCATCCAGACCTTCAAGAAACTTTTCTTGTCTAGCTGCATCAGTGTTAACATCATTAGGGGCATAGTGTGCTAGATTATTGAATTCCTCGACATATGCATTCATAGTGCGACCTTCCTGACGTAAGCTGCGAAACTCCTTCTTCTCCAGACTCATAGCACCAGCAGACACATGTGCGGCGCGAAAACCTGCCTGAAACTGTGCCCAAGTGATAGTAGCAATATGATAAGTGACCAAGTAATTGTCCCACCATGCTGCGGCTGGTCCTTCTAACAAATGCGAGGCAAACCGCACTCTCTCTGCATTAGTGCAACCAACTGTGTCCAAATTCCTATTAACGGAGCACAGCCAATCATCAGCCACAATAGGTTCAGGGGTGCTAGAAAACCTCTGAGGATTCAACCTCAAGAAACGAGTAAGGGCATCAACTTGGGGTGGTGGTGGATTGTTGTTGTTGTTGTTGTTCTGGTTCTGAACAAGTAACTGGATCAACTGAGACTGTCCCTGAAGCAACTACTGCATGTATGGCGGTATGTCATTGTTGTTGTTGTCTCCTGTACCACTGGCTCTAGAGTTACAGCTCGGCGGCATCTGATGGGTAAGCTGGGGTGAGATATAGACAGAAATAGGTCTAAGGGAAAAACACTACCCATATGCTCATGCTAGCAATTAAAACTCCAACAACAACAAAAACAAACACTAGATTCACACAATTCACACAAGTCACCAAAACTATCCTAAAGTAATCACATGAAAAGAGCACATATGATCAATCAAAGCACCCAATTGCATAATACAAACAACCCACGAAATATGACAACACAAAAAGCAATGACCAACCAAACATATGACATATCACAAAACACGAGCAAAACCTACAGGTAAGGTCATATCCACAAGAGATATGATCTCATGATACTACCGCAAATGGATTATCGAACACAACTTAGAAATGGTGGTCTGCCAACTAAACTCCTCAAAAGATACTAATATAATTCCAGGGGTCATCTATACTTGAAAAGAAAAGATGTAAGTACAAGAGTATGAAATTCCAAGTAGACAACAAGTTGTAAAGTAAGTTTTCACTCCTATGGCTTTTCTAATCCATTTTCTAGGGTCACGACCTACAGTCAACACACTGCTCTGATACATCTGTAACGACCAAACCTCGAAGGATTTGAGTCTCTGTGCTTACAGTGCTAGTCCCTGGATCGACTCGCTAGCACACACAGTACATATGAATATCAAATAACAAGTGCATCATTTACTATAACGTATGATCCAGAATTCATAAGGTATTACAAACTGAGTAGCACATAGCTAGCTTTATTCAATAATAACAGTGGAAATGTAGCCTAACAAATGATGAGTCCCGTCAATGCCCACTGGCGAAATGTTGAGTGAAGACTCGCGACCCTACTGTATCTCACTGATCACCTGAATATCCTGCAACATGATAAGTTGCAGCCACAAAGGGTCAATACATTGAATGTATTGGCAAATTACACATAATGATATAGCAAACCTACATCCACAAAGCAAAGCATGATAAACAAAACACTCAAGTTTGGTTTCGCGTAAAACTACCTTCACATACCTCCACGACATAGGCAAGGTGCACACAACACAGATGACAAAGATCTTCAAGATGTCTCAAGTGCGCTCAGTCCTGGCGCATTCTCTAGGGACAATAGAGCGCTCAGCCAGTGACGCATTCACATGAGAAAAAGCCCCGACAACTCAAGTGCGCTCAGCCATGGCGCATTCTCTAGGAACAATAGAGCGCTCAGCCAGTGATGCATTCACCTGAGTAAAAGTCCCGAGCCTACAGCTATAAGCGCTCACCACTTCCATGCATCATCACTCGACACATGCCCACGTCTACCATAGCAAGTTGATCACACCAACACATAATACAATCAATACAAAAACATGACAACACGGCCAGGCCAAACATATATCATAGCATAAAACCACACTTGCATAGCAGAATATAGGATAAGCAAAATCAAAGTGCAAACTTGCCTTGAACAGTATTGAAGTACTCTAATGCTTAATTCTGATCCGCTTCACACTTCGGACAATCTATATGATAACGAAGGCACCGATAAATAAACCGTGCTCACATAACACCACAATACAGTCAACAGCAATGAATTCAAATAAAAACTTAAATAGCATAACATATCGCTAGGTATAGATTATGTACATGCTAGTAGGATCACAATGCAAAAAGAATCAACTAATTTGGATCAACAGTTTAAAAGATATGGCCTCCGGAAGTTTGAATTCAAATTTAAACAAATTCAAATTTGAATAGTTCAAAAATGTGAAATTTTGGTTCTACTGGATGCTCCTAGTCAATATGAGTATATAGGAAAAAGAATCGATTAATTTGGAGTTACGGATCTCAATATATACTTAAATGAAATTTTGATATGGAATCTATCAAAAGAATATTGTGTCAAAATAGATCTCTTCGAAGAACTGCTGCTGCTGTGGATGTGCCATGTGGCGCATTACTATTTCCTGTGATGTGTTCGCTGTGGAGGTTAAATGACGGACGGCCGCAACTTAACAGATAACGGTTCGGAAATAAAAAAACACATATGATCTAATCCCGACCGTTTAAAGAAGATCGGACGGCAGGGAGACGTGCTCACCTGAGAACAGAGCTGGGCGTCGTCGGAGTTGGAGAAGGACGGCGCCGGCGGCTCGGTGGTGATGTGGGCGACGGCTACAGAGGGCCTCCGGCTACGCAGATATGACCTACGAGTGGAGAGCGCGACGGAGATGAAGTGGGTGACCTCCGACACAATTGGAGCTTGCTCCGGTGGCGACAGTGACCGGCTGGAGCGGTGGCATGGGAAACTGGCTCTGGTCGAGGTTGATGCGGTCGCTACGCTGCTCCCCTGCGCGAACTAGAAGTTGAGGGAGAGAGGGAATCTCAAAGCGAACAATACATAAGGAAAGGTCAGGGCGGAAACCTTCTGTAGGTGACGAATTTGACCGGCGTAAAGCTTCTGCGGCGGCAGAACTTCGGCGAGATCGGGACAACTTGATAGGGCAATGGCGATGGTGATTTTCGCAAAACTCAAACGAGTAGGACACAGGGAGTATTTATATGGGGTCAGTACTGGGCTAGGGGCAGCAGGTCGATCAAAATCGATCGATACAATTCGACCTGGGTTCGGCTACAGAAGTTCAGGATGAACACGGCTGAGATGGGAGATGACAAGTGGGCCCTAGCAGTCAGTGGCTGTAGCGAGGGGGCGACGGGCTGCGCGTCGCTGCGTACCGGTTCGCGTGGCCACGGGGCCGCGGTGTGGGGCGCTGCTGGGCCGCGGGCTGGCTGGCTGGCCGTCCGGCTCGCTGGCTCTCTCTCCCTCTCTCTCTCTTAAAAAAACTATTTGCTACGGGAATTAAACTTATAGATAAATAAAATACTAAGCTGGAAATATAAAATAACAAAAACACATAGTAAAATATTATATCTAAATTAGAAACAGTGAACATTTTTACAACACAAATACACTTAAAAAACAATTATGCAATACAAGCACATAAATAGCATCATAAACAACTAATAAATAATTTTGAGTACAAAAACTCCAAAATAATTTAGTTAGACACCAGAATATATTCTTAGCGTTTTCCAAATATAATTAATAGGGGAGAAGTCATATTATCTCCACTCCAAATATATTGAATGATCCTATTAACATTCCAAATTTCAAAAATTTGGGATGTTACAGTGAGTCAGCCCTGATGAACAGGCCGTAAACGAAGACTCGGAGGACAGTAATTATCTTCCGCTCTCCGAGGATGAGGTGAGCCTCGGCAACGAGGATTTTATCATGCCTGAGGAACCTCTCGAGCAGGAGCGCTTTAAGCGCCGGCTAATAGCCACTGCAAGGAGCCTGAAAAAGAAGCAGCAGCAGCTTCAAGCTGATCAAGATCTACTCAATGATAGGTGGACTAATGTCCTGGCAGCCGAGGAATAGGGCCTTGAGCGCCCAACCAAAAGTTACCCAAAGCGTAAATTGCTACCCCAATTTGACTACGAGGCCCTCGAGCCCGCGCCATCATCACGTAATGTGGCTGACCGACCACCACGTGGCCAGGAAAAAGCGGCAACTCAAGCCGAACACCAGCCCGTACTACCTCACCATAAAGGCAGAGATAAAACAGCTCGGGGATATACATATGACCTGCGGCAGGACCTGGACAGTAGAGCAGGATAGACCAGATCGATCTACGGATCATGGGGGCGTGCCCCGACACGCAACGACGGCTATCTAGCCGGACATGACAAGCATAATCATGCCCGGGCCAAAAACCGCAGACGGACTCCATCCGAGCTACATCGCGACATGGCCCACTATAGAGGCGCCGCACACCCCCTTTGCTTCACTGATGAAGTAATGGAGCACGAATTCCCAGAAGGGTTTAAACCCGTGAACATCGAATCATATGATGGGACAACAGACCCCGCGGTATGGATCGAAGATTTTCTCCTCCATATTCATATGGCCCACGGTGACGATCTTCATGCCATCAAATACCTCCCACGAAAACTAACGGGACCAGCTCGGCATTGGTTGACTAGCCTGCCTGAAAACTCCATTGGCAGCTAGGAGGACCTGGAAGACGCGTTCCGCGATAACTTCCAAGGTACATACGTCCGACCTCCGGATGCCGATGACTTAAGCCACATAGTCCAACAGCCCGGAGAGTCAGCCAGGAAGCTCTAGACTAGGTTCTTAATTAAAAAGAACCAAATTTTCGATTGTCCGGACGCCGAAGCCCTCGCGGCCTTTAAGCATAGCATCCGAGATGAGTGGCTTGCCCTCCACCTCGGTCAAGACAAACCAAAATCCACACCGGCCCTTACCGCTCTGATGACCCGCTTTTGCGCGGGAGAGGATAGCTGGCTCGCTCGTAGAAGCAACAGCACCAGTGATCCGGGCACTTCGGAAGTTCGAGACGGCAACGGCAAGCCACGACCCAATAAACAAAAGCATCGAAATAACAATGAAGGAACGCAAGACACGACGGTCAACGCCGGATTTAGCGGCTGCAAACCCGGTCAACGGAAAAAGCCATTCAAGGCAAACAAAGACGGAGCATCCAATTTAGACAAGATACTTGATCGGCCCTGCCAGATTCGTGTCACCCCCGATAAACCGGCTAATCATACCAACAGAAGATGTTGGGTCTTTAAACAAGCTGGCAAGCTTAATGCCGAGCACAAGGGGAAGGGGCCGCCCAGTGACAGCGACGACAAAGAGACTCGCCAACCAAACACCGGGGGTCAAAAGCAATTTCCCTCCGAAGTAAAAACAGTAAACATGGTATACGTGATGCGCATCCCTGCAGGGGAGCGCAAGCGCGCACTACGGAACGCCTACGCCATAGAGCCGGTCGCCCCAAAATTTAGCTAATGGGCGGCCTGCCCGATCAATTTTGATCGCAGGGACCACCCAGCCAGTATCCGTCACGAAGGGTCGGCAACTCTGGTCCTCGACCCAATTATCGATGGGTTCCATCTCACGAAAGTCCTTATGGACGACGGCAGTAGCCTTAATCTACTCTACCAAGACACTGTCCGCAAGATGGGCATTGATCCTTCAAGAATCAAGCCCACCACAACTACCTTCACAGGAGGAGTACCCGGCATAGAAGCTCACTGCACGGGCTCAATTACATTGGAAGTCGTTTTCGGCTCGCCGAACAACTTTTGAAGTGAAGGCTTGACCTTCGATATCGTCCCTTTCTGCAATAGCTACCATGCACTGCTCAGGCGTAACACTTTTCTTCGTTTTAATATGTTTCCACACTACGCCTATCTACAGCTTAAGATGCCCGGTCCATGTGGTGTCATTATGGTACACGGAAATACGGAACGCTCCCTCCGTATAGAGAAACATACTTCGCGGCTACTGCAGCCGAAGCACATAGCGGCCTCATCAAGCCGCGTATCTCATCGGCCATCAAGCCGCCGGTCCCTATTAAACAGGACCGATCAATCTCATAGCTGGATTAGCAGTTCGGCCTCCGTCGTTCACCTCATATAGCCACGAAGTTTATAACGCGCATACATAATTATGCACTTAAAATACCCTGGTCATCGGCGGAGGCACAATACATTCAAGCCTACAATACGGCCCGCACTCGCATAGCCTTTTCCCCTTTTTTCTAACTTTTTTTTATTTTTATCACATGTGACTCAAAGCGTGGTCATCTTACGGACTCTTTCTGAGTTCAGCTTCATACAGATAACCAAAGGCTATTCCTACTAAGGAGTCCTTTCGCCGAGGCAAGGCAGCGCAGACGTGCGACAGGAGGTCCAAATGATTTTTGTAGACCGCACTCTTCATTTCAAACCTGTAAAGTGCCTTGTTCCTCAGCCTTCGACCCCTGGCATGATAAATAGCCCGGGTAGTGGCGTTATAATCTGCATGCACCGTGGCACAAATCGCCAGGGGCTCAATATGGAAACATATGAATTGCCGACAAGTCCGAACAGCTTTATAGCACACTTTGGCGTCACGTGTTTGTCCTTATATGCATCAGCTCCGAATCATGTCTTTGGTCAATAGTTGGGTTGCCCGGCTCCTATGCCTGCTACCTTACGTTCCGCCCTATCGGCTAAGGTTGTAAAGGGAGAACTACTCCAATTGCGTTTCCGGTTCATCTGGTCAAGTTCCTCAGTTGAGAAAGCCGAAAACTGACTGTCATGATCACTACAAAGAAAAGACACATCCGTGACATTTTGGGCCGAACGAATTTTTTTTCTGTCATACTTATGACACTTCTATCATGATAATTGTGACAAAACCAGGTATCATCATAGATGTGGTGGGCTCCTACTTCTATGACAAAAAATCATGACAGAAAATGGGCTTTTCGTCCTAGGCGGGCTGGAGACGCAACTGCATGACATTCTTTGGGCCGTCCATGACGGACAAAACCCTGGTAGAAGCAAGGGCGAGGAAAATATCGGGGGAGTTCCCGGTTATGGTGGGTGGTCAGGGGCCGAGCGATGCGCGTTTCTCTTGTACGTACGCGCGTGTGTGCGAGGCGTTGCGCTCTAACTGAACCCGAGCGAGCCATTGGGCTCTAACTGAACCCGAGCGATTGCACTGCAGGCTATGCGTTACTGAACCCGTGCGATCGATCAATCCCTTGCTGTTAACTGAACCCGAGTGATTCCTTCTCTACTGCTGCTAACTGAAGCCGATCGTGCACTGCTGCCTCCTTCCCTTGATGAACAGTGAGCGTTGTTGGGGGGTTTGGATGAACTGTTCCCGATGGGGGTTGGATGAACAGGACCCCGTGGTAGTAGAGGCCGTTGCCGCTAGATGAACAGTAGCCCAATCGATCGAGCCGGTGGATGAATAGGACCCCGTGGAGGGCTGGATGAACAGGACCCCATGGAGGGCTGGTTGAACAGTAGCCGGTGGAGGGCTGGTTGAACAGTAGCCGGTGGAGGGATGGATGAACAGTAGCCCATGGAGGGGTGGTTGAACAGGACCCCCGTGGAGAGGGCTGGTTGAACAGTAGCCGGTGGAGGAGCGCGCGGTGGAGGCTGGATGAATAGTCGCAGGTGGAGGCTGGAGAAGGTCGACGGTGGATGAACAAGAGCCCGTGGAGGCTGGAGGAGGTCGACGGTGCAGATGAACAGTATCCCGTGGAGTCCCGTTTTGCGGTACGCCACACCCCTCCCGATGAACAGGACCCCCGTTTCAACCGTAGTGCTCCAACACAAGTCCGTTTCCTCCGTTTTGCGGTACGCCACACCCCTCCCGATCAACAGGACCCCGTTTCAACCATAGGAGGTATGTTTCCTCCGTTTTGCGGTACGCCAAACCCCTCCCGATGAACAGGATCCTGTTTCCACAGTGGTTGGCCGAACACAAGGTCGTTTCCTCCGTTCTGCGTTACGCCAGGCCTCGTTTCCATCGCCTGTTCCGTCCAAGCCGGTTGGCTCCCGATGAACAGCACGCATTCCGTTGCCTCCCGATGAACATGACGCATTTCGTTGCCTCACCATGAAAACGACGATGACGCAGTTTCTCGGTTTTGACCCAGGCATGTACACGAGCCCTGGCCATACGTATGCGTGAGTAGGCGTTCGAGACCCCGCCTGTATGTACGTACGTGGCCATATTTTCTTTCTTGCACCCTGGCCGCCGTACGTACGCTACGTGCGCGCCTCTACTACGACATGTGCGCGCCTCTACTATGACACGTGCCCTTCCTTACACGGCCACGGTTCATCGCTGCAGCCTGCAGACAGACCGATCGACCAGTATGTACGTACACGTTCGCGACCAGAATGACAAACGCTATGTACGCTTCGACCGGGTGGGTCCCGACTGTCAGGCCCTTCCTTGCGTGCAAAGATGTAGGTGGTGGGTCCCAGCAGACAGGGGGGCGAATAATTTTTTTTGCCCGTAATATAGACGCACTTCCTTGCATGCGAAGATGTAGCTGCTGGGTCCCAGCAGTCAGGGGGAAATGTTTTTTCGTGAAATATGGTGGCCTGTCAGGTGGAGGGATCATTATTTTCCGCGTAATAAGGAGGCACTTCCTTGCTGCGGCCGTGGACCCAGCTGTCAGCCTCTCCACGTACAGTACTCTTCCGATGGAAGTCGTTCCTTGACCACGTTGACCACGCCGCGCCGAGAGCACCAGGGCGGTGGACAATGGCGAGGCCTAGGAAGGGGACGACGCAGAGCTGGGGAAGACGCGGCAGTGGATGCCCATGCAGAGAGGAGTACGAGGGTTCACTGGTTCGGCTTCGGTGTGAGGCTACCGTCGCCGCAGAATAACAGTGGGTGTGGGTGAGTGGATGGATAGCCTGGCCAGCGGTGGGAGTAGTAGGTGGCGGTGAGGCCTCCGCGGCAGCATAGCCGGCCATGGGAGGCAGGAGCAGGCGGCACGACCGGCGCTGCTTTGGGTGACTGAAGCGAGAAGACCAGAGGTTGAGGAAGCAGTACGGCCGTTGGATGGACATCGTACGGTCACTGGAGGTAGAATCGTTCATATTGACTAAGTTGACAAAGCCCTCCATCCCCATCAACTTAGTAGGCCCACAAGTCAGCATCCCACGTAGGGGGGTATTCATTTTTTGGTGCGTAATAAGGAGGCACTTCCTTGCGTAAGAAGATATAGCTGGTGGGTCCGACCTGTCAGCGGGGGGAACGTTTTTTTTGCGAAATACAGAGGCCCTTCCGGTGGTTCCCAGATGTCAGGTGGAGGAATCATTATTTTGCGCGTAATAAGGAGGCATTTCCTTGTGTGCGGCCGTGGACCCAGCTGTCAGCCTCTCCACGTACAGTCCACTTCCGATGGATGTCGTTCGTTGACCACGTTGACCACGCCGCGCCGAGAGCACCAGGGCGGTGGACGACGGCAAGGCCTACGAATTGAACGACACGGAGCCGGGGAAGACACGGCAGTGGCTACCCAAGCGGTGGGGAGTACGAGGGTTGACTGGTTCGGCTGTCGTCGCCGGAAAATAACAGGAGGTGTGGGTGAGTAGAGGGATAGACAGGCCAGGGATGCGAGTATGGTGGGACCTAGAGGCCTGCCTGGCAGCACAGCCGGCCACGGGAGGCTGGAGCAGGCGGTTCCGCCGGCCCTGGTTTGGGCGGCTGGAGCAGGAAGATCAGAGACTGAAGAAGCACGATTGCCGTTAGATTGACATCTAACGGTCTGACGCTGGTAGAGTCGATTGTTGACTAAGTTTCTTTTTTTGAGAAACCTTGTGTACGCATGAACTTAGTAGGCCCACAAGTCAGCCTCCAAATCTGTAGCAGACAACATAGAGCCCATTTGCTATAAAATTTATAATTTGCAGCCCATTTGCTAATTCTTAAGTAATTTATTACAGCCCATTTTCTGCCCAGGACCATGGTCAAAAAGTTCAACCTTATTTTGCATATTTCGGTGGAGTCCAAACTGTTGTAATCCCGAAATGACAAACATTTTTTTTAAAACTTATTGATTTGCCAAAAAATCGTTTTGTTTTTGTAAGCAAATAAGACGTGGGACAATTGAGTTGGTTTAAGGGAAAATGAGTTGTAAAGAAATCAGCGCTGGGAGGGAAAACAACAACAAAAATAAGGATGTAAATATGAAAAGGGAACTTTATGTATTTTCAATATAATGATACGTGTATATGAACTAGTAAAACTATAGGTAGAGATTAGAAAACGGATGTAGGACATGGCGTTTCAAGAGGAAAATAGAACTGGGTTGTGTGTTTGATTAAGTAAAAAAACTGCCTGCGGATGTTGTAAGAAAAAATATAACTAACGCCGGCAGGCCAGAGGCCTGTAGATACCTGCTGGATCTTTGTGCCCCATTGTCGTTATGGGCTGGGCCTATTAAAAATAAAACCAAGCCTGAGCAGTCTACAGCCCAGTTGAAACTTGCTCGACCTGAAAAAAGAATATACCTGCTCAACAAATGAGATAATTCTGCAAGTACAGACTGAAAACTGGGATGCAGCAGGTATATTGTTTTTTCATCATGATAATAAGTGCATGCACTTGTTTCGAAAAATTTGGAGAACTGGGAATTCGAACGGCAGGTGCTTATGCTACCCATCAAATAAAAATTAGGTGCCTGAAAATTCGTTTCGAAACAAATGATTCAACTTTATATCCATGTCGACCCTCGGCATGATGGTTGTATGCAAATGCCAAGTTCATACCGAAAGATCGTTAACAACAATACCAACTTGCGGACGACAAGGTAGTACATGTACCAATTGCTACCTTGCTATTTTTATTTCTTCAGAATATAAAAGTAGATTTCTACCATCCATATTACAATTTTGTTACCATCTCTTCGCCTAACTAGTGCACCTATACAATTTTCCATTGTATTGGGTGTGTTCTGGACACAAGAGATTTCTTGTATTTAGTTGCAGGGTTGTTTGAGAGAGACCATCTTCATCCTATGCCTCTCACGGATTGATAAACCTTAGGTCATCCACTTGAGGGAAAATTGTACTGTCCTACAAAACTCTGCGCTTGGAGGCCCAAAACGTGTCTACAAGAATAAAGTTGCATAGTAGACATCAAGCTCTTTTCTGGTGCCATTGCCGGGGAGGTGAGTGCTTGAAGGTATATCTTTAGATCTTGCAATCGAATCTTTTAGTTTCTTGTTTTATCACTAGGTTGGTTTTATAAAAGAAAACTACAAAAAATGGAGTTGAGGTTGCATCATATTATTCATCTTTATAATGTCTTTTGTGAAAATGATGGAAAGGAAAATTGTGCCCAATTGATAGAATAAGAATATTATACAATGTTTGATAAAAAATCTTTGAATGATTAGCATGCCCGCAATGTTGTTAGTATAAACTCTTTGACTATTCATGATGCTAATGATATGCAAAACCATAAGCTTGGGGGAAGCTATGTTTGATGAAGATGATACGTTTAGTCCCCCAAGATTTGATGTGCAAATTTGTTATAATGATTGCATGCCTTCTATTTATGATGATTATAATGATGAAAGTGGATTTGGAGAGGTCATAACTTTACTTAATGATGAATCCACTACTTTGGAAGAGTTTTCAATTGACTATGACAACAAATTTGCTATCTATGATGATTATTGTGATGACATGTATGCTATGAGGAATAATGATAACCATGAAACTTATCCTCATGATTTTAATTTTCAATCGCATGATAGTTATTTTGTTGAGTTTGCTCCCACTACTATTCATGAGAATATATTTGCTTATGTGGAGAGTAATAGAATTTCTATGCTTGTCGATCATGAAAAGAATGCTTTATGTGATAGTTATATTGTTGAATTCATTCATGATGCTACTGAAAATTATTATGAGAGAGGAACGTATGCTTTTACATATTGCAATAATATCAAGTTTCCTCTCTGTGTGTTGAAAATCTTGAAGTTATGCTTGTTTTGCCTTCCTATGCTAGTTAATTCTTGTTCCCATAAGTTGTTTGCTCACAAAATCCCTATGAATCGGAAATGGGTTAGACTTAAATGTGCTAGTCATATGCTTCATGATGCTCTCTTTGTGTTTCAATTCTTATCTTTTACGTGAGCATCATTGAAATCATCATGCGTAGCTAAAAGGCATTGAAGAAAAGCGCTTGTGGGGAGACAACCCAACATTTACCCTGCTGTTTGCGTGTGTTCACATGATTAAGCTACCATATTAATCATTATTTATAGCCTTTGTTTCAATAAAGTGCGAAGTAAAGCCTTTGGGATAGTGTGAATGATAGTTGGCTTGATTCTGTGCAAAAACAGAAAATTTTGCTTCCAGAAACAGAATCATATAAATTCACTAGAACATGATAAACTGAATTTTTTACACATGATTGGTATACAAATTTCCTACATTGTCCTAATTTTTCAGAATTTTTGGAGTAGTAGAAGTATGGTTTGAGTACATATTACTACAGATTGTTCTGTTTTTGGCAGATTTTGTTTTCAATACATAGTTTGCTTGTTTCATAGTTGCTATAGTTTATATTGCTCAATATAAATTGTGGAAATGATATGCTACAGTCGGCATTATGTGGAAACAATTATGAATCTTGTCTTTGACAGTACGAAAGTGAATGATTTGTCTTTATCATACTAACCTATCTCACGAAGTTCCGTTATGTTTTGTGTGATTGAAGTTTTCGAGTTTTGGGTGAGATGTCGATATGAGGAGAATAAGGAGTGACATGACCCTAAGCTTGGGGATGCCAAAGGCACCCCAAGTTAATATTCAAGGAAGATCCAAGCAACTAAGCTTGGGGATGCCCCGGAAGGCATCCCCTCTTTCGTCTCCAACATTATCGGTAACCTCACTTGGAGCTATATTTGCATTCGCCACTTGATATGTGTTTTGCTTGGAGCATCATTTTCTTTTGTTAGGATTTGCTTGCAGTTATTTCGAATAATGTTTTGCATCTTTCTTTTCAATAAAAATGTCAAGGATAGCCCTTTACCATGCTTATTTTGCATGTCTGCATGTTGTTGTTTCAAAACAAAAAGTTTATCGATGTTGCAAAAATTCCCGAGGAAAGTCGGAATGTGATAAAATGTTGAAACTTTTTGCACAGTAAGCTCTGATAAATTTTCTACAGTGTGGTAATTTTTCATAATTTTTGGAGTTAAAGAAGTATTGATGCTCTTGCATTCTTTACAGACTGTACTGTTTTGGCAGATTGTTGTTATGTTTGCATATGTTTTCTTGTTTAATGATTCTATTTGAGGATAGAAGTATTAAATATGCAGAGGCATTTAGTATGCAATGTTGAATAATAATTTTCGTTATTTGCTACAGTAGAGAATGATAAGGTTTTTGCATTGGTTTATACTAACTTATCTCACGAGTTCTTGTTGAGTTTTGTGTGGATGAAGTTTTAAACATTTAGGGAAACCGTGATATAAAGGGAGTTAAGCAGACACAAAATCTCAAGCTTGGGGACGCCCAAGGCATCCCAAGATAATATTTCAAGAAGTCTCCAGCATCTAAGCTTGGGGATCCCCCGGTAGGCATCCCACCTTTCTTCATCAACAATTATCGGTTAGTATCAGTTGAGCCTAAGTTTTTGCTTCTTCACGTGAGTTGTGCTATTCTTGGAATGTCATTTTATTTTCATATTTCTTGCTGTTTTAATAAAATACTTAGATCTAAAAGTTTTAAATAAGAGAGAGTCCTCACATAGATGTCTATTTACTTAACTACTCAATTGATCTTCACTTTTATCGTTTTGGAGTAGCTTGTCATTTACTCTTGTGCTTCACTTATATCCTATGAGTAAATTGTTGAATGAATTAAATATCATGAAGTTGAAATTATATCAGGCTTGAGGTGAGTATGTTGACATCACCCTTGAGGTGAGTATGTTGGGAGGCGAAATTATAAGCCCCTATCTTTCTATGTGTCCGGTTGAAACGTTTTGCTCATGTGTATGCGGTGAGTGTTAGCAATCATAGAAGACTATATGATGGTTGAGTATGTGGAGCTCTTGCTTAGACTCTGTTGAATAAGTTGAATTGCAATTGCTTGGTGACTGAGAATATAGGTTGTTGAGTTTCAAGAGAAATCATTGTTTGAACCTTAACATGTGAATTGGTTGCTACTTTACCATGATGAGTTTTATGAGAAAGAATTGCTATTATGATGCTAGGAAAAGTGATTGAAATTATCATTGATCAAACTTATGCACTTTTCTAGCATTCACACTTCATAAATTATGTATTTTATCATTTACCTACTCGAGGACGAGTAGGAATTAATCTTGGGGATGTTGTTACGACTCCAACGTATCTATAATTTATGAAGTATTCATGCTGTTATATTATCATTCTTCGATGTTTCACAATCATTTTATATCAACTTTATATCATTTTTTGGGACTAACCTATTGACCTAGTGCCTAGTGCCAGTTGCTGTTTTTTGCTTCTTTTTTACATCGCAGGAAATTAATATCAAACAGAGTCGAAAACACCGTGAAACTTTTACTGGATTTTTTATGGACCAGAAGACATCCAGTGGGCCAGAGAAGCACCTGGGGGTGCCCTGAAGGGGGCACAACCCACCAGGGCATGCCTGGGGGCCCAGGCGCGCCCAGGTGGGTTGGGCCCACCTCGGTGGCCTCCCGCACCCCCTCTTCGCCCTATAAATTCCCAAATATTCCAAAAACCATCGGGGTTACCCTAGATCAGAAGTTCCACCGCCGCAAGGCTCTGTGGCCATGAGAAACCAATCTAGACCCCGTTCCGGCACCCTGCCAGAGGTGGAAATCATCGCCGGTGGCCGTCTCCATCATCCCGGCGGTCACCATGATGAGGAGGGTGTAGTCCACCCTCGGGGCTGAGGGTTTCTACCAGTAGCTATGTGTTTAATCTCTCTCTCTCTCTTGTGTTCTTGAGATGTCACGATCTTGATGTATCGCGGGCTTTGTTAATATAGTTGGGTCAGATGGTGTTTTCCCCTCTCTATCTTGTTGTGATGAATTGAGTTTTCCCTTTGAGATTTCATTTTACCGGATTGAATACTTTTATGGATTTGAGAGCACTTCATATATGTCTTGCATATGAATACTCCTGGTGACAATGGGGTATTGTATTGATTCACTCGATATATGTTTTGGCACTCAACTCACGGATTCCAGAGGTGACATTGCGGTGATGTACTCATAGGGGTTGATGCACGTTCTTGTCTTTGTTTCTTCGGTAGAAATCTTGGGGCACTCTTTGAGGTTCTTTGTGTTGGATTGAGTATTATGAATCTGAAATTATTTGGGGGTTATTTTAGTACAAATTATTGGATAGATCGATTGGAAAGAATAGCTTCGAGGTGGTTTTGTACCCTACAAATAATTTCTTCTTATGTTCTCCGCTAAATAGGAACTTTGGTGTGATTCTTCATCGCACTTTGAGGGATGGTTATATGATCCAATTATATTAGCATTGTTGAGAGATTGCACTAGTGAAAGTACGGACCCTAGGCCTCACTTTCAAGCATTGCAATACCGTTTGTGCTCGATTTTATCAATTGCTACCTTGCTGTTTTTATTTATTCAGATTATAAAAATATATTTCTACCATCCACATGACACTTTTATTACCATCTGTTCGCCGAACTAGTGCACCTATACAATATGCCATTGTATTGGGTGTGTTGGGGACACAAGAGATTTCTTGTATTTGGTTGCAGGTTGTTTGAGAGAGACCATCTTCATCCTACGCCTCTCATGGATTTATAAACCTTAGGTCATCCACTTGAGGGAAATTTGCTACTGTCCTACAAAACTCTGCGCTTTGAGGCCCAACACATCTCTACAGGAATAAAGTTGCATAGTAGACATCAGTTAGTAAACCAAGTGGTCGTACGCAAGGCTAACAGAAAATGGAGGCTTCGCATATATTTCACAGATCTCAACAAGGCTTGCTCCAAGGACCCATTTCCCTTGCCGTGCATCGACCAGATTGTGGATTCCACTTCAGGATGTGATTTGCTCTCTTTTCTAGATGCATACTCTGGGTATCATCAGATTTTCATGTCCAAGGAAGACAAAGAGAAGACCTCATTCATCACCCCATGTGGCACATACTGCTTCATGCGCATGCCTTTCGGGTTGAAGAGTGCCGGATCCACCTTTGCAAAAGCAGTCCAGATTGGTTTTGAATCATAGCTGCACATGAACATTGAAGCTTATATGGATGATACTGTGGTCAAAACCAGGGACAGATCAACCCTCATCCAGGATTTGGAGTTGACATTTGCTAATCTGCGCAAGATCAACTTGAAGCAAAACCCGGAGAAGTGAGTGTTTGGTGTTTCTTCCGACAAGCTACTTCGGTTCTTTGTATCCCATTGCGTGATCGAAGCCAATCCCGATAAGATCAAGGCTATCGAGCAGATTCAAGCACCCAAGACAGTTAAAGATGTGAGGCGTCTGACAGGGTGCGTTGCCACACTTAGCAGATTCATCTCCAAGTCTACCGAGCGCGCCTTGCCGTTCTTCAAAAAAAATTAGAAGGCAGGACCCATGAAGTGGACTCCGGAAGCAGACGCAGCACTACAAGATTTGAAGGCCTACTTGTCCTCTATGCCCACTTTGGTTGCTCCCAAACCACAAGAGTCATTGCTGCTATACTTAGCGACAACTAATCAAGTGGTTAGTGCAGCCCTAGTAGCGCAACAGGAAGTAGAAGAGACAAAGTGAGAACAGCCCGGCAAGGCCAGATATGGATCAGGACAAAATAGAGCACGACAGCAGAGACCACCCCAAGGACGCGGCAAGGAAAGAAGTGGTGCAGCGCCCAGTTGATAACCCACAAGTATAGGGGATCAATTGTAGCCTCTTTCGATAAGTAAGAGTGTCGAACCCAACGAGGAGCTAAAGGTAGAACAAATATTCCCTCAAGTTATATCGACCACCGATACAACTCTACGCACGCTTGACGTTCGCTTTACCTAGAACAAGTATAAAACTAGAAGTACTTTGTAGGTGTTTTTGGATAGGTTTGCAAGAATATAAAGAACACGTAAATAAAAAGTAGGGGCTGTTTAGATAAAGACACAACTAAATTAGTTTTAGTAGAGAGCTTTTTGTCACGAGAAAGTTCTTTGTCCCTAGGCAATCGATAACTAGACCGGTAATCACTATTGTAATTTTATTTGAGGGAGAGGCATAAGCTAACATACTTTCTCTACTTGGATCATATGCACTTATGGTTGGAACTCTAGCAAGCGTCTGCAACTACTAAAGATCATTAAGGTAAAACCCAACCATAGCATTAAAGTATCAAGTTCTCTTTATTCCCATACGCAAACAACCTACTTACTCGGGTATGTGCTTCTGTCACTCACGCCACCCACCATAAGCAAATCATGAACATGTTGCAAACCCTACAGCGGGGATCCCTCACGCTTGCGCGACACGGAGAGCACCATAGGACAACACCAATGATAAAACATGCAACTCAAACCAATCACGATCATCAATTAACCCATAGGACAAAACGGATCTACTCAAACATCATGGGATAGCCATACATCATTGGGAAATAATATATAGCGTTGAGCACCATGTTTAAGTAGAGATTACAGCGGGTAGAAGAGGGGTTACACCGCTGCATAGAGGGGGGAAGAGTTGGTGATGATGGCGGTGAAGTTGTTGGTGAAGATTGCGGTGATGATGATGGCCCCCAGTGGCACTCCGGCGCCACCGAAAGCGAGGGGGAGAGAGCCCCCCTCCTTCTTCTTCCTTGACCTCCTCCCTAGATGGGAGAAGGGTTTCCCCTCTGGTCCTTGGTCTCCATGGCGTGGGAGGGGCGAGAGCCCCTCCGAGATTGGATCTGTCTCTTTGTCTCTCTTTGTTTTTGCGCTCTCAGATCTGGCCTTTCACCGTTTCTTTTATAATCGGAGATCCATAACTCCGATTGGGCTGAATTTTGGACACGATCTCTAGTCGGAAATTAGCTTTATGGCGGCGAAAGAAGGGCTCCAACCACCTTACGGGGTGGCCACAAGGGTCCAGGGCGCGCCTGACCCCCCTGGGGCGCGCCCCCCTGCCTCGTGGCCCCCTCGGGCATCGTATCGCGTTGATGCTTCTTCCAAAAATCACAAATATTCCAAAAAAATCTCCGTCAGTTTTTATCCCGTTTGGACTCCGTTTGATATGGATTTTCTACGGAACAAAAAACATGCAACAAACAGGAACTGGCACTGGGCACTGGATCAATATGTTAGTCCCAAAAATAGTATAAAAAGTTGCCAAAAGTATATGAAAGTTGTAGAATATTGGCATGGAACAATCAAAAATTATAGATACGATGGAGATGTATCAGCATCCCCAAGCTTAATTCCTGCTCGTCCTCGAGTAGGTAAATGATAAAAAAGATAATTTTTGATGTGGAATGCTACCTAGCATAATCTTGATCATGTAATCTAATCATGGCATGAATATTAAGACACGAGTGATTCAAAGCAATAGTCTATCATTTGACATTAAGACAATAATACTTCAAGCATACTAACCAAGCAATTACGTCTTATCAAAATAACATAGCCAAAGAAAGCTCATCCCTACAAAATCATATAGTCTAGCTATGCTCCATCTTCACCACACAAAGCATTCAAATCATGCACAACCCCGATGACAAGCCGAGCAATTGGTTCATACTTTTTAATGCGCTTCAGCCTTTTCAACCCTCACGCAATACATGAGCGCAAGCC
This sequence comes from Aegilops tauschii subsp. strangulata, assembly GCF_002575655.3. Taxonomy (NCBI): domain Eukaryota; kingdom Viridiplantae; phylum Streptophyta; class Magnoliopsida; order Poales; family Poaceae; genus Aegilops; species Aegilops tauschii. The sequence goes on from NC_053038.3 coordinate 219,434,109, forward strand.
ATGGACATAGCACTATGGGTGGAATAGAATATGATGATGGAGGTTTGTGTGAGAAGACAAAAAAGGAGAAAGTCTCACATCGACGCGTCTAATCAACGGGCTATGGAGATGCCCATCAATTGATGTCATTGTGAGGAGTAGGGATTGCCATGCAACGGATGCCCTAGAGATATAAGTGTATGAAAGCTCAAACTGAAACTAAGTGGGTGTGCATCCAACTTGCTTGCTCATAAAGACCTAGGGCATTTGAGGAAGCCCATCGTTGGAATATACAAGCCAAGTTCTATAATGAAAATTCCCACTGGTATATGAAAGTAATAACTCAAGAGACCCTCTATATGAAGAGCATGGTGCTACTCTGAAGCACAAGTGTGGTAAAAGGATAGTAGCATTGTCCCTTCTCTCTTTTTCTCTCATTTTTTTTGGGCCTTCTCTTTTTTTCTTTTTTTCTCTTTTTTTTTCATCCGGAGTCTCATCCCGACTTGTGGGGGAATCATAGTCTTCATCATCCTTTCCTCAGTGGGATAATGCTCTAATAATGATGATCATCACACTTTTATTTACTTACAAGTCAATATTACAACTGGATACTAGAACAAAGATATGACTCTATCTGAATGCCTCTGGCGGTGTATTGGGATGTGCAATGATCTAGCGTAGCAATGACATCAAAAACGGACAAGCCATGAAAACATCATGCTAGCTATCTTACGATCATGCAAAGCAATATGACAATAAATGCTCAAGTCATGTATATGATGATGATGGAAGTTGCATGGCAATATATCTCGGAATGGCTACGGAAATGCCATGATAGGTAGGTATGGTGGCTGTTTTGAGGAAGATATAAGGAGGCTTATGTGTGATAGAGCATATCGCACGGGGTTTGGATGCACCGGCGAAGTTTGCACCAACTCTCGAGGTGAGAAAGGGCAATGCATGGTACCGAAGAGGCTAGCAATGATGGAAGGGTGAGAGTGCGTATAATCCATGGACTCACATTAGTCATAAAGAACTCATATACTTATTGCAAAATTTTATTAGCCCTCGACGCAAAGTAACGCATGCCCCTAGGGGGATAGATTGGTAGGAAAAGACCATCGCTCGTCCCCGACCGCCACTCATAAGGAAGACAATCAATAAATACCTCATGCTCCAACTTCGTTACATAACGGTTCACCATACGTGCATGCTACGGGACTTGCAAACCTCAACAAAAGTATTTCTCAATTTCACAATTACTGAACTAGCAAGACTCTAATATCACCACCTTTATATCACAAAACTATTGCAAGGAATCAAACATATCATATTCAGTGATCTACAAGTTTTATGTAGGATTTTATGACTAACCATGTGAATGACCAATTCCTGTCATCTCTCTAAATAGATATAAGTGAAGCAAGAGAGTTTAATTCTTTCTACAAAAGATATGCCCATGCTCTAACAAATATAAGTGAAGCAAAAGAGCATTCTACAAATGGCGGTTTTCTATGTGAAGAGAAACAGGCAATCCAAACTTCAAATGATATAAGTGAAGCACATGAAGCATTCTATAAAGCCATAGTCAAAAGATATAAGTGAAGTGCAAAGAGCATTCTATAAATCAACCATGGACTATCTCATACCAGCATGGTGCATAAAAGAAAAATGAAAACTAAATGCAAAAGACGCTCCAATATTTGCACATATCGCATGAACGAAACGAATCCGAAAACATACTGATATTTGTTGAAGAAAGAGGGGATGCCTTCCGGGGCATCCCCAAGCTTAGACGCTTGAGTCTTCTTGAATATTTACTTGGGGTGCCTTGGGCATCCCCGAGCTTGAGCTCTTGCCTCTCCTTCTTCTCCTCACATCGAGACCTTCTCGATCATCGAACACTTCATCCACACAAAACTTCAACAGCAAACTCGGTAAGATCCGTTAGTATAATAAAGCAAATCACTACTCTAAGTACTGTTGCAAACCAATTCATATTTTGTTTTTGAATTTTAGCTACTGTAATATAACTTTTCCATGGCTTAATACACTGATAGAAATTGATAGTTTCATCAAAACAAGCAAACTATGCATCAAAAACAGAATCTGTCTAAAACAGAACAGTCTGTAACAATCTGAACATTAACCATACTTCTAGTACTTCAAAAATTCTTCCAAAATTAGGAAAAATAAACAATTTGTATAGAAAGACATTGCAAAGAGTTTCAGAACCGTTTGACATTCCAGTAAAAACATAAAAATCACGCACTACACCAAAAGTTTCTGTCCTGCACCGTACAAACCAACAAGCATTGTAAACATCCTAAAGGCAAACCTTGGCACATTATTTTTATAATACAATGGAATTGTACAAGGGTATAATTATGTTTATTGAAAATTTCCTGTAATTAAGATTCACAAAGTTTCCGTGAGAATGAACAAAGTTCAAGGAGCTCCCCCACTTCAACCATGCTTGTCTCTCTCACTTTCACTTTCCTTTTTGAAAAAGTTTTGGGTTCCCCTCTTTATTTTTTTTGTTTTTAATCTATATGAAAGCACTCAACAGAAATAAATGACTCTCTAAAACTTCTGGGTTGTCTCCCTGGCAGTGCTTTCTTTAAAGCCATTAAGCTAGGCATATAGTGCTTAAGTAGTGAATCCACTCGGATCCCAAGGTATATCAAAGCCAATTTTAATTAGCAATGATTTGGCATTTAGTAGTGAGCACAAAGCAACATATATCAAGCAATGACGAAGTCTAACTCTCTTCCTATGCATCGGCATGTCATAAAAGAACAATTCATGCACGCCAAGTAAAGACCAATGCATAGTATAAGCAGTTTCTTGCAATTCTATCATATTGGAAACATAGAGAGGTGGAGATAAAGTTCCTCTCTCATAATAATTGCAAGTTGGAGCAGCAAGCACATGCATATTATATCTATCAAAATTATCATGTGCAACGGTAAAAGGCAACTCATCAATATAATCCTTAATAAGCACAAACTTCTCCGATATAGTGTAGTTTGGAGAATTCAAAAAGATAATAGGACTATCATGCGTGGGTGAAATAGCAACAATTTTATGTTTAACATAAGGAACTATAGCAAGTTCATCTACATAAGCCTAATTCATATTGGCATCTTAGCCACAAGCATAGCAAGCATCATCAAAAAGGGATATTTCAAGAGAATCAACGGGATCATAACAGTCATCATAGCAATCATCCTTCGGTAAGCACAAAGGGAAATTAAACAATGTATGAGTTGAAGAGTTACTCTCATTAGAAGGTGGGCACGGGTGATCAATCCTCTTTTCCTCCTTTTGTTCTTCGCTCTCCTCCTCATCTTTTTCATCCAATGAGCTCACAGTTTCATCAATTTCTTCTTCCATAGACTCCTGCAGAATATTAGTCTCTTCTTGGACAGCGGATACTTTCTCAATAAATGCATCAATATCGGCATTGTATTCATAATTCTCATAGCAATATTTAAGGGTAGCTAAATTTTCAGGTCTATAAACAGCATCATAAAGATTTTCACACTCTTTAAATACAGATTCAATTTCATAAGCACCCATAAAGGCAACAAATTCTTCTATTTGTTCCACATCATAGTAATCATATATACCTCTAGCATAAGAAGCCAAGGTTTCATTATCATTAAATTTGCATGAAAAGGGAAGGTGTGGAGACTTCATCCTAGAGCAACAAGTATAATCATATCTCAAGCATAGTTGCCTAGCATACCACTTCAACATATGAATTTGATCCCATAATAGTTTCCCTTTTTGAGTCAAGCGATAATCCCTAAAGTATTCACGTTGGTCCAACGAGTCTCCCATTACCAAATTGAATGGGGTTTTCTCAGGATTATCAAAGTAGTACGTAATATCTATCACATAACGAGCATCAAGGGTTTTAGGAGGTTCCCCATCTCCATGAGTAGCAAGCAAACCTAATTTTTTTCGGTATTTCGTGTTCCATATCCATAACTAAAGATAGAGAACAACTTAGAACATCAAATAAAAATTACTTAGTGATAAAGCAAACAAGCACACACGAGAATATTCACCCCACGCTATTGCTCCCCGGCAACAGCGCCAGAAAAAGGTCTTGATAACCCACAAGTATAGGGGATCAATTGTAGCCTCTTTTGATAAGTAAGAGTGTCGAACCCAACGAGGAGCTGAAGGTAGAACAAATATTCCCTCAAGTTCTATCCACCACCGATACAACTCTATGCACGCTTGACGTTCGCTTTACCTAGAACAAGTATAAAACTAGAAGTACTTTGTAGGTGTTTTTGGATAGGTTTGCAAGAATATTAAGAACACGTAAATCAAAAGTAGGGGCTGTTCAGATAAAGACACAACTAAATTAGTTTCAGTATAGAGCTTTTTGTCACGAGAAAGTTATTTGTCCCTAGGAAATCGATAACTAGACCGGTAATCACTATTGCAATTTTATTTGACGGAGAGGCATAAGCTAACATACTTTCTCTACTTGGATCATATGCACTTATGATTGGAACTCTAGCAAGCGTCCGCAACTACTAAAGATCATTAAGGTAAAACCCAACCATAGCATTAAAGTATGAAGTCCTCTTTATTCCCATACGCAAACAACCTACTTACTCGGGTATGTGCTTCTGTCACTCACGCCCAACCATAAGCAAATCATGAACATATTGCAAACCCTACAGCGTGGATCCCTCACGCTTGCGCGACACGGAGAACACCATAGGACAGCACCAATAATAAAACATGCAACTCAAACCAATCACGATCATCAATTAACCCATAGGACAAAATGGATCTACTCAAACATCATAGGATAGCCATACGTCATTGGGAAATAATACATAGCGTTGAGCACCATGTTTAAGTAGAGATTACAGCGGGTAGAAGAGGGGTTACACCGCTGCATAGAGGGGGGAAGAGTTGGTGATGATGGCGGTGAAGTTGTTGGTGAAGATTGCGGTGATGATGATGGCCCCCGGTGGCACTCCGGCGCCACCGGAAGCGAAGGAGAGAGAGCCCCCCTCCTTCTTCTTCTTCCTTGACCTCCTCCTTAGATGGGAGAAAGGTTTCCCCTCTGGTCCTTGGTCTCCATGGCATGGGAGGGGCGAGAGCCCCTTTGAGATTGGATCTGTCTCTCTGTCTCTCTCTGTTTCTAGGCTCTCAGATCTGGCCTTTCACCGTTTCTTTTATAACCAGAGATCCGTAACTCCGATTGGGCTGAATTTTGGACACGATCTCTATCCGGAAATTAGATTTCTTGCTGCGGAAGAAGGGCTCCAACTGCCTTACGGGGTGGCCACGAGGGTCCAGGGCGCGCCTGACCCCCTGGGGCGCGCCCCCTGCCTCGTGGCCCCCTCGGGCATCGTATCGCGTTGATTCTTCTTCCCAAAAATCACAAATATTCCAAAAAAATCTCCGTCAGTTTTTATCCCGTTTGATATGGATTTTCTGCGAAACAAAAAACATGCAACAAACAGGAACTGGCACTGGGCACTGGATCAATGTGTTAGTCCCAAAAATAGTATAAAAAGTTGCCAAAAGTATATGAAAGTTGTAGAATATTGGCATGGAACAATCAAAAATTATAGATACGACGGAGACGTATTAACAGTGTACTTTGTCAGCTCCCTATTGCGGGGGGCTAGATCCAGGTACTCTGGTATACAAAAGTTGATTTTTGGCCTCATCATGGCCTCAAGGAAACTGCACCACTACTTCCATGCCCATGAGATCACGGTTGTCACCCGCTTTCCTTTGCAAATGATACTCTGAAACCCTGATGCTAATGGAAGAATAGTGGAGTGGCATTGGAGTTATCCAGCTTTGGCCTGAAGTTTGAAAGCAAATCAACAATCCAGAGCAGGGCATTGGCAGAGTTTATTGCAGAATGGACGCCAACCCCTGATGAAGAAATGTTGGGAACAGTTATCCCTGGCAAGGAAGCACCCCAAGAATGGATCATGTATTTCGATGGTGCCTTCTCCCTACAAGGTGCAGGTGCTGGCATGCTTCTCGTTGCTCCCACTGCAGAGCACCTGAAGTACGTCATCCAAATGCATTTTCACCGGGGGAGGTGACCAACAATACAGCAGAGTATGAAGGGCTCCTTGTCGGGCTCAGGATTGCCACTGAATTGGGAATCAAGAAGTTGATCATTCGAGGAGATTCACAACTTGTGGTGAGAAAAGTGAACAAAGATTACCGAAGTCCATTGATGGAGGCATACATTGAGGAAGTGGGGAGATTGGAGGAGCGCTTTGATGGATTCCAAACAGAGCACCTACCCCGTGCGGAAAACAACAATGCTGATCATCTGTAAAAGTGTGTTGCGCAAAAGCTTCCTGTGGAACTAGGAAATTTTGTTCTCCATCTTACTAAGCCCTCTGTAACCCCAGCAACAATGGCCCGAAACAGGAGGAAATTGGACTCTAGTAAGCCTCTCCCGGTAGAGCCCCTTGGGGCTCCTGGTAGGGACCCTGCCGGGAACAACTCCCCATCGATTGCCGGGTTGCGCCCTCCTGCTGGGCCACTGGTCCCCACGGTTGAGGAACGTGCTCCCGCAGATGAGGAGGTGCTGCTAGTCCTTGTTGCCGAGCCCCAGGCTCCAAGTTGGGCAAGGCACAGAGTCCATCGACAAGTTTTCAAAGTGGCCGGAAGTAGAAGTAGTGAGTAAGGTGACCGCTCAGTCTGCTATCAAGTTTGAGAAAGGATTGGTGTGCCGCTTCGGGGTCCCTGCCCGGATCATCACCGACAACGGCACCCAGTTCATGAGCCGCACCTTCATGCAATATGCTTATGCCCTCGAAAGCAAGATCTCATTTTCCTCTGTTGCACATCCCAGAAGCAATGGACAAGCTGAGAGGGCGAACGCTGAAGTGTTGCGAGGACTCAAGAAAAGAACATTTGATAAGCTGTAGAAGTGCGGCGCGATGGATCGATGAGCTACCGGTGGTTCTTTGGTCCCTCAAAACGACACCAAACTGAGCTACCAGGCAGACTCCCTTCTCCCTAGTCTATGGGGCAGAAGCAGTTATCCCCACGGAACTCATTTACGGGTCACCTCGAGTGCTTGCATACGATGAAGTAGCGCAGGATCAGTACTACCGTGATGACACTGTGCTTCTCGCGGAGAACCGTCTCCGGGCTACTACGCGTGTTGCACGCTACCAGCAAGCCCTGTGTCGCTATCACAGCCGCAGGGTTCATACCCGGTGTTTTGGGGAAGGCGACCTAGTCCTTAGGCGTGTTCTTTCCACCAAGGGTGCAAACAAGTTGACTCCGAAGTGGGAGGCCCTTACCGGGTAGTACGAGTCACCAGACCTGGCGCAGTCCATCTGGAGACCGCAGATGCCATTCAATTTCAAAACTCATGGAATATTGAGCATCTCTGCAGGTTCTACATGTAAGGCGCGGCTGTCGGGCCCAGCCCGGCAGCCACCCTTTTGTACAGGCCTTACCTCAGTTGCATGTAACCCCTTGTACAAAGCTAGGCGCAGACCCTGAGCAACAAAGAAATGAATGAAGCGCTGGGGGCCCCTGACAAGTCGCATGCATGCATAAGCATTTCATGAGCATCGCATGTTCATGTAGATAAGATCGCATCTGGCATCATTTTCATCTGCATAAACCGCAGGCTCCTGCCGAGAACTTGGCCTTGAGGAGGAGATGGAAAGGTGAAGCCTACACTGCGATCTCCGACAAGCCAAACAGATAGGTTCTTTCTCTTATCCATTTGTGTTCTGTAAGTAAAGACTTGTGCATAAGAAAAACTCGCTTAGGTTCTACCATCCCTTGACTCCAACTTTCCTTCGGTCAGGATGGTCGCAGTGGCCTTTGATGAAAAAAGGTTGGCGGGGGGCTGGTCCCTCTTCGTGATTTGTGCCCGGTAGGCCTAACTCCCCGGCAAAAAACAGAGGTGCCGGCAAGATAGCCTGCTGGGACAAACTCGTTTACTTAAGAATAAAGAGGCATCCCATCTCTGCATGGACATATACATGCACGAGTCCCCGGCAAGGATTATCTTTTTCATTAATGTGTTGATCAAACAAGTACAGACCTTACAAGACACAAACATGGATTCAAGAGATTACATAATTTGAACTAAAATTTGGCAAGTGCCTACAGATTTAAGATTGAAAAAAGATAAGTGCCTCGTGATGCCTTTCTTGTGCCTCTGCTCCTAGGCACTGTAGTAGGAGGTGAAGTGGGCAAAAGGAGCGCCTGGGTAGAAGCCCAGCCTGACCCTGTCAGGCTCCAGGAGAGGTAGCCTGGCGGGAGCAGGGGTCGCAGACAAAGGCGATGGTGAAGAAACCAGCGGGGGCAGCCCGTCAACCGCCACCACTAGGGCGAGCAGGACATGGCAAGGCTAACGGAGCTACAACCCGCGAGTAAGCCTGCTGGGGTCCAGCTAGAAGGCTGCTGGAGGAGCCGGGGGCACCACCTCCGCCCCCGCTCCTAACTCCCTGGAAAATCACCTTACCGGAGAGGAGGTGCAGATGTAGATGGTGCAGCCGCCGCCTGACGGTGACGGTCTGGCCGATGCTCAGCCGGAGTCAGAGTCGTCTCCCTCCCGGTCGGTGTCGTCGTCATCGCCATCACTGTCTTCCTCATCGCTATCACTCGAGCAGGAGCTTTCGTCATCGGTTGAGCTCTCCATGCAGCACCTAAGCGAGCACCTGAGCTCCCAAAAACTTTGATGGAAAGGAAACTGACCTCCATTAAATTAAAATGGAGGATGTGCCCTTCTGACAAGCTATGGGCACGAGCAAAGGTCTTCCAGCCTCGGTGGAAGTATATGATGTGAGGGGCGGGGAAAACTACATCCACCAGTATGCTGCCATTCCCGCAGCCCCTCATGTGCAGCCTCAACGCTCGTGGTTGTTCGAGCTCCATCAACCTTGCGAATGGAGTAGGGAGGCAGAGGCGGCTATTGCGGAGGCTTGTATAACCTGATGAAGAACTCCCGAGGCTGGTCTCCAACATGGCCCTCCAACAGAGGAGGATCGTCTGACGGGTGCACAATCAAGGCACCTCCCCGTCCTCCTCCCCCTCGGGCGCCACGACGACCCTGCCCCCGTCCCCTCCCTCCTCCTCTCACGGCGGGTTCCACCCCCGCATTGCCCGAAAGAGGAGGGATACAATGTCGAGTAGAAGCTCTCGTCGCTGCCACTGGAGCGGCACCGCGTCCACGTCCTCTCGCCATGACTAGCGAAAAAAGTTTGAGGAAGGGGAGAAGGAAAGTGTGTGAGCAAACCCACCGCTCCTGCCCCCTTTTTATAGAGGGACGTGGCAAGGGGCTGGCCTCTCAGTCAGGAAGCAACCGCGCCGCTCCCCCAATATGGCCTCCGTGCACCTTCAACAACTCGGGGAATCAGGGCCGACCCTCTGCCCCAACCAATGACACCTGGTTTTCTGCCATGGCACCTGTCCCCATGCCCTCCGCATCCACCACCTACCCTACCCAATGCATGAAGTACACGTGGCATATGCACACTACTACAAGATGGTCCAAATGCGCCAGTCGAATCAGAGACCCTTCGACAAAACTGTGTGTGATGCATCAATCACAAACGGTGATGTAATAAAACCGTCAAAAAAGATGCAAAACATTTGTGATGGCGGCGACATCAAACACGGTTCATATTAGATTTTCATGTCCGATGAGTGGCAAACGGTTAATCCAGAAGAATTGTTTGCGGTGATGCAGAACAACAGAAATGGGCAGCCAGATGAGGGTTTGTGCGATATACAGCATACAGTTCACTAGGATGAACTGTGTGTGATCAGGCAACACAATGGAAATGGTTAATGTGAACAAGATGTGTGTGATACGCGGCAAACAGGTCCGTAATCAGAAATGTGTGCGAAGACCAATAATAACAAAGACGATTCCTGCTAATAAGCCGTGTGATTTGCGCTGTCTACAGAAAAATAACATGTATATATATATATAACTCAAAAAATATATCTAATTACATAAGTGAAATACAGATCATTTGCACACACCTCAATAAACAATTGCATGCATTCTAAAGTAGGAGAAACGATCGTCTAGACACCTACTTCTTGTGACACTCCCACCACTGCTCTATGGCTCAATCCCTCATCTTGGGCAGGAAGAAGACACTTCCTCATGTCAACGATCCACCCGTACATCTTGTAGCTTGTGTACGCATCCTTGGTCGCGTACTTGACGCGTTGTTCATCCAGACTCTCATGCCAAACATTGTGCCAGGCGATCTTGTCCTTCTCGCTCTCATCCTTCATCTTCATGTAGTAGGGGTCGATGATGGCCTTGGCGCGGTCAACCAGGGAGTACAGTTTCTTATTGTCGGTGCCGCAGACCTATAGTGGTCCTAGATGTTGACAAGATTCCGGCATTTCAAGACCAAAACCTTGAGCACTTTTAGATCGTTGGTTGTGTCCGTCGTAGAAAAACTGTAGTCGAAGCTCTTGATAAACCTGGAGAAATGCTCGTAAGGCATTGTGGCCAGGTGGTAGTGGTAGACGAGGACGTCATATCGCACGCACAACTGGGCGACGACAACCTTTTGATCATGCCTGGTCCGACCGATGGTGTACTCGAGGTCGAAGGCGACCACTTGGTACTTGTCCTCGGCAAGGAACTGCTCCATAGTTTGGATGGAGCTCTCCACCCAGACCGGATCATTTGTGTACACCACCGAGAGGGCCTTCCCCCTCATGTGGGTGTCCACTACGTGATGCGTGGTGAACAGCCCACCGTTGTCGTCGTCGGCCGCTGGGAGCGCCATTGGAGCCACGGGGAGTGCCACTAGAACCGCTGGATGTCCTCTGTGCATGTGTCATCGTGGGTGTGCTTATTGTGCCACTGGACGCAAGAAATGAAGGTAAATAGCCGCATGAATAAAAGGGGGCCGGGCGGCCTAGATTCTCGGCGCGTCCGCATGGCAGTTTTTGCAGCGGGTAACTGCATCGTCGCGCCGCGCGTGGCACAACCGCATGCACACAAATGTGTGTGATCGTGCTCCGGCCCCAAGCACTGGCAGCGCGCGTGGAGGGATGAGGGCAGAGCACCCGGAGGGACGCGAGAGCAGAGTGCGCATGGTGGGACGCGAGCAGAGCACGCCACGGCCGCCTCAACCGCAAGCAACCACACGCATAGAGCAGTTGAACACGCAGGAAATGGTCGCCTACAAGTCGGCCGACAGTTGCTTCGCTGCGTAGAGAGTGGCCATGTGCTACTACCTTTGTCTTGGTCTATAGTCCCCTTTATATTCTGTGCCATACTTTTCCCTTAATTTTAACCAACAAAATGTTAATGCATGTTATAAAAATTATATAATTGGAAACTATGTTCAAATACGAATCCAACTATATCATCTTTGGCGACATGCATTCATATTTTATTAGTTAAATCCTACTTACAAACCAGGACGGGGATATAGTAGGTAACTAAATCGCAAACATTTTTTTATTAACCGTATGTGTACGTGGCCTTTCGTCCTCCTCTCGCACATCTTGTCACCCCGCTGCCGCAGACGGTTTACAACGCGAAGTGGCGCCAATGAATCGCTGGTGAGCCTGTTCCCGCGCAAGCTTGCAGGTTCCCGCACAAGCTTCCCGCCCGACTCGGTGAAATCCCCCAAAATCCCAATGCTTAACGGCCTGCTATATAAACCCTCACGGCCAGCGGGTCCTGCGTCGTATTTTCCCCTTCCTCCCTATAGCTTATCTCGCCTGCTTCATCCACAATCACCAATGGCACCGGTCCATCATCGTCGCTCAGCCACACCGCCGTCATCAGAGGATAGCTCCAGCTGGGAGGCTACACCGCGGCGGCGGCGCAGTCCCCAGTGTAGTGTAGTGCGTGTGGCGTCCCTGTTGGGTGTGCGAGGAACACCCACCACACGCTCCGCCGCCCCTGCCCGGCGGCAGCTGTTGTCGGCCGCCGTTGCCGCCACACCACCGTCGAAAGCCAGGGCCATCGCCCGCTCCGCCGCCGCGGCCCGAAGGCGGGAGGTGGCCGTCGTGGCCGCCACCCCACTGCAGGCCACCATGGCCATCACCCGCTCCGCCACCCCGGCCCAAAGGCAGGAGGTGGTGGTCATGGCCGCCACCCCATCATCGACCGCCGTGACCGCCAGCCCACCGTCGACCGTCGGGGTCATCACCCGCTCCGCCACCATCGCCTGAAGGCGGAGGTGGAGGCCCGCACATGTGTCAGCGACCTTGCGCGCTACACCGAGTTCCTGCGGGAAGAGGAGTAGCGCCTCGTCGAGCACGTAAAGAGCCTTACCGCCGCCGTGGCTGCGGCACATGCCGCCTCAGAGGCGAGGAATCAGGAGATCTACAAGGAGAACCACCGCTTCAAGAGGGGCCGTCTGGAGCGGCAGAGGGTGTTCGAGGTGAGCGTCGCTGAAGGTGCAGCAGCGGCAGGCACAGTATGGCAGTTGTCGAGCTCATCGCACTACAAAAAAATTACACTTCCGTGATGATACGTGTTTGTCATAGTAGGTCACTTTTTTGCCATGCATGTACATCCATGATGATTTTATGATAGAATCAAGATAGTCATACCTGTGTTGTCGTAGAAGTGTTCCATGACAGTACCAAAATTATCATCACGGAAGTGTCCACTTCCATGACGATAAATCGCGCGTGATAGAACTACTTTCGTCAATGGTGATCGACACGTGGCATCCACCATAACGGGTCACCTTTAAGCTATCGGGTTCCACTTTGGATCCGATAACCCGTTAACAGCTCGGACCAATGGGGATTTTCCACGTGTAAAATTCTCATTGGCCGAAGGAAACACGGGTTGGCTCACCGTTGGGACAGATGTCATCCACTCATTGGACAGGAGGCGCCTATGATAGGTTGACACGTGGCACGGCCCAACAGTGGCCCACTCTGGTGAAAAAGGCCGGCCTAGTAAAAATTAGCAGGCCGGCCCATATAAGGCCTACTTATGTCATGTCCATTTAAGCCCGCGGCCCATACGAGATGTGCCAATTCGGCCAGTCAATGGCCCATTAATGATTTGACACCATTGCAGCCCATCGTCAGTTCGAGCCCGTTAACAGCCCGCTATATATTTGTGCTCAATATCGGCCCCATGTGGTTTCGGCCTGTTAACAACCCATTCAAGGGATGGGCCAATTTTCAGGATGTACATCTTTCGGCCTTTTAGCGACCCATTTAAGTATTGGGAAAATTTCCGGCCCAGTGTGTCTTTCAGCCTGTTGACGGCCCATAAATGAGTTGGGCCATTTGCATTCAGACCTGAGTTTTGGCCTTTTAACGGCCCATGCTCTTCATGGTCCAATACCAGCCCGGTTTCTCTTTCGGCCTGCTAAAGGAACCACAACACAGTTGAGCCATTTACAATACGACCTGACTTTCGGCCTCTTAGCGGCCCATGCTCTTCATGGTCCAGTACGAGCCCGCTGTCTCTTTCGGCCTACTAAAGGCACACATATTAGTTGGGCCATATGTAGCCTGACCTTAGTATCGGCCTGTTAACGGGCCGTGAAATCAAATGGGCCCACCTGTTGCCTGCTTCGATGTCGGCCTGTTAACGACCCGGGAGGTAAGAGGGCCGACCATTAAATTTTGGCCTGGTAACAGCCCATTAACTTAATGGGCCCACTAAAGTTCGTACATGTATTTAGGCCCAATTAGATAATTTGAGCCCATTACGGCGAGCAATTATGCATAGGACCAAAACCGATCAAGAAAAGGTACGACATACAGGGAAAAACATTGCACATCCAGCATATATTACAGGAAATTACATCCACTAGGCAATCAAAGATTGATTCCAGTGCAAATAAATGAATAGAACCTAACGACCTACAACGTCACAATCTGTAACCTCAGCGCAGATGACGCCCATAAGCATGTAGGCAAGTTCTTGCTGCTTTGCTACACTGTCTCTGGAAACATTGATCAATTGTTGTTGTGCACGAATGTGCACCTTTGATTCCTCCAACATGTCCATCATTGCTTCAGCCATTAATTGGTTCACAAACATACATTTTTTCCGTTGCATTCGAGATAGAGGAAACTAAACAGATTTAGATGACGATTTTGGAAGGCTTGTATTATTGATAGTGGAGAGCGTCTCGACCACTGCATCATAACATAAATTAGGAGGGGAAACGAACAGATTAATCAAGAGTTATTGCCATATTACCTGGCCTAGATTTATTGGAAAGAAACAATGGGGTTGCCTTGCTATTTTCAGAGTTTGTCTTCTTATCTTGAGCAGCCTGCACCAAATTAACACACTAGCATTGCTATCATTGGCCAGGTCAGATAATAGGAAAGCAACATTGACGCAACGAACATTTGGGCAACTAGACCACACCATCCTACACCAAATTAACACAATATGGCACAGCTATCATCAGCCAGGTAAGGTAATACGAAAGCAACATTGACACAATGAATGAATGGGCAACCAGAGCGGCACTACAATTGAGTAATGTGCATGATATGAGATAGTACACTCATGCAGCTCAGTATGCAAAACTACCAGGCAGTTTTCCTTACAAAAATCAACATTGTCGCCTTTAACATTTTGCTACAACTAATTTTAGATCAAATAAAGGTTGGATTCACGCCGATTAACAAAATACATGCTGATGTAAAAATATAGTGATATACAACAGGTACTTACATCAGCATTGGAGCATAGAGAGTTCCCACAAGATACTTTCCTCCAATACGATCCCAATGGAGGAAGTCTTCTATCATTTAACCTTACTTTCTAAAAGAGAGATGGGTAAGAAACATGTAGAATATATGATCAGAATGCTATAAAATTTCATGATGCGAGGATACCCACACGCTTCTTAGAATGGAGTTGACATATTTCTGCTGGACTGGAGCGGACTAGTTCTTTGGCCACTGGAATCTGCTTATTATCAGTGGGAGTTGGGTTTCTCTGTGCTCGAGTAGTATCTATGAAGACTGGAGTTGGTTCATTATCTCCTGGCGTTTGGATCTTTTGCAAAGACCTAGTTTGTAACCCTTCAGATTCTAACATAGCCGTCTTCCCCTTGCATGCCTTATATAGAAGAATGGTGCTTCAATTATAAAACATGCGATAACAGAGATGGAATAGGCACTGAAGAATAGAAAGGCATGACATATTGACATGTATTCCCTCCATCCGGAATAAATGGATGGGTCTAGGCGTATTTCAGTTCTAGATACATCCAGTTTTATCCATTTCTGCGACATGTAATCCGGACGGAGGGAGTATGATGTAAGAGCTAGGGCTACAACAGGACAACAATGTAAAAAAAATTACTTGAATGTAAAATTGTATGCTAGCGGAATACATAGAGAAAAACACTAAGGCAACATATGTGTGTATGATTCGGAAACTAAGATGGCATTGCAAGAGACCACTAGAACAACACTTCAATGTAAAAAAAGAACATGGTATGGTAGACAGATGAATAACAATGCATAAGATATTCACAAGCATGATGTCCAAACTAAGTAGATGGCATTGCGCTAGAGTAGAATGACAGTACTTGAATTTCAAAACATGTTATCTTGAATGGAATAGGTACTGAAAAACAGGAAGGCATACCATATTTACATGCATGATTAGCAGGCTAAGCACAAGGCATTGCAATAGAGTAGATGCACTCCAGGACATTATATGCATGTTGTACCCATATCCTGGGCCAAGTTACAGCAAGGACCTTGTGGGGTGAATACGATTCATCATCTTTCTACAAGTCTTGTGAAGAACTTCCTTTACATGTTCCATCATATTGGGTGTCATTGACGTCAAGTTTGTTGGCCATTGCATTGCTCTGTGAGGTTCTCGTGGATAAATCAGTGTGTGCAATTATATCTGACATGCATGGAAGACAACAAGTAGTTAGATTTATGTAATGAGTGCCTATAGGAGACGACATAAATAGTAGGACTGGGGTTAACTAGCAGCAACAGGTCTCAAAAAATAAAGGGAGAACACATATGAAAGCTACAAAATATGTATTGTTCGTACTCGAGATTAACTAGATGGCACACAAAAGTATTAAAGAACAACATAGGTAATACTAGAAGTGGTATAATACTATAATCACCAGCCTTTGGGATAGCATTGGCTGATGGATGATAACTCTGGAACAGCGTTACCTAAAGAATAAGTCTCTTAGCTGAACTATGGAACATCGTTAACTCCTGAACAAGACCCATAAGAGATCAGCATCAATGTACAGTGAAATGTGATAATCTATTTTCCATGCTTAGATGAATAACAAAGCCATAAATGTTGCACACAAGTAAGATGAGGGTACAACCTATCTGGCCGCCATCCATAGGAGTGAGCATCATATGCTAACTTGTCGATGGCCCTACATTTGTTGTGGCTGTCCATGTTGGGCACGCGCATTCGATTCAGGGAACAATTGAATGGGGACTATAGCTCCTTTCTGGTGTATGCTTCCCTTGTTAGAGCAGCTGTGGTGAGTCGGAAGACGGTGTGGCTGAAGATGCAGAAAACGCATAATGTTAAGAATGACACATCTCTCTGATCTAAAGAAATACCCTAAGAGATCAATAGCTAGGTACGAGAGTGGTCACACGTCTGTTGACTGAAGACTAAATTGGGGTTACATGATTTTATTTTATTTTGGTACTGTCTGATCTACGCCGGATGGCTTGACAGCCATCTTGTGCCTCCCGGCTGACATTGTTTGGAATCTTCCCCGAAGAGCCAGCGACCACCGGCAGAGAAACCTACCTCTGTCGTCCGTGGCCCCGACCAAAACCCCTCTCCCCGCCCCACCGCAGTGCCATGGTTGCGCCGCCCCCAGGCCAATCCACAAAGACTGGCCATCATCCAGATCCGGCGGCGGCAGTACCTTCAACCCACGTAACTCTAAGATAGCCATCTAAGCGCTGCTTCCGCGGCGAACTTGCGCCCCCGCACCATTATGCTAACACCAACCAATCGGCAGCCTAGGAGCTCCGCCGCCTCGTGGGGTTCTGCTTCCCATTGGGAATCAATTGGCCCAGAATGAAACTTCAGACAACTAACGCCTAAATCAGTGAGGCCGGTGCGGTTGCGGTGGCTACTGGCGGCAGGGAAGCAGAGATGTCGCGACGGTCGACGGCTACGGGGAAGGAGCTCCGGGGCTCTGGACGGATCCAAAGTTGGAGCCACTCCGGTGCCGTGAACAATGGTGGGGGTGAATCGGCTCCGGTACGGTTCACGCGGCCGTCGACGAGGCAGCTCGGGCATCATGGAGTAAGAGGCACACGGCCCAGTGCACGACGGCAAATGGACAGCGTCTCCAGCATTAGGGAGGAGGGCAGCTATGAATTTGGTGCGGTGGGGCGCCATGGAGGAGGGGCTGAGGTTTCGCGGCTTGGGAGAAGGGAGCTTCCAGGGAGAAGGTGATTTGGCGCCCACGAGGTATGAATGGGGAATTGGGAGGGGGAACCATGTCTTACGGACGCATTTGTCTGAAATGTGGGGGTGTTACAGTTCTACCCCTGCCTTTAGGCTTCTCGGCTTGGGTTTCTGTACTGAGGGTCAGGGATAGTAGAGTAACTTTGCTTCTCCAAAATAGTGGGCGCGAGCGATTTCGGGCGAGGAGGGCGTATTTTGAAACAGTGGGCGTGAGCTATTTCTGGCGACGAGGGCGTGTTTCGAAATAGTCGCGGCGACGATTTCGGGCGAGGAGAGGGTGTTTTGCCTACCATGGTTTATGAATTATTCGACACATGTCATTTCTGCCGAGGAGAAGGCGTGCTTGGATGAAGTTATGAACCTACCCTCGATGTACAATGGGCCAATTGATGCGTGTCCCACAACGGCCGGTAATATCGCGTCTCCCATTTATTTGCTCGGGCAAATTCCACCGAGTAGAGGGTGTTTAACAGTTCGTTCAAATTTTGAAATATTAGCTTGCCACTTCTGTTTTTAGATGGAGAGATGATGCTCGGGAGTAATGTGTTTTTACATGGTTGTTGCTAATGATTTACTATATGACAAATAGTTGACCCACTCAAAAACGGGAATCAAACCCAAAATGAAATATCTTGATTCAATGAAATAGCTCGTTCACCAAGTCAAAATAGTGAACTAAATCCAAATTGAACACCTCAATCGAGTAGCATGTTGTACATTATTATAGTACTCCATGAACATGTTGAAAGTCAAATTAATCAACTTGTTTGATATACGCATATCTCCATTCATGTTTGGATTGCAGACAACATGTTCTCCAATTTAAATATTTGAATGCAAGTTTATATCGAAACATGGTTTATATCAGTCTTTGATGCATAAAATGCAACCTCCCCCTCTCCCGGACTCCTGCTCTCTCTCTCTCTCGCCGACAATCTTCAATTCGGTCGCACGCATCCAACATACAAACCTTGTTGGTCCCTCTCCCTCTCTCTCCATCTCTCTCTCTCTCTCTCTTTGTGTGTGGGGGGGGGGGTCTTTCTAGTTCGCATGCATATATGCTCCATCTATAGGTCTCTATCTCACACTATGTATGATTCTCTAGTCCAAGCTAAATATCTTGGGTGCACTCTGTCGGCGTCCTGGGAACGGGGGTACCCAGACTTACCTGCCTGCGGCCCACAGCGTGGCTCCGTCAACGGCCCGGTACGGCTCAGCTTCAGCAACAACAACTCAAGACCCTCGCGAGGGGCCATGCCTCACGAGGCGGACGACACAAAGACCTCCCTGGGGCGGCCTCACTAGGCTGGCTCCCGAGGAGCGGAGATATCTATGCAAGGTGCACCTCGTGAGGTTTATATGACGTGAGCCATGATGACCAAGACCAGGAGGGCACTAGCGGGCACAGTGTACCAGTTTCCGCTTTGGTGCTAAGTAGGCAAGCGCAGGCGCGGGGTCCCGAGGAATCAAGCAAAGGTTTCCATATCGGTGCAACAAGACCAAGACCGCCAGGATGACAGGAAGGAGGTCACCGCGGAGCCCACCGCAATGTCACCACCAGAGCCTTTTGCAGGCGAAGAGTACTTTTGTCAGGATAGCTTGTACTAGTTGTCTCCCTTCAAATTTGGCAGTTGTGGGATCCCTTCCTGCCTACATTTGGGAAGAGGACCAGGGCCATTATAAATAGTACTTAGCCACCACCATAGAGGGGACGGATCGATTCCACCCTGACCATCTCACCAGCTCATCGAGCTCAAGAACGCCTCATCTCCCGAGGTTTTTCTACCACTGTACTAGTTCATCCTCAGCCCCTCGAGGCAATCCACCACAAAGCTGGAGTAGGGTATTACACCGCAAGGTGGTCCGAACCAGGATAAACTGTTGTATCTCCTGTCCCTTTGGTTCGTCGAGCTAGGTCGTGGCATTGTTGAGCGGCAGACTGGGTAGGGAGAGTTCTTCGCATGGACCCCAGAGTTCGAACCTCAAGTGTCTGCGGAACCCTGAATCCGACATTTGGCGCGCCACGTAGGGGCGCGCCAAAGCCTCTCTTCCGTCGGTCGACTCACTACCGCTCCACTGCTTCCATGGCCGACGCCCGTCGAGCCCGTGCTGAGCGTCGGGCCGCCCTCCCCGCTCACGTTGCTTGTCGGCGGTCCTCCCTGTCGTTCTTCATCACCTGCCGCCAACGCCGCCACCGGCCCGGCAGGCCACGAGCAGCAAGATTCGTCGGAGCACCCCTCCGTGCGGCGGGACGGGCGCACCGCCACTCCATCGCTGACTCCGGCCGGCTCGTCGTGGGCCGGCGGACACGCAGGCTGCGCTTCTCATGGTGCGCGAGCTCTTGTGCTACCCCCCTGTGGACGGCGTCTACGAATACTGGCTGGACCGCATCGCCGAGCTTGTCAGCGCCGCTAGGGGCTCTCCTGCACCGTCCCTCTCGCTACCTCGCCCGCCTCCTGTCGCGGGCGGCGTAGCCCATGGAGCACCTCCGCCACCTCCCCGTCAAGACTTAGTCCTCGGACCGATGCGCGCGGCCACAAGGCATGACCCACTGTGCAGGGCGCCCACGCACGAAGAAGAAAGGTGTCAGGAGGTCCAGCGTCCGCAAGAAGGTGCTCCAATGCTCCCTGCACCACGGCAGCAAGACCGCGCGCTGCCTGCGGTGGCGGAGCGTGAGCACCAAGACCAGGCTCCAAGTCCACGATGGGCTCCCGTGACCACCACGGGTTGCCGAGCCTCCACTCCCAAACTACGCAGCATTGTCTGGCCAGGGAAGTTCAAGCCGAACCTGCGTCCGCGCTATGATGGCACCCCTGACCCTACTGAGTTCCTGCAACTCTATGATCGGAGCATCGAGGCAGTCAGCGGCGATGAGAATGTCATGGAGAACTAGTTCCCCATGGTTCTCAAGGATGGCGCATGCTCATGGCTCCTGAACCTGCCACCAGGATCGATCTCCTCCTGGGGCGAGATGCGCGAGCGTTTCGTCGCCAACTTCCAGGGCACTCGCGACCGCCCGCCTGCCGTGGGTGACCTGCGACGCATCAAGCAACAGCCAGGGGAAACCCTGCAGAAGTACATCCAGCGCTTCAACCACATACGCCTCAAGATCCCCAAGGTTTCGGACGAGGCCATCATCTCAGCGTTCTCCGATGGCGTCCATGATGTCAAGATGAAGGAGGAGCTCGCCATCCACGAGGACATGTGCACGGCTCTGGAGATGTTCAACATGGCGACCAAGTTCGCTAGAGCTGAGGAATGACGTCTCTCCCTCCTCGAGCTCCCAATGGCCGACCCGGAAGACAAGAAGGCCAAGACCAAGGAATTGAAGCGCAAGGGGGCGACCGTGCTCGAGGCCGAATTAGAGATGAAGCGCGGCTGCGACCACCCAGAGTCATCCAAGGGCAGCCGTCCGTTATGCGTCTTCCACAACATACACAACCACAAGACCAATGATTGTTAAGAGCTCAGGGCCATCTGGATGAAGCGCAACGACCAAGGCTACGGCCGCGGAGGAGGACGAAGTGGAGGACGCTGGGATGACCACGACCCCCACCAGGAGTGGCGAGATCAGCCTCGTGAGGACCGCTGGCAGGGCCAGCCTCGCGAGGGCACTTGGAGACATCAGCCTCGTGAGGACCGTCCTCAGGGCAACGCTGGCCTCCCTCCGCTGCCACCACCGCCAAGAAAGAATGACAACCACTACCAGGACGAGGGAGCTGGAGGCTTCCAGGAGCCTCGCGCCATCGCCTGCATCTTGGGCGGCGCTCAGGCCCCAGCCTCTCAACGCATCTTCAAGCAGTTCGCTCGTGAGGTGAAAGCGGCCCTCCCCAGGCTCAAGGCCACACGTCCGCTTAGGTGGTCTTAGTGCACCTTCACCTTCAGCTCGTCCAACCAGCTCAAGTGGGCGGCAACTGCCAGTGCCCTCCCGATGCTTTGCTCGCCCGTCATCAACAATGTACTTGTCACAAAGACCCTCATCGATGGCGGTGTGGGGCTCAATGTTCTTTCCATCGAGACGTTCGACCGCCTCCAAGTGCCATATGATCAGCCGCAGCCCACAAAGCCTTTCTCAGGAGTGACCGACGGCTCCACCACCCCGATAGGGCAGATCTGCCTCCCTGTCACCTTCGATCAACCCGACAACTACCGCACCGAGCTCATCGACTTCGACGTTGCTCACATCCGCCTTCCGTACAATGCCATCCTTGGATACCCAGCCTTGGCCAAGTTCATGGCGGTGACTCATCTTGGCTACAATGTCCTCAAGATGCCAGGGAACCGCGACATCATCATGATCGCTTGAGAGGAGAAGGACGCGGTGTGCTCTCTCGAGCACGCCTACCAGGCAGCAGCGGTCGAAGACCCACAACGAAGGCGCCATCTACCCACCTGAGGCTGTCCCCAAGAAGAAGAAGCAGCTGCTCCGCCAAGAGCCTCAGGAGAGCGGTGTCTCCAGCGGCACCACCTCAGGACGTGTGCCACGGATGGGGCGCCTACCTCTCTCGCATAGGAAGGCGCACCCGCCGCCCTCCTTAGGCTGGGCTCGGGGGCTCTCTTTTGGAGGGCCTCTGACTTAGCCAATGTCACGAGGGAGGCGCTCGGGCACCACTTGGAGGCATGCTTCATCGCACGCTTCCCTCACAAGGGCACAAGGCATGGGGTGCCAGCTGCTCAGGAGTTCATCACCAAGCCGACCGAGGAGCTTCAAGAGGCGAGAGCCATGCGTGGCGACCGCCGCCCACCACTTGGCACAGCTCCTTGTCCTGGCGAGGACGATGAGTTGCGCGTCTACGTCAACATCCCAGGGCTCAACAGGGCCGCATCTCAGGAGCGCTTTTGGCTATCGCACATTGGTCGGTGTGAGGGCCCTCCTCACAGCTATGTTCGCATGCCTTTTGGCCTGCCGAACGCGGTGTTACCTTCCAGCATCACCTGCGGAGCGTCCTGGCGGCTCAGGAGGCCAGGCACTAGGTGGTCCTGGCGGAGATGGAGACGGTTCATCACGAGTCCCCCGGGCCTCCAGAGCCTCCTGAGGTCCAGGACCCAGGCGGCTCATGAGGAGCAACCTCTTCAGCATGCATCTTCAACTACTCCGACATCTCTTTAGCAATGGTGCCAGGTGACATTTTCTGGTTTATTCAGTTGGGAGCGCCCCTCAGGCTGCATTATCCCCAGATCACATGGTCTGTCCCTGCGATGTGTATCCTTTCGTGCCTTTAATTTACTCTGTTGGGGGCGCCCCTCGGGCTGCATCATCCCCAGGCCGCGTGGGTCTGTCCCTGCGGCATGTATTGATCCTGCACCTACCAGAATTAGTGTTACCTCTTTCCATAAGATGATTTATGTTGTCACTACTTGCCTATTGCCCTTCGCAGCCCCCCGCATTGCTGATCGGTCTCCTGCTCATCCCGCAACGGGGGCTACGCATGCTGGCACGGCGCTTGTGCTCGGGTTCGTCCCTGCAACGCTGACAAACCTGAGAGATCGAGCTCTGGCTCGCGGCCCATCCCGCGCACATCACCTCACCAGATCCTCAGTGCCTTCATCTTCTTGCGGAAAGAACAGCGGCAGGACAGCAAACGCGATTATGAGTTATATTCTCCCCTCGGACTAACTCGCAGGAATCTCTTGAGCTTAACTACGGGTGGCCCCGCCAGCTGCCCCCTTTTCACACGATTCGATTGCGCGTTAAAGGGGCTGGGGGGCTCCCGAGCATCGCGCCTCAGGAGCTCCTATTGACTCCCTAGCCCTCACCCCCTGGCCTTGACCACGGCATCATGACCTGGCATACCAGCGGCAGTTGAGCCTCGCTCGAGGGTCGGGACCCGAGGACGCAGAGCATTCAGATGAGCGAGAAAAGGGGAGGTTGGCATGAGCCCTACCTAGTAGCACCACCGGCGAAACTTGAATCAGGCACCGCGCAAGGAATCACCTCAGGCTCGTTAAGATAAGTCACATATTCGAGTTAGCATGACGCTGCTGTCTAGAATTTTCGACTCTCGTAGCCTTTCTCCGGCAATGCCGCCTTCCTTTTCGACCTTCAGGAAGCTGCTTGCATGCCAAAGGGGACCTCTTGAGCATCGCGCCTCAGGAGCTCTTACCGGACCTTGGGCCGCTCACCACGTGGCCTTGACCACGGCATCGCGACGTGGCATACCAGTGACGGCCGAAGCTTGCCTGGGGACTGGGACCTGCCGGCGTAGAGTGCTAAGCTACCGCGAGGACGAAAAGGGGGAACAATGCCGAAGCAAGATACGCAGCCGCAACCTTATAATAGGAATGATAAACATTGGAGCAAAAGCATTACAGGTTCTTTACACACCCCCACGGGGTTTGTCTCTATTCCTCGCGGGGAACAAAAGAAGAAAAACTTCAAGGGGCCCTTACTACGGGCATCACCATCGACGCCATCATCAACAGTGGGCCACGAGAGGCCGACGCCAACCTCATCCAAGTCATCGACGATGCCGAGAGGATGCCGCTGCCGCGCTCCGAGCACGGCGAGAGCCTGCTCTCGGAGGCATGTAGTTGTCATCGCTCAACTCCGGGGACTCACTAGTCTCGGGACAGTCGCTCGAGTCCCAGGAGTCGTCACTGCTGCTGGAGGAGCTATCGGCAGGACCGGGAGCAGGCTCAGCGCCCGCTGCTGTGCCATGCTGGTGGGACGACCTCGACCTCCGCCCTCATGGCCAGACTGCAACACTCGGCGTGCTGCAGCCACAGCTCGAGTGGCCCTCTCGGCGGCATCTCCTCGGCGAAGAACCGCGGGAGCGGAATCCACGTGCGCGGGGGCATCGCCGCGCACAACACAAACTCGTGTGAGGATCCCTCGGCGTGGGTTCGCGGGCCTAGGGCCCGTGCGACCTCAGCCTGACCACCACGATTGTGGCTGGCGTGGCGCGGGGCGTTGCCGCCTCCTCCAGAGTCTTGCGCCTGGGTGTACAAAGGAAGCGGGAAGCTGGGCGGAGGTCGCTCGTACCAAGGCCGCGTCACCTCTGACCTATCGCCGGCGCCACGGGGTGGCTCAGCCTTTTCTTCGGCGGGAGCGGCCCCTGCTCCTCGCGGGGAGTTTTTCCTTTCTCTGCTGCGGAAAACCTCCTAATCGGCGCCATGGGAACCACGGCAAGACAACGAAGCAACGAGGAAGAAGAGAGAGCGGGCAACAAGAAGGAGATGAGCAAAGCGGGCTCCGCCCCTCTCCTCACTTATAGCCGAGAGGAAGCCAACCGCCGGCCTCCACGATCGCAAGTTATGTTGGTTTTTCTCTGCATGCAGCAGAGTCTCGTCAAGTTGAACGATTGCCGAGGCTGCGTGGGGAAGCGGAGGCGCCCATGTCCCACCAATCACCACGCGTAAACCGAGGCCGCAAGCAGTTGGGGCCCGCGGTGCTCCACACTTGGCATCGCCTCGAAGCCAAGTTCGAGCGTGCCTTGGGCCCGGGGGCTACGTCGGTGTCCTGGGAATGGGGGTACCCAGACTTGCCTTCCCGCGGCCCATGGTGTGGCTCCGTCAACGGCCCGGTACGGCCCAGCTTCAACAACAACAACTCAAGACCCTCGCGAGGCGGACGACACCAAGACCTCCATGGGGGCGGCCTCGCAAGGCTGGCTCCCGAGGAGCGTAGAAATCTATGCAAGGTGCACCTCACGAGGTAAATATGACGTGAGCCATGACGACCAAGGCCAGGCGGGCGCGAGCAGGCGCAGTGTACCAGTTTCCTCTTTGGTGCTAAGGAGGCAAGCACAGGCGCAGGGTCCCGAGGAATCAAGCAAAGGTTTCCATATCGGTGCAACAAGGCCAAGACCACCAGGACGGTAGGACGAAGGTCATCGCAGAGCCCACCGCAGCGTCACCACCAGAGCCTTTTGCGGGCGAAGACTACTTTTGTCAGATATTTTGTACTAGTTGTCTCCCTTCAAATTCGGCCGTTGTGGGATCCCTTCCCGCCTACATTTGGGAAGAGGGCCAGGGCCATTATAAATAGGACTTAGCCACCACCATAGAGGGGACGGAATGATTCCACCCTGACCATCTCACCAGCTCATCGAGCTTAAGAACACCTCACCTACCGAGGTTGTTCTACCACTGTACTAGTTCATCCTCGGCCCCTCGAGGCAATCCACCACAAAGCTGGAGTAGGGTATTACACCGCAAGGTGATCTGAACCAGGATATACTGTTGTGTCTCCTATCCCTTGGGTTCGTCGAGCTAGGCCGTGGAATCGTTGAGCAGGCAGACTAGGTAGGGAGAGTTCTTCGCACGCACCCCAGAGTTCGAACATCTCAAGGATCTGTGGAACCCTGAATCCGACACACTCATTGTATGCACACAAATTCCTTGGCTCATTGCCCGTAACTCTCTCACGCACCACTTTGTCATCTCGGAGCTCTTCCCTCTCTCTCTCAAACTCTCTAGCTCCCCGGGTCACACATACACATGCATATATATCTCACTCGCACTCGATAGACCCATCTAAAACTCTATCTCTCTCCCTCGGTTCTCTCTCCATCTCACAGACACACACACACTATCTCATGCCTAGCCAATATGATGGTCTTTCACTCAATTGTAGGCACACGCAGTCCCCCCTATATGTATATGACCATCTAATTCTAAATCTCCATCACAAACATGTGCATGGTCTATCTCGATTTCCCTCGGGGCATGTTTCTATCGCGCACGCACCTCGTCCCTTGATATCCCACCCATATAGTCCCCTCGCGATCTCGAGGGGGTCTCTCTATCACAAACACACCCTCTCTCCCTCCCCATGCGTCCATGTTCTCCATGCATCCGTCTCGACCTTTGTTCCTTGTTGGCCAGACCTCTATTGGACATGTGCTATAGGGGTGTCTCTCTCCGTTGCAAACAATCACGCACTAGCTATCTTCGTGTATGTTCTCACCTCGCTTTTCTATCTCAGAGATGCATGCGCGATATGTTTTCATGAAACGAACAAACACACACTCTCTCTCTAATTTATCGTTTGTTGTCCCTTTCTCTTTCACACACATACTCTTTTTGCACACTCACTCATTCTCCTTCACACGCACTTGATCTATCTCGACTTAGGCACTCTCTTCGGTCCATAGCATATAGATTTATTGAAAAGTCAAACATCACAAAGTTTGACCATGTACGTGGAAAAAAATTACATCTAGAACGACAAACATATACCATTTGATTCATCATGAGATGTAGTTCCGTATGATGTATCTTTGGTATTGTAGATATAAATAACATTTGTGTAAACCTGGTCAAAGTTTCCAAAGTTTGACTTCTAAAAAATTTATATGCACTGCATTATCGAGCGGATGGAATATCTCTTTCCCCCTCTCAGCTATCTGACGCACCACTCAGCCTTATCGGGGATCCTCTATCTCTCTCAAACTTTATATCTCCCTGGTTCACACATACACATGTCTCGCTCGCGCTACATAGACCCATCTAACACTCTCCGCCCTTGTTCTCTCTCAATGTGACACGCACCCCCCTAAGTACCATAATCCCTCACTCCATCATAGGCGCACACACTTCCCCCTAAGTATGATTATCTCTCACTAGCCATCAGGAACACACGTATTGTCTCCTTCCATCCATACATCTATCTCGATATATCTCGGGGTATCTTCTATCACGCACACACCTTGTCACTCGATCTCCCACCCTTGTAGTCCCATCACGATCTCTAGGGGATCTCTCTATGACAAACATACATTCTCTCCTCCCCATGTCTGCATTTTCTCCGTACGTCTCTCTCGACCTCTCTCCCTTGTTTGTCAGCCCCCTCTTGGCCATGTGCTAGGGGTCTTTCTCTCTCGGTTGCAACCAACCACACACTATCTCCTCACCTTGCTTCCGCTGTCGAAGATGCATGTGTGATATGTTTGCAAAAGACACACACGCTTTTTCTCTACTTTTATCGTGTGTTGTCCATGTCTCTTTCACACATGAACACACACTGTTTTCAGTCACTCTTTCTGTTTCACACACACTCTCTCTAGTTAGGTACTCTCTCACGTCCATAAGCATATGGATGCTTTGAAAAGTCAAACCTCAGAAAAATTTGACCAGGTATATGTGGAGAAAACATTTACATCTGGAACGATCATTAGATTCATCACAACATGTACTTACTTCATACTATCATTTATCTTTCGTATTGTAGATATAAGTAATTTCTTTATAAACTTGGTCAAAGTTTCAAAAGTTTGACTTTAAAAAAATGTTGGCACTACATTATCGAACGGAGGGAGTAACTCTTTCTCTCTCTGCTATCTCTCATGGGCCTCCCCTCTCACTCGAACTCTCTATACCGACGGATTATACGGTCACTGTGTCAGCATATAGCTCCGTATATTGTTTAGTTGACCGGTCAACCAGTCCACATGCTGCCTTGTCAGCTCGTGTTCTCTATCTTCATGTGCTGGCCCATGTGGCAGTGGGTGAAAATAAGTAAACTAGAGGCCCATCTGACACGCGGTGAACTAAACAAAGTTGAAACCACTCGGGTAGCACCCCGCACGCTAGTAAATTGAGGGCACACTTCTTCCGCGTGAAGGACGCACTCGCGCACAATTCACCACTGCACGGCGGCATGCACAGAAGGACGCACTCGCGCACACCCAGCAGTCCAGCACACAACACACACCAGCACACGTGTACACCGGTGTCGCTGCCGGTTGAGATGGACGGCGGGGCAGCCAACAAGCGGAGGCGGCTCGAGCCAAAACCGCATCCGGCGAGCCTGGACTTCATCAGCAACCTCCTCGATAACATGTTGCTCGTCATCATCGGCCTCCTCCCCACCAAATCTGCCATGCGGACCGCCCTGCCCTCCCGGCGGTGGCACCCCCTCTGGTGCCACGCCCTCCTCAACCTCACCATCGACAACTGCCTCTGCGATAGGGATTGCAAACGCATGGCCGCAATCTCCAAGATCCTTTCATCGCACCCTGCGCCAGCCACACAACTTGACATCCGCATGTTCAGTACCAACTGCAAGGTCCAAGCCAAGTGAGAGAATCCTTGATTATGGGGTCCTCGGGTGTCCGGGCTGTGTAGCATGGGCTGGACTGATGGGCCATGAAGATACAAGATAGAAGGCCTACCCCCGTGTCCGGATGGTACTCTCCTTTGCGTGGATGGCAAGCTTGACATCCGGATGTATAGTTTCCTTTCTCTGTAAACCGACTCTGTACAACCCTAGGCCCCTCCGGTGTCTATATAAATTGGAGCGTTTAGTCCGTAGGGGCTATCTGAACTTACATAGGCTAGCCAGATAGGGTTTAGTCATTACGATCTCGAGGTAGATCGACTCTTGTATCCCCTTGCTACCTCTTGAGCACTGCGTTGGTTTTCCCTTGACAGGAAAGGGTGGTGCAGTAAAGTAGCGTAAGTATTTCCCTCAGTTTTTGAGAACCAATGTATCAATCTAGTAGGAGACCACGCTCGAGTCCCACGCACCTACACAAACAAATAAGAACCTCGCAACCAACGCGATAAAGGGGTTGTCAATCCCTTCACGGTCACTTACGAGAGTGAGATCTGGTAGAGATGATAAGATAATATTTTTGGTATTTTTATGGTAAAGAGTAAAAGTAAAGAAAGCAAAATAAATGGCAAAAGAAATAGCTAGTTGACGGAAGATTAATATGATGGAAAATAGACCCGGGGGCCATAGGTTTCACCAGTGGCTTCTCTCAAGATAGCATGAGTATTACGGTGGGTAAACAAATTACTGTCGAGCAATTGATAGAATTGAGCATAGTTATGAGAATATCTAGGTATGATCATGTATATAGGCATCACGTCCGTGACAAGTAGACCGACTCCTGCTTGCATCTACTACTATTACTCCACACATCGACCGCTATCCAGCATGCATCTATAGTATTAAGTTCATAAGAACAGAGTAACGCTTTAAGAAAAGATGACATGATGTAGAGGGATAAACTCATGCAATATGATATAAACCCCATCTTTTTATCCTCGATGGCAACAATACAATACGTGTCGTTTCCCCTACTGTCACTGGGATCGAGCACCGCCAAGATTGAACCCAAAGCTAAGCACTTCTCCCATTGCAAGAAAGATCAATCTAGTAGGCCAAACCAAACTGATAATTCGAAGAGACTTGCAAAGATAACCAATCATACATAAAAGAATTCAGAGGAGATTCAAATATTGTTCATAGATAATCTTGATCATAAACCCACAATTCATCGGATCTCGACAAACACACCGCAAAAAGAAGAGTTACATCAAGTAGATCTCCAAGAGAATCGAGGAGAACTTTGTATTGAGATCCAAAGAGAGAGAAGAAGCCATCTAGCTAATAACTATGGACCCGAAGGTCTGAGGTAAACTACTCACACATCATCGGAGAGGCTATGGTGTTGATGTAGAAGCCCTCCGCGATCAATGCCCCCTCCGGCAGAGCACCGGAAAAGGCCCGAAGATGGGATCTCACGGGTACAGAAGGTTGCGGCGGTGGAAATAGGGTTTTGGCTCCTCTGCTGATGGTTTCGGGGTACGTAGGTATATATAGGAGGAAGAAGTAGGTCGGTGGAGCTACAAGGGGCCCACGAGGGTGGAGGGCGCGCCCAGGGGGGTAGGCGCGCCCCTTCCTCGTGGCCTCCTCGTTGATTGCTTGACGTCCACTCCAAGTCCTCTGGATCACGTTTGTTGCGAAAATCACGTTCCCGAAGGTTTTATTCCGTTTGGACTCCGTTTGATATTCCTTTCCTTCGGAACACTGAAATAGGCAAAAAACAACAATTTGGTTGGGCCTCCGGTTAATAGGTTAGTCGCAAAAAACAATATAAAAGTGTATAATAAAGCCCAGTAAACATCCAAAACAGAATATCATATAGCATGGAACAATCAAAAATTATAGATACGTTGGAGACGTATCAAGCATCCCCAAGCTTAATTCCTGCTCGTCCTCGAGTAGGTAAATGATAAAAACAGAATTTTTGATGTGGAATGCTACTTAGCATAATGTAATTCTCTTATTTGTGGTATGAATATTCAGATCCGAAAGATTCAAGATAAAAGTTTAATATTGACATAAAAGTAGTAATACTTCAAGCATACTAACTAAGCAATTATGTCTTCTCAAAATAACATGGCCAAAGAAAGTTCATCCCTACAAAATTATATAGTTTGTTCATGCTCCATTTTCGTCACACAAGAATGCTCTCATCATGCACAACCCCCATGACAAGACAAGCAATTGTTTCATACTTTAGTAATCTCAAACTTTTTCAACTTTCACGCAATATATGAGCGTGAGCCATGGATATAGCACTATGGGTGGAATAGAATATGATGATGGGGGTTATGTGGAGAAGACAAAAAAGGAGAAAGTCTCACATTGACGCGGCTAATCAACGAGCTAGGGAGATGCCCATCGATTGATGCCAATGCAAGGAGTAGGGATTGCCATGCAACGGATGCACTAGAGCTATGAATGTATGAAAGCTCAACAAAGAAACTAAGTGGGTGTGCATCCAACTTGCTTGCTCAGGAAGACCTATGGCATTTGAGGAAGCCCATTGTTGGAATATACAAGCCAAGTTCTATAATGAAAAATTCCCACTAGTATATGAAAGTGACAAAACAAGAGACTCTCTATCATAAAAATCATGGTGCTACTTTGAAGCACAAGTGTGGAAAAAAAGGATAGTAGCATTGCCCCTTCTTTATATTTTTTTGAGCCTTTCCTTTTTTTATTTGGCCTTTCTCTTTTTTTTGGACAATGCTCTATCAATGATGATCATCACACTTCTACTAATTTACAACTCAATGATTACAACTCAATACTAGAACAAAGTATGACTCTATATGAATGCCTCCGGCGGTGTACCAGGATGGGCAATGAATCAAGAGTGACATGTATGAATAATATGCATGGTGGCTTTGCCACAAATACAATGTCAACTACATGATCATGCAAGGCAATATGACAATGATGAAACGTGTCATAATAAATGGAACGGTGGAAAGTTGCATGGCAATATATCTCGGAATGGCTATGGAAATGCCATAATAGGTAGGTATGGTGGCTGTTTTGAGGAAGATATAAGGAGGTTTATGTGTGATAGAGCGTATCGTATCACGGGGTTTGGATGTACAGGCGAAGTTTGCACCAACTCTCAAGGTGAGAAAGGGCAATGCACGGTACTGAAGAGGCTAGCAATGATGGAAGGGCGAGAGTGCGTATAATCCATGGACTCAACATTAGTCATAAAGAACTCACATACTTATTGCAAAAATCTACAAGTCATCAAAAACCAAGCACTACGCGCATGCTCCTAGGGGGGATAGATTGGTAGGAAAAGACCATCGCTCCTCCCCGACCGCCACTCATAAGGAGGACAATCAAAGAACACCTCATGTTTCACATTTGTTACACAACGTTTACCATACGTGCATGCTACGGGACTTGCAAACTTCAACACAAGTATTTCTCAAATTCACAATTACTCAACTAGCACAACTTTAATATCACTCCCTCCATATCTCAAAACAATCATCAAGCATCAAACTTCTCTTAGTATTCAATGCACTTATAAGAAAGTTTTTACTAATCTTGGATTCCTATCATATTAGGACTAATTTCTCAATTCAAGCAAATTACCAAGCTGTTTTGTAGGACTCTCAAAATGATATAAGTGAAGCATAAGAGAACAATAGTTTCTATAAAACAAAACCACCCCCGTGCTCTAAAAGATATAGGTTAAGCATTAGAGCAAAAACTATATAGCTCAAAAGATATAAGTGAAGAGCATAGAGTATTCTAAGAAATTCCAAATCATATGTGTCTCTCTCAAAAGGTGTGTACAGAAAGGATGATTGTGGTAAACTAAAAAGAAAAGACTCAAATCATACAAGACGCTCCAAGCAAAACACATATCATGTGGTGAATAAAAATATAGCTCCAAGTAAAGTTACCGATGGACGAAGACGAAAGAGGGGATGCCTTCCGGGGCATCCCCAAGCTTTGGCTTTTTGGTGTCCTTAGATTTACCTTGGGGTGCCTTGGGAATCCCCAAGCTTAGGCTCTTGCCACTCCTTGTTCCATAATCCATCAAATCCTTACCCAAAACTTGAAAACTTCACAACACAAAACTTAACCGAAAATCTCGTGAGCTCCGTTAGCGAAAGAAAACAAAACACCAATTCAAGGTACTATATTGAACTCATTCTTTATTTATATTGGTGTTAAACCTACTGTATTCCAACTTCTATATGGTTTATAAACTATTTTACTAACCATAGACTCATCAAAATAAGCAGACAACACACGAAAAACAGAATCTGTGAAAAAACAGAACAGTCTGTAGTAATCTGTAACTAACGCAAACTTCTGGAACTCAGAACAATATTCCAAAATAGGAAGACCTATATAATTTGTTTATTGATCTACTGCAATTAGAATCAGTATTTTATCATGTTCTGGTGATTTTATACAATTGTTTTCGTGAACAGAAAGTTTCTGGAATTTTCAGCAAGATCAAATAACTATCATCCAAGAAGATCCTATAGGTTTAACTTGGCACAAACACTAATTAAAACACAAAAACAAATCTAACCAGAGGCTAGATCAAATATTTATTCCTAAACAGGAGCAAAAAGCAAAGAACTCAAATAAAATTGGGTTGCCTCCCAACAAGCGCTATCATTTAACGCCCTTAGCTAGGCATAAAAGCAAGGATAGATCTAGGTATTGCCATCTTTGGGAGGCAATCCATAAGTGGCTCTCATAATAGATTCATAAGGTAATTTTATTTTCTTTCTAGGAAAGTGTTCCATGCCTTTCCTTAACGGAAATTGGAATCTAAAATTTCCTTCCTTCATATCTATAATTGCACCAATCGTTCTAAGGAAAGGTCTACCAAGAATAATAGGACATGAAGGATTGCAATCTATATCAAGAACAATAAAATCTACGGGAACATAGTTCCTATTTGCAACAATAAGAACATCATTAATTCTTCCCATAGGTTTCTTAATGGTGGAATCCGCAAGGTGCAATTTTAGAGAACAATCATGAAATTCATGGAAACCTAACAAATCACATAAAGTTTTTGGAATCGTGGAAACACTAGCACCCAAATCAGACAAAGCATAGCATTCATGATCTTTAATTTTAATTTTAATTGTAGGTTCCCATTCATCATAAAGTTTTCTAGGGATAGAAACTTCCAACTCAAGTTTTTCTTCATAAGATTGCATCAAAGCATCAACGATATGTTTAGTAAAAGCTTTATTTTGACTATAAGCATGAGGAGAATTTAGCACGGATTGCAACAAGGAAATACAATCTATTAAAGATAAATTATCATAATTAAATTCCTTGAAATTCAAGATAGTGGGTTCATTGATATCTAAAGTTTTGACCTCCTCAATCCCACTTTTTACCCAATTTTGCATCAAGATCAAAAAACTATGAATTTTTGGGACGCCTTCTAACTAAAGTTGACTCATCTCCAGTCCCATCATTATCAAGATTCATATTGCAAAACAAAGATTTAATAGGGGACACATCAATAACTTTTAGATCTTCATCTTTATTCTCATAGAAATTAGAAGAACACGCTTTGGCAAAGCAATCTTTCTTAGCACGCATACTACCGGTTCTTGCTTTGCACTCATCAATGGAAATTCTCATGGCTTTGAGAGACTCACTGATATCATGCTTAGGTGGGATATATCTAAGTTTCAAAGAATGAACATCAAGAGAAATTCTATCCAGCTTCCTAGCCAACTCATCAATCTTAGGCAATTTTTCTTCAAGCAAGGCATTGAAATTCTTTTGCATAATCATAAATTTGTTAACACTAGTCTCAAAATCAGAGGGCATCTTAATAAAATTTCCATAAGAATTGTTGTAGGAATTACCATAATTATTAGAGGAATTACTAGGGAACGGCCTAGGATTAAAGTTTCCTCTATACGCGTTGCTACCAAAATTATTCCTACCAACAAATTCACATCCATAGATTCATTATTATTCTCAATCAAGGTAGACAAAGGCATATCATTAGGATCAGAAGAAACACTCTTATTAGCAAACAATTTCATAAGTTCATCCATCTTTCCACTCAAAACATTAATTTCTTATATCGCATGCACTTTTTTACTAGTAGATCTTTCGGTATGCCATAGAGAATAATTAACCATAATGTTATCTAGGAGTTTAGTAGCTTCTCCTAAGGTGATTTCCATAAAAGTGCCTCCCGCGGCCGAATCTAAAAGATTTCTAGAAGCAAAATTCAATCTGGCATAAAAAAATTGTATAATCATCCACAAATTCAAACCATGAGTAGGGCAATTACGTCTCATTAATTTCATCCTCTCCCAAGCTTGTGCAACATGTTCATGATCAAGTTGCTTAAAATTCATAATATCGTTTCTAAGAGAGATGATCTTAGCGGGGGGGATACTTAGAGATAAAAGCATCTTCGCACTTATTCCAAGATTCAATACTATTTTTAGGCAAAGACAAAAACCAAGTTTTAGCGCAATCTCTAAGAGAAAAAGGAAATAGCTTCAATTTAACAATATCATTGTCCACATCTTTCTTCTTTTGCATGTCACACAAATCAATAAAGCTATTTAGATGGGTATCGGCATCTTCACTAGGAAGGCCGGCGAATTGATCTTTCATGACAAGATTCAGCAAAGCAGCATTTCACAAGATTCAGCATCGGTAAGAGGAGCAATCGGAGTGCTAAGAAAATCATTGTTGTTGGTATTGGTAAAGTCACACAATTTAGTATTGTCTTGAGCCATCGTGACAAGCAAGCAATCCAACACACGAGCAAACAAGAAGCAAGCGAAAAAGAGGCGAAGGGAAAGAGAGGGCGAATAAAACGGCAAGGGTGAAGTGGGGTAGAGGAAAACGAGAGGCAAATGGAAAATAATTTAATGCGAGGGGTAAGAGTTTGTGATGGGTACTTGGTATGTCTTGACTTGTGCGTAGACTCCCCGGCAACCGCGCCACAAATCCTTTTTGCTACCTCTTGGGCACTGCGTTGGTTTTCCCTTGAAGAGGAAAGGGTGATGCAGTAAAGTAGCGTAAGTATTTCCCTCAGTTTTTTAGAACCAAGGTATCAATCCAGTAGGAGACAACGCTCGAGTCCCACGCACCTACACAAACAAATAAGAACCTCGCAACCAACGCGATAAAGGGGTTGTCATTCCCTTCACGGTCACTTACGAGAGTGAGATATGATAGAGATGATAAGATAATATTTTTCGTATTTATATGGTAAAGAGTAAAAGTAAAGAAAGCAAAATAAATGGCAAAAGAAATAGCTAGTTGACGGAAGATTAATATGATTGAAAGTAGACCCGGGGGCCATAGGTTTCACTAGTGGCTTCTCTCAAGATAGCATAAGTATTACGATGGGTAAACAAATTACTGTCGAGCAATTGATAAAATTGAGCATAGTTATGAGAATATCTAGGTACGATCATGTATATAGGCATCACGTCTGTGACAAGTAGACCGACTCATGCTTGCATCTACTACCCTTAATCCACACATCGACCGCTATCCAGCATGCATCTAGAGTATTAAGTTCATAAGAACAGAGTAACGCTTTAAGAAAAGATGACATGATGTAGAGGGATAAACTCATGCAATATGATATAAACCCCATCTTTTTATCCTCGATGGCAACAATACAATACGTGTCGTTTCCCCTACTGTCACTGGGATCGAGCACGCAAGATTGAACCCAAAGCTAAGCACTTCTCCCATTGCAAGAAAGATCAATCTAGTAGGCCAAACCAAACTGATAATTCGAAGAGACTTGCAAAGATAACCAATCATACATAAAAGAATTCAGAGGAGATTCAAATATTGTTCATAGATAATCTTGGTCATAAACCACAATTCATCGGATCTCGA
Organism: Aegilops tauschii subsp. strangulata; assembly: GCF_002575655.3. NCBI lineage: Eukaryota > Viridiplantae > Streptophyta > Magnoliopsida > Poales > Poaceae > Aegilops > Aegilops tauschii. The sequence continues at coordinate 219,470,465 of NC_053038.3, forward strand.
CAAACACACCGCAAAAAGAAGAGTTACATCAAATAGATCTCCAAGAGAATCGAGGAGAACTTTGTATTGAGATCCAAACAGAGAGAAGAAGCCATCTAGCTAATAACTATGGACCCGAAGGTCTGAGGTAAACTACTCACACATCATCGGAGAGGCTATGGTGTTGATGTAGAAGCCCTCCGTGATCAATGCCCCCTCCGGCGGAGCACCGGAAAAGGCCCCAAGATGGGATCTCATGGGTACAGAAGGTTGCGGCGGTGGAAATAGGGTTTTGGCTCCTCTGCTGATGGTTTGGGGGTACGTAGGTATATATAGGAGGAAGAAGTAGGTCAGTGGAGCTACAAGGGGGCCACGAGGGTGGAGGGCGCGCCTAGGGGGTTAGGCGCGCCCCCCTGCCTCATGGCCTCCTTGTTGATTGCTTGACGTCCACTCCAAGTCCTCTGGATCACGTTTTTTGCGAAAATCACGTTCCCGAAGGTTTTATTCCGTTTGGACTCCGTTTGATATTCCTTTCCTTCGAAACACTGAAATAGGCAAAAAAAACAGCAATTTGGGTTGGGCCTCCGGTTAATAGGTTAGTCCCAAAGAATAATATAAAAGTGTATAATAAAGCCCATTAAACATCCAAAACAGAATATAATATAGAATGGAACAAACAAAAATTAGAGATACGTTGGAGACGTATCAAGCATCCCCAAGCTTAATTCCTGCTCGTCCTCGAGTAGGTAAATGATAAAAACAGAATTTTTGATGTGGAATGCTACTTAGCATAATGTAATTCTCTTATTTGTGGTATGAATATTCAGATCCGAAAGATTCAAGATAAAAGTTTAATATTGACATAAAAGTAGTAATACTTCAAGCATACTAACTAAGCAATTATGTCTTCTCAAAATAACATGGCCAAAGAAAGTTCATCCCTACAAAATTATATAGTTTGGTCATGCTCCATTTTCGTCACACAAGAATGCTCTCATCATGCACAACCCCGATGACAAGCCAAGCAATTGTTTCATACTTTAGTAATCTCAAACTTTTTTCAACTTTCACGCAATATATGAGCGTGAGCCATGGATATAGCACTATGGGTGGAATAGAATATGATGATGGGGGTTATGTGGAGAACACAAAAAAGGAGGAAGTCTCACATTGACGTGGCTAATCAACGAGCTAGGGAGATGCCCATCGATTGATGTCAATGCAAGGAGTAGGGATTGTCATGCAACGGATGCACTAGAGCTATGAATGTATGAAAGCTCAACAAAGAAACTAAGTGGGTGTGCATCCAACTTGCTTGCTCAGGAAGACCTAGGGCATTTGAGGAAGCCCATTGTTGGAATATACAAGCCAAGTTCTATAATGAAAAAATCCCACTAGTATATGAAAGTGACAAAACAAGAGACTCTCTATCATAAAAATCATGGTGCTACTTTGAAGCACAAGTGTGGAAAAAATGATAGTAGCATTGCCCCTTCTTTATATATATTTTTAAGCCTTTCCTTTTTTATTTGGCCTTTCTCTTTTTTTGGACAATGCTCTATCAATGATGATCATCACACTTCTACTTATTTACAACTCAATGATTACAACTCGATACTAGAACAAAGTATGACTCTATATGAATGCCTCCGGCGGTGTACCGGGATCGGAAATGAATCAAGAGTGACATGTATGAATAATATGCATGGTGGATTTGCCACAAATACGATGTCAACTACATGATCATGCAAGGCAATATGACAATGATGAAACGTGTCATAATAAACGGAACGGTGGAAAGTTGCATGGCAATATATCTCGGAATGGCTATGGAAATGCCATAATAGGTAGGTATGGTGGCTGTTTTGAGGAAGATATAAGGAGGTTTATGTGTGATAGAGCGTATCGTATCACGGGGTTTGGATGTACCGGCGAAGTTTGCACCAACTCTCAAGGTGAGAAAGGGCAATGCACGTTACCGAAGAGGCTAGCAATGATGGAAGGGCGAGAGTACGTATAATCCATGGACTCAACATTAGTCATAAAGAACTCACATACTTATTGCAAAAATCTACAAGTCATCAAAAACCAAGCACTACACGCATGCTCCTAGGGGGATAGATTGGTAGGAAAAGACCATCGCTCCTCCCCGACCCCACTCATAAGGAGGACAATCAAAGAACACCTCATGTTTCAAATTTGTTACACAACGTTTACCATACATGCATGCTACGGGACTTGCAAACTTCAACACAAGTATTTCTCAAATTCACAATTACTCAACTAGCACAACTTTAATATCACTCCCTCCATATCTCAAAACAATCATCAAGCATCAAACTTCTCTTAGTATTCAATGCACTTGTAAGAAAGTTTTTACTAATCTTGGATTCCTATCATATTAGGACTAATTTCTCAATTCAAGCAAATTACCATGCTGTTTTGTAGGACTCTAAAAATGATATAAGTGAAGCATGAGAGAACAATAGTTTCTATAAAACAAAACCACCGCCGTGCTCTAAAAGATATAGGTGAAGCATTAGAGCAAAAACTATATAGCTCAAAAGATATAAGTGAAGCACATAGAGTATTCTAAGAAATTCCAAATCATATGTGTCTCTCTCAAAAGGTGTGTACAGCAAGGATGATTGTGGTAATCTAAAAAGCAAAGACTCAAATCATACAAGACGCTCCAAGCAAAACACATATCATGTGGTGAATAAAAATATAGCTCCAAGTAAAGTTACCGATGGACGAAGACGAAAGAGGGGATGCCTTCCGGGGCATCCCCAAGCTTTGGCTTTTATGTGTCCTTAGATTTACCTTGGGGTTCCTTGGGCATCCCCAAGCTTAGGCTCTTGCCACTCCTTGTTCCATAATCCATCAAATCCTTACCCAAAACTTGAAAACTTCACAACACAAAACTTAACCGAAAATCTCGTGAGCTCCGTTAGCGAAAGAAAACAAAACACCAATTCAAGGTACTATATTGAACTCATTCTTTATTTATATTGGTGTTAAACCTACTGTATTCCAACTTCTATATGGTTTATAAACTATTTTACTAACCATAGACTCATCAAAATAAGCAGACAACACACGAAAAACAGAATCTGTGAAAAAACAGAACAGTCTGTAGTAATCTGTAACTAACGCAAACTTCTGGAACTCAGAACAATCTTCCAAAATAGGAAGACCTAGATAATTTGTTTATTGATCTACTGCAATTAGAATCAGTATTTTATCATGTTCTGGTGATTTTATACAATTGTTTTCGTGAACAGAAAGTTTCTGGAATTTTCAGCAAGATCAAATAACTATCATCCAAGAAGATCCTATAGGTTTAACTTGGCACAAACACTAATTAAAACACAAAAACAAATCTAACCAGAGGCTAGATCAAAGATTTATTCCTAAACAGGAGCAAAAAGCAAAGAACTCAAATAAAATTGGGTTGCCTCCCAACAAGCGCTATCGTTTAACGCCCTTAGCTAGGCATAAAAGCAAGGATAGATCTAGGTATTGCCATCTTTGGGAGGCAATCCATAAGTGGCTCTCATAATAGATTCATAAGGTAATTTTATTTTATTTCTAGGAAAGTGTTCCATGCCTTTCCTTAACGGAAATTGGAATCTAAAATTTCCTTCCTTCATATCTATAATTGCACCAATCGTTCTAAGGAAAGGTCTACCAAGAATAATAGGACATGAAGGATTGCAATCTATATCAAGAACAATAAAATCTACGGGAACATAGTTCCTATTTGCAACAATAAGAACATCATTAATTCTTCCCATAGGTTTCTTAATGGTGGAATCCGCAAGGTGCAATTTTAGAGAACAATCATCAAATTCATGGAAACCTAACAAATCACATAAAGTTTTTGGAATCGTGGAAACACTAGCACCCAAATCACACAAAGCATAGCATACATGATCTTTAATTTTAATTTTAATTGTAGGTTCCCATTCATCATAAAGTTTTCTAGGGATAGAAACTTCCAACTCAAGTTTTTCTTCATAAAATTGCATCAACGATATGTTTAGTAAAAGCTTTATTTTGACTATAAGCATGAGGAGAATTTAACACTGATTGCAACAAGGAAATACAATCTATTAAAGAGAAATTATCATAATGAAATTCCTTGAAATCCAAGACAGTGGGCTCATTGATATCTAAAGTTTTGACCTCCTCAATCCCACATTTTACCCAATTTTGCATTGATGTCTACTACACAACCTTCTTCTTGTAGACGTTGTTGGGCCTCCAAGTGCAGAGGTTTGTAGGACAGTGGCAAGTTTCCCTCAAGTGGATGACCTAAGGTTTATCAATCCGTGGGAGGCGTAGGATGAAGATGGTCTCTCTCAAGCAACCCTGCAACCAAATAACAAAGAGTCTCTTGTGTCCCCAACACACCCAATACAATGGTAAATTGTATAGGTGCACTAGTTCGGCGAAGAGATGGTGATACAAGTGCAATATGGATGGTAGATATAGGTTTTTGTAATATGAAAATATAAAAACAGCAAGGTAACAAGCGATAAAAGTGAGCGTAAACGGTATTGCAATGCGTTGAAACAAGGCCTAGGGTTCATACTTTCACTATTGCAAGTTCTCTCAACAATAATAACATAATTGGATCATATAACTATCCCTCAACATGCAACAAAGAGTCACTCCAAAGTCACTAATAGCCGAGAACAAACGAAGAGATTATGGTAGGGTACGAAACCACCTCAAAGTTATTCTTTCCAATCAATCCGTTGGGCTATTCCTATAAGTGTCACAAACAGCCCTAGAGTTCGTACTAGAATAACACCTTAAGACACAAATCAACCAAAACCCTAATGTCACCTAGATACTCCAATGTCACCTCAAGTATCCGTAGGTATGATTATACGATATGCATCACACAATCTCAGATTCATCTATTCAACCAACACAAAGTACTTCAAAGAGTGCCCCAAAGTTTCTACCGGAGAGTCAAGACGAAAACGTGTGCCAACCCCTATGCATAGGTTCATGGGCGGAACCCGCAAGTTGATCACCAAAACATACATCAAGTGAATCACGTGATATCCCATGGTCACCACAGATACGCACGGCAAGACATACATCAAGTGTTCTCAAATCCTTAAAGACTCAATCCGATAAGATAACTTGAAAGGGAAAACTCAATCCATTACAAGAGAGTAGAGGGGGAGAAACATCATAAGATCCAACTACAATAGCAAAGCTCGCGATACATCAAGATCGTGCCAAATCAAGAACACAAGAGAGAGAGAGGTCAAACACATAGCTACTGGTACATACCCTCAGCCCCGAGGGTGAACTACTCCCTCCTTGTCATGGAGAGCGCCGGGATGATGAAGATGGCCACCGGTGAGGGATCCCCCCTCCGGCAGAGTGCCGGAACAGGGCCCCGATTGGTTTTTGGTGGCAACAGAGGCTTGCAGCGGCGGAACTCCCGATCTATTCTGTTTTTCGATCGTTTTAGGGTATATGGATATATATATAGGAGGAAGAAGTACGTCAGGGGAGCCACGAGGGGCCCACGAGGGTCGAGGGCGCGCCCTAGGGGGGTGGGCGCGCCCCCCTACCTCGTGGCTCCCTCGTTTCTTTCCTGACGTGCACTCCAAGTCTATCAGGTTGCTTTAATTCCAAAAATAACTTCTCCAGAAGGTTTCATTCTGTTTCGACTGCGTTTGATATTCCTTTTCTTCGAAACACTGAAACAAGGGAAAAAACAGGAACTGGCACTGGGCTCTGGGTCAATAGGTTAGTCCCAAAAATAATATAAAAGTGCATAATAAAGCCCATAAACATCCAAGATGGATAATATAATAGCATAAATACTTCATAAATTATAGATACGTTGGAGACGTATCAGCATCCCCAAGCTTAATTCCTGCTTGTCCTCGAGTAGGTAAATGATAAAATAAAGAATTTATGAAGTGTGAATGCTAGCAGGTGCATAAGTTTGATCAATGATAATCTCAATCACCTTTTCTAGCATCATTGTATGTCATAACAGTAGCTCAACTCATAGAACTTTTCATGATCAAGTAACAAACTATTCACATGTTAAAGTATAGATCATAAACTTTCTTGAAAACTAACAAACTATGTTCTCAGTCATCAAACAATTACAATTCATCTTATTTTCAAGAAGAGTCTATGTCAGAGCTTTGATTCAGCAAACTTCACATACTCAACTATCATTTAGTCTTCCATGATTGCTACCACTCAAAGCATATTTTTAGAACAAATAGCATCCATCGAACACAGAGAAAGATAGGGGCTTAATGTTTTGCCTCCCAACCTTTTACCACAAGGGTAGTCAACAATAATAATTCATGATCAAATATATTTGAATGGCCATATATGCTTAGATCTTTCCATCACATGATGCTTGCCAACTAAAGAGTAGGTTGGAATGAGAAGGAATACTATTGACTCTTGCATAAAAGTAAAAGATAGGCCCTTCGCAGAGGGAAGCAGGGATTTGCAGAGCTGCCTGAGCTCGAAGCAAAAACAGAGATGAAAATAATTTTGAGAGGTATGCTTTCATTGTCAACATAACGACCAAGAGTTCCCAATATCTACCATACTACATACATTATAGGCGGTTCCCAAACAGAAAGGTAAAGATTTTTACTCCCCCTCCACCAACAATCATCAATCCATGGCTTGCCCAAAACAACGGGTGCCTCCAAATAACATCAAACCTGGGGGAGTTTTGTTTGCAATTATTTTTTATTTGATTTCGATCTTTTGATCATGGGACTGGGCATCCCAGTTACCAGCCATTTTATCGTGAATGATGAGCGGAGTCCACTCATCGTGAGAATAACCCACCTAGCATGGAAGATACTGCTAACCCGTAGTCGCTACATGAGCGATTCGGGCATACAAAACAGATTATTATTTGAAGTTTTAGAGTTTGGCACATGCAAATTTACTTGGAACGGCAGGTAAATACCGTATATAGGTAGATATGGTGGACACTCATGGAAGAGACTTGGTTCAAGGAGTTTGGATGCACAAGCAGTATTCCTGCTTAGTACAGATATTTTGGCTAGCAAAGGATTCTAAATAGCAAGCACCACATGTTAGAGGATCCATAACAATATAACTTCTATAAAAATATACCCAAGCATAACTCATTATGTTGTCTTCCTTGTCCAACTTCAACTAATTTGCTCAGGTTTGAAAATAATTAATGGGGCTCACAATCATAGAAGATTTCCAAGATAGTATATTTATATGTGAAATCTCTCTTCCTTCAATATTCTTTCATGAATTGTTCAAGTGACCAATACAATGTTTGATAACCTTAAAAAAAGTTACCACCTCTACTTCTTATATGTGAAGGCATTGCTCCCCATGGGAAAGGCATATGACACATATATAATTTCAGATTTATGACATTCAAATCATTCAACCATTTACTCATAGGATATAAGTGAAGCACACGAGTAAATGACAAACTACTCCAAAAAGATATAAGTGAAGATCAATGAGTAGTTAAATAATTATGTAGCTATGTGAAGACTCTCTCTCATTTAAGAATTTCAGATCTTGGTATTTTATTCAAACAGCAAGCAAAGCTAAAGAAAATAAAATGACGCTCCAAGCAAAACACATATCATGTGGTGAATAAAAATATAGCTCCAAGTAAAGTTACCGATGAACGTAGACGAAAGAGGGGATGCCATCCGGGGCATCCCCAAGCTTAGGCTCTTGGTTGTCCTTGAATATTACCTTGGGGTGCCTTGGGCATCCCTAAGCTTAGGCTATTGCCACTCCTTATTCCATAGTCCATCGAATCTTTACCCAAAACTTGAAAACTTCACAACACAAAACTCAACAGAAAACTCGTGAGCTCTGTTAGCGAAAGAAAACAAAACACCACTTCAAGGTACTGTAATGAACTCATTCTTTATTTGTATTGGTGTTAAATCTACTTTATTCCAACTTATCTATGGTTTATAAACTATTTTACTAGCCATAGATTCATCAAAATAAGCAAACAACACACGAAAAACAGAATCTGTCAAAAACAGAACAGTCTGTAGTAATCTGTAACTAACGCAAACTTCTGGAACTCAAAAAATTCTACCAAAATAGGAAGACCTAGATAATTTGATTATTGATCTGCTGCAATTTGAATCAATATTTTATCACGTTCTGGTGATTTTTAACAATTATTTTCGTGAACAGAAAGTTTCTGGAATTTTCAGCAAGATCAAATAACTATCATCCAAGAAGATCCTATAGGTCTTACTTGGCACAAACACTAATTAAAACATAAAACCACATCTAAACAGAAGCTAGATGGATTATTTATTACTAAACAGAAGCAAAAAGCAAGGAAGTAAAATAAAATTGGGTTGCCTCCCAACAAGCGCTAATGTTTAACGCCCCTAGCTAGGCATGATGATTTCAATGATGCTCACATAAAAGATAGGAATTGAAACATAAAGAGAGAGTCATGAAGAATATGAATAGCACATTTAAGTCTAACCCACTTCCTATGCATAGGGATTTTGTGAGCAAACAACTTATGTGAACAATAATCAACTAGCATAGGAAGACAAAACAAGCATAACTTCAAGATTTTCAACACATAGAGAGGAAACATGATATTATTGCAATATGTAGAAGCATATGATCCTCTCTCATAGTAATTTTCAGTAGCATCATGAATGAATTCAACAATATAACCATCACATAAAGCATTCTTTTCATGATCTACAAGCATAGAATTTTTATTACTCTCCACATAAGCAAATCTATTCTCATCAATAGTAGTGGGAGCAAACTCAACAAAATAACTATCATGTGATTGAAAATTAAGATCAAGATGACAAGTTTCATGGTTATCATTATTCTTTATAGCATATGTGTCATCACAATAGTCATCATAGATAGGAGGCATGCTTTCATCATAGTAATTTTGCTCATCAAAGCTTGGGGGACAAAAAATATCATCTTCATCAAACATAGCTTCCCCAAGCTTGTGGCTTTGCATATCATTAGCATCATGGATATTCAAGGAATTCATACTAACAATATTGCAATCATGCTCATAATACAAAGATTTAGTGCCAAACGTTTTATAGACTTCTTCTTCTAGCACTTGAGCACAATTTTCCCTTCCATCATTCTCATGAAAGATATTAAAAAGATGAAGCGTATGAGACAAACTCAATTCCATTTTTTTGTAGTTTTCTTTTATAGACTAAACTAGTGCTAAAACAAGAAACAAAAAGATACGATTGCAAGATCTAAAGATATACCTTCAAGCACTCACCTCCCTGGCAACGGCACCAGAAAAGAGCTTAGTTGACGGGGTGTGAGTGCCGCTTACCTAGCCTCCCCGGCAACAGCACCAGAAAAGAGCTTGATGTCTACTACACAACCTTCTTCTTGTAAACGTTGTTGGGCCTCCAAGTGCAGAGGTTTGTAGGACAGTAGCAAGTTTCCCTCAAGTGGATGACCTAAGGTTTATCAATCCGAGGGAGGCGTAGGATGAAGATGGTCTCTCTCAAGCAACCCTGCAACCAAATAACAAAGAGTCTCTTGTGTCCCCAACACACCCAATACAATGGTAAATTGTATAGGTGCACTAGTTCGGCGCAGAGATGGTGATACAAGTGCAATATGGATGGTAGATATAGGTTTTTGTAATCTGAAAATATAAAAACAGCAAGGTAACAAGCGATAAAAGTGAGCGTAAACGGTATTGCAATGCATTGAAACAAGGCCTAGGGTTCATACTTTCACTAGTGCAAGTTCTCTCAACAATAATAACATAATTGGATCATATAGCATCCCTCAACATGCAACAAAGAGTCACTCCAAAGTCACTAATAGCGGAGAACAAACGAAGAGATTATGGTAGGGTACGAAACCACCTCAAAGTTATTCTTTCCAATCAATCCGTTGGGCTATTCCTATAAGTGTCACAAACAGCCCTAGAGTTCGTACTAGAATAACACCTTAAGACACAAATCAACCAAAACCCTAATGTCACCTAGGTACTCCAATGTCACCTCAAGTATCCGTGGGTATGATTATACGATATGCATCACACAATCTCAGATTCATCTATTCAACCAACACAAAGTACTTCAAAGAGTGCCCCAAAGTTTCTACCGGAGAGTCAAGACGAAAACGTGTGCCAACCCCAATGCATAGGTTCATGGGCGGAACCCGCAAGTTGATCACCAGAACATACATCAAGTGAATCACGTGATATCCCATGGTCACCACAGATACGCACGACAAGACATACATCAAGTGTTCTCAAATCCTTAAAGACTCAATCCGATAAGATAACTTGAAAGGGAAAAATCAATCCATTACAAGAGAGTAGAGGGGGAGAAACATCATAAGATCCAACTACAATAGCAAAGCTCGTGATACATCAAGATCGTGCCAAATCAAGAACACGAGAGAGAGAGAGAGAGATCAAACACATATCTACTGGTACATACCCTTAGCCCCGAGGGTGAACTACTCCCTCCTTGTCATGGAGAGCGCCGGGATGATGAAGATGGCCACCGGTGAGGGATGCCCCTCCGGCAGGGTGCCGGAACAGGGTCCCAATTTGTTTTTGGTGGCTACAGAGGCTTGCGGGGGCAGAACTCCCGATCTATTCTGTTTTCCGATCGTTTTAGGGTATATGGATATATATAGGAGGAAGAAGTACGTCAGGGGAGCCACGAGGGGCCCACGAGGGTGGAGGGCGCGCCCTAGGGGGGCGGGCACGCCGCCCTACCTCGTGGCTCCCTCGTTTCTTTCCTGACGTGCACTCCAAGTCTATCAGGTTGCTTTCCTTCCAAAAACAACTTCTCCTGAAGGTTTCATTCCGTTTCGACTCCGTTTGATATTCCTTTTCTTCGAAACACTGAAACAAGGGAAAAACAGGAACTGGCACTGGGCTCTGGGTCAATAGGTTAGTCCCAAAAATAATATAAAAGTGCATGAAAAAGCCCATAAACATCCAAGATGGATAATATAATAGCATGAATACTTCATAAATTATAGATATGTTGGAGACGTATCATGCATCAAGATCTAAAAACTCTGAATTTTTGGGACGCCTTCTAACTAAAGTTGACTCATCTCTAGTCCCATCATTATCAAGATTCATATTGCAAAACAAAGATTTAATAGGGGACAGATCAATAACTTTTAGATGTTCATATTTATTCTCATAAAAATTAGAAGAACACGCTTTTACAAAGCAATCTTTCTTAGCACGCATACTAGCGGTTCTTTCTTTGCACTCATCAATGGAAATTCTCATGGCTTTGAGAGACTCATCGATATCATGCTTAGGTGGGATAGATCTAAGTTTCAAAGAATCAACATCAAGAGAAATTCTATCCACGTTCCTAGCCAACTCATCAATCTTAGGCAATTTTTCTTCAAGCAAGGCAATGAAATTCTTTTGCACAATCATAAATTCGTTAACACTAGTCTCAAAATCAGAGGGCATCTTATTAAAATTTCCATAAGAATTGTTGTAGGAATTACCATAATTATTAGAGGAATTACTAGGGAACGGCCTAGGATTAAAGTTTCCTCTATACGCGTTGTTACCAAAATTATTCCTACCAACAAATTTCGCATCCATAAATTCATTATTATTCTCAATCAAGGTAGACAAAGGCTTATCATTAGGATCAGAAGAAACACTCTTATTAGCAAACAATTTCATAAGTTCATCCATCTTTCCACTCAAAACTTTAATTTCTTCTATCACATGCATTTTTTTTACTAGTGGATCTTTCGGTATGCCATAGAGAATAATTAACCATAATGTTATCTAGGAGTTTAGTAGCTTCTCCTAAGGTGATTTCCATAAAAGTGCCTCCCGCGGCCGAATCTAAAAGATTTCTAGAAGCGAAATTAAATCTGGCATAAAATTTTGTATAATCATCCACAAATTCAAACCATGAGTAGGGCAATTATATATCATTAATTTCATCCTCTCCCAAGCTTGTGCAACATGTTCATGATCAAGTTGCTTAAAATTCATAATATCATTTCTAAGAGAGATGATCTTAGCGGGGGGGGGGGGGGGAATACTTAGAGATAAAAGCATCTTTGCACTTATTCCAAGAATGAATACTATTTTTAGGCAAAGACGAAAACCAAGTTTTAGCGCGATCTCTACGAGAAAAAGGAAATAGCTTCAATTTAACAATATCATTGTCCACATCTTTCTTCTTTTGCATGTCACACAAATCAACAAAGCTATTTAGATGGGTAGCGGCATCTTCACTAAGAAGGCCGGCGAATTGATCTTTCATGACAAGATTCAGCAAAGCAGCATTTCACAAGATTCAGCATCGGTAAGAGGAGCAATCGGAGTGCTAAGAAAATCATTGTTGTTGGTATTGGTAAAGTCACACAATTTAGTATTGTATTGAGCCATCGTGACAAGCATGCAATCCAACACAAGAGCAAACAAGAAGCAAGCGAAAAAGAGGCGCAGGGAAAGAGAGGGCGAATAAAACGGCAAGGGTGAAGTGGGGTAGAGGAAAACGAGAGGCAAATGGCAAATAATTTAATGCGAGGGGTAAGAGTTTGTGATGGGTACTTGGTATGTCTTGACTTGTGCGTAGACTCCCCGGCAACCGCGCCAGAAATCCTTCTTGCTACCTCTTGGGCACTGCGTTGGTTTTCCCTTGAAGAGGAAAGGGTGATGCAGTAAAGTAGCGTAAGTATTTCCCTCAGTTTTTGAGAACCAAGGTATCTATCCAATAAGAGACCACGCTCGAGTCCCACGCACCTACACAAACAAATAAGAACCTCGCAACCAACGCGATAAAGGGGTTGTCAATCCCTTCATGGTCACTAACGAGAGTGAGATCTGATAGAGATGATAAGATAATATTTTTGATATTTTTATGGTAAAGAGTAAAAGTAAAGAAAGCAAAATAAACGGCAAAAGAAATAGCTAGTTGACGGAAGATTAATATGATGGAAAATAGATCCGGGGGCCATAGGTTTCACTAGTGGCTTCTCTCAAGATAGCATAAGTATTACGGTGGGTAAACAAATTACTGTCGAGCAATTGATAGAATTGAGCATAGTTATGAGAATATCTAGGTATGATCATGTATATAGGCAACATGTCCGTGACAAGTAGACCGACTCATGCCTGCATCTACTACTATTACTCCACACATTGACCGCTATCCAGCATGCATCTAGAGTATTAAGTTCATAAGAACAGAGTAACGCTTTAAGCAAGATGACATGATGTAGAGGGATAAACTCATGCAATATGATATAAACCCCATCTTTTTATCCTCGATGGCAACAATACAATACGTGTCGTTTCCCCTACTGTCACTGGGATCGAGCACCGCAAGATTGAACCCAAAGCTAAGCACTTCCTCCATTACAAGAAAGATCAATCTAGTAGGCCAAACCAAACTGATAATTCGTAGAGACTTGCAAAGATATCCAATCATACATAAAAGAATTCAGAGGAGATTCAAATATTGTTCATAGATAATCTTGATCATAAACCCACAATTCATCGGATCTCGACAAACACACCACAAAAAGAAGAGTTACAACAAATAGATCTCCAAGAGAATCAAGGATAACTTTGTATTGAGATCCAAAGAGAGAGAAGAAGCCATCTAGCTAATAACCATGGACCCGAAGGTCTGAAGTAAACTACTCACACATCATCGGAGAGGCTATGGTGTTGATGTAGAAGCCCTCCGTGATCGATGCCCCCTCCGTCGGAGCGTCGGAAAAGGCCCCAAGATGGGATCTCACGGGTACAGAAGGTTGCAGCGGTGGAAATAGGTTTTGGCTCCTCTGCTGATGGTTTTGGGGTACGTAGGTATATATAGGAGGAATAAGTAGGTCGGTGGAGCTACGAGGGGCCCACGAGGGTGGAGGGCGCGCCCAGGGGGGTAGGCGCGCCCCCTGCCTCGTGGCCTCCTCGTTGATTGCTTGACGTCCACTCCAAGTCCTCTGGATCACGTTTGTTCCGAAAATCACGTTCCCGAAGGTTTTATTCTGTTTGGACTCCGTTTGATATTCCTTTCCTTCGGAACATTGAAATAGGCAAAAAACAACAATTTGGGCTGGGCCTCCGGTTAATAGGTTAGTCCCAAAAAATAATATAAAAGTCTATAATAAAGCCCATTAAACATCCAAAACAGAATATAATATAGCATGGAACAATAAAAAATTATAGATACGTTGGAGACGTATCACCCCTATACTCATCAAAGTCAATCAAGCAGGAAATAGGGTATTACCTCCATTAAGAGGGCCCGAACCTGGGTAAACTTCATGTCCCCTTGTCTCCTGTTACCTTCGATCCTTAGACGCATAGTTCGGGACCCCCTACCCGAGATCGGCTGGTTTTGACACCGACATTGGTGCTTTCATTGAGAGTTCCGATGTGTCGTCGACGGCGGGATCGATGGCTCGCCTTGTCATTAATGACAACATTACCTCTGGAAGGGCCCTAGCTCTGGGACAGGTCCTCCAGCTCGGTGGTTTCACCAAGGGTGCCCTCGAAATCGCCAAACATCGTCTTCGCATCGGCCTTGAACACCCCGAAAAGATGGATCCAGTAGATGTCTCATCCCTGAACGAGCTACTAGATCGCATTGCCGCCCTGGGAGTTGCAACAGACTACGATCGGATTGGGCTTAAACCCGATCAGAGGGAAATCAAGTCCCCGTCGATCACCCATCTGGTAGCGGTCATGGAGGAACAAGGCAAGAACACTTCTCCCCCTAAGGTAAGAACAAGCTATGTTCGGATTTCCGAGCCCTGCAAGCCGGATACCCATCTTCGGGAAGAGACCTCATGTCCTATGATCATAGAACCGGGTGTTTAGCCCAAAAGCTGCCAGGACACTCCGGACCCTGGGTCGGTGACCTCGCAAATTTCTCAAACTCCGGATGCAATAGTGGGTCAGGGTTCGGATTTTAACCCGCCCACTCACCACAATCAATATTCCCCAAGCAATTCAGGCCCTCGAGACGTATGCGACCTAATGTATGTGCGACAGCAACCTAAGGAAACAGTCCATCACTTCTTGGCTCAATTCCTCCTTGTTAAAAAGAAGATTAAAGATTGTTGTGACGCCAATGCGGTTTCTATATTTTGTCGCAACTGTACGGACGAGGGAATCCTCAACGCCCTCAACCCCCGCCGCATATGGTGCTTTGCACATTTGGCACATATCCTACAGAAGTATTGCGCAATGGAAAGCGCCAAGAAAGCCCAGATAGCCCGGTGGGAACCTCCTGCCTTTAAGCAGCCCACCGGACGGACAAAAAGGATGCACCCTTACGGGGCTCCCGATCATCCTCTCATGGACAAAAAGATCAAGACCTTCACGGGACACAGAACGGTCCTTGACGATCTGCTCGACAAACCCTGTCAGATACATACAGCGCCGAATACCGAACCAACACACAGCCTTCGGGCATGTTGGGTACTCCGGCAAGTGCCTAAGAGCGGCGAGTACATCCTCACCAAAATCACTCCAGAGAGGCACTCTTCGGAGGATGCATATCTCAACATTTTTACGGTCATCGAGACCTTTTCTTCCAATAACCGGCGCAAAAGGGCATTACGCAACCTTGCTGAAGTCAACCAGGTAGCCACAATAAATCCTTGGAACGACATGGAGATAACTTTCACCGCCAATGATGAGCCAAGGGCCAGATCAGTCCGAGCACCAGCCGCCTTGGTCTTAAACCCAATAGTGGATGGATTTCGGCTCACCAAAGTGCTCATGGACGGCGGCAACGGACTGAACCTCATCTAAGAAGATACGCTGCATAAAATGTAGATGGACAAAAGTCGCATTGAGCAAAGCGGCACCACTTTCCGAGGAATCATCCCTTGTCGAGAAGCACGAAGCTCGGGGAAGATCACACTCGACATCGTATTCAGTACGCCAGAGAACTACAGGTCCGAAGAGTTGCTCTTCCACATGGCACCTTTCAACAGCGGATATCACGCCCTGTTAGGGCGAGACACATTCACACGCTTTCAAGCCATACCCCATTACGGGTACATGAAGCTCAAAATGCCAGGGCCCAATAGAGTTATCACTATTACTAGTGATCCGAATATAGCACTCCGCACGGAAAACAAAACTGCATCCCTGGCCCTTGAGGCGCTATCCCAGGCCCTCGCGGCCGAGGAACTAACCACTCTGCGCTCTACAGTGGACAAGGACGATGTAATCCTCAACAAAAGGCCCAAATCCACTTCCTTCAAGCCAGCAGACGAAATAGTCAGATTTCTAGTACACGCGATGGATCCTAATAAATCAGCAGCCATTGGAGCACAGCTGGATCCAACGATCGACGCCGCTCTAATAGTGTTCCTACCCGAGAGTTGGGACATCTTTGCCTGGCATCCTTCGGATATGCCAGGAATCCCACGCAGACTGGCCGAACATAGCCTCAATATAATAAAGGGGTTCAAACCAGTCAAGCAAATGCTACGGTGATTTTCCGAACCCAAGTGACAAGCTATGGGGGAGGAGCTAGCCAAACTACTTGAAGCTGGGTTCATCAGAGAGATAAAACACCCGGACTAGCTAGCAAACCTGGTCATGGTGCCAAAGAAGGACAAATCCTGGCGCCTTTGTGTCGATTTCAAAGACCTCAACAAGGCCTGCCCTAAGGACCCCTTCCCGCTGCCCCGCATTGACCAAATCATTGACGCAACTACAGCACACGATGCACTGTGCTTCCTCGACACATACTCCGGATACCATAAAGTTGAGATGAAGGAATCCGATCAGGCCGCAACGGCATTCATTACTCTGTATGGGCCTTTCTGCTTCAACACTATGCCTTTCGGACTCAAAAACGCCGTCGCCACTTACCAACGCATGATTCAAACATGCCTGGAAAAACAAATTGGCAAGACGGTGGAGGCATACATAGATGATGTAGTCATCAAAACTAAACATGTCAAATCATTGGTGGACGACTTGCGCCTTACGTTTGACAACCTCTAAACATATGACATACGGCTCAATCCGAAAAAATGTGTTTTCGGTGTTCCGGCAAGAAAGCTGCTCAGGTTCATTGTTTCCGATAGAGGAATCGATGCAAATCCAGCCAAAATCCGAGCCCTATCACAATTGGCAACGCCAAGAGTCCTCAAACAGGTCCAAAAACTAGCTGGGTGCGTAGCAGCCTTGAGCCGCTTTATCTCCAGATTGGGAGAAAAGGCACTGCCGCATTATCGCCTGCTCCGGCGTACCGACCACTTCGAGTGGACGGATGCAGCAACAGTCGGATTGGAAGAAATAAAAACTTTCTTAGCAAACAACCCAATCCTTGCCACACCAAATGTCGGCGAACCTATGCTGCTCTACATATCTGCAACTCACCAGGTGGTGAGCACTGTGCTCGTCGTCGAACGAGAGGAAGAGGGACACAAATTCCCACTCCAAAAACCAGTATACTATGTATCGGCGGTCCTTACACCATGCAAATCCCGATACCCATGCTATCAAAAGATAGCATATGCGGTCTTCATGGCATCTCGGAAGTTGCGGCACTATTTTCAAGAATGCTCGATCACGGTGGTTTCCAAAGTACCACTCAATCACATCATAAACAATCGAGACGCCACCGGCCGCATTGCCAAATGGGCTATCGAGCTCTTACCATTTGAAATAGCATACAAGCCACGCCGAGCTATTAAATCTCAGGTGTTAGCCGAGTTTGTCGCCAAATGGACAGAAGCCGAACTCCCTAAAGAGTATAGCACATACTCCAACTGGGTGATGTACTTTGACGGCTCTAAAATGTTAGCGGGATTGGGGGCTGGTGTCATCCTAACATCCCCTACAGGGGACATAGTCCGTTATGTATTACAAATCATGTATATGGACTCCAATAACGCGGACGAATATGAGGCACTACTGCATGGTCTTCGGATGGCCGCTTCTATGGCCATACAATGCCTCAAGGTGCGTGGGGATTCGAACCTCGCGATATCTCAAATAAATGGAGAATTCTATGCAAAAGATCCAAAGATAGCGGCCTACCGCAACACCGTACTCAAAATATCAGCTCGGTTTGAGGGGCTCGAGTTTCATCATGTGGCTCGAGACAGTAATCAAGCAGCGGCCATCCTTGCTCGAATGGGCGCTAAACGCCACCCTATCCCGCCTAACACCTTTGTGGAAAGGCTTTTCAAGCCATCTGTGGTATGGCAAGACGAGAGTGGAAATACCAGTCCGGCGCCGATCACACCCCTGGATACCGAACATGTTTCGGATATCATCGGGGGCTCGGGCACCAAACCAACGCCTTCCGCCCATGTAATCATGGCGGTAATTGCTCCATGGACCGAACCCTTCTTAGCCTACCTTAATAGGCAGAAGCTCCCTGATGACCAGAACGAGGCCCGTCACATAGTTTGATGTTCCAAAGCCTACAAAGTTCACGAAGGAGAACTCTACAAGAAAAGCACTACTAGAGTTCTTCAGAGATGTATCTCTAAAGATGAGGGGCCGCAGCTCTCGCCCGAAGTACATGCTAGCCTTGGCGGCCATCACGCCGCAGCTCGGGCCCTCGTAAGCAAAGCCTTCCGTACAGGTTCCTTTTGGCCCATGGCCCGAGCAGATGCACAGGCCCTTGTACAGCGTTGTGTCGGATGCTAGCTCTTTGCCTATCAAAGCCATATGCCGCCCGCCGCCCTAAAACAATCCCCATTACCTGGCCATTCGCGGTCTGGGGGCTTGACATGGTCGGACCCCTTAAAGGGGGAAGCCATAAAAAGAAATATTTACTAGTTATGCTGGATAAATTCACTAAGTGGATAGAGGCCAAACTAGTAAAAACGGCTGAAGCCGGACCGGTGATAGATTTCATATGTTGTGTGGTACACTGTTATGGTGTCCCGCACAACATTATTACAGACAACGGCTCTAACTTCACAGCCGATGAGGTGAAAAATTGGTGTGCTAACCTGGGCGTCAAGCTCGATTACGCCTCTATCTATCACCCTCAAACAAACGGTCAGGTCGAATGGGCTAACGTCCTGATAATGAGCGGCATCAAACCCAGACTAGTGCGATCCCTAAAGGAGCCGGACAAACACTGGGTCAAGGAACTCGATTCCGTACTCTGGGGGCTGCGGACCACGCCCAATCGCATGACTGGTTACACACCGTTCTTCATGGTGTACGGCGCAGAGGCTGTCCTGCACTACGACATTATTCATGACTCACCTCCGGTGCGCATGTATGAAGAGAGAGAGGCCGAGCTCGATCGGCAGGATGACTTAGATGGCCCGGAGGAGGAGGACGATGTCGCAAGAGCCCGTTCCGCATTCTATCAACAACAAGCTCAGAGATACCAAAGCAGAGAAGTGTGGGCAAACACTTATAACATCGGTGAGGTCAAACTCAAACCAAAATGGGCAGGTCCCTTCATTACAGATGAAGTTCTCACTGGAGGAGCCTACCGCCTTCGCAATGCGTCGGATAATCGCTTAGAGCCGAACCCTTGGAACGCTGCCCGGCTCCGAAGATTCTACGCATAAGTCCGGTCATGCTTCTTATTCGTTATTTTGTCTCCTTTCCATTTTTTTTCCTTTTTCGTCTTTATACGTTTTCTATTTTGTGTTCGGATAAGCCGAACACTTGAGGGGTACACATCCTTAAATGTACACACCCCACCATGACTGGGGGCTTCTATAAGCAGAAGCTCATTATTATACCAAGCCTAGAGCTCACAATATATGTGTCGTTTGTGGATATACATCCTTTTTGCCATTATATGCACCTCTACGACTTAAGTTTTTGCCAAGCTGGGTTGCCTTGCTCCTGTGCTTATGCCCTACGTTCCCGATTGTTCGGCTAGGGCATAAAGGGAGCACCTCTGTGATTGTTACAACCGGGTTATCCGGACATGTACCTCAGATGGGTGAAGCTGAAAGCTAGCGTTCTTAAGGGAATAATTGGTCGGCACGAAAACGACAGATTGTTGCCGTATTGCAACTATTTCAAGCACTGCGAGACAGTTTGTCCGTATTACGGACCACACACTATCGATGTAGAAACCGGCCGATCTTGGGTAGGGGGTCCCGAACGGTACGTCTGAAGATCGAAGGTAAAGGAGGCAGGGGACACGATGTTTACCCAGGTTCGGGCCCTCTTGATGGAGGCAATACCCTACTTCCTGCTTGTTTGACTTTGATGAGTATAGGGGTTACAAGAGTTGATATACCTCGAGATCGTAATGGCTAAACCCTAGATGTCTAGCCTGTATGATCGTGATTGCCTCTACGGACTAAACCCTTCGGTTTATATAGACACCGTAGGGGCCTAGGGTTATAGAGAGTCGGTTTACAAAGAAATGAATCTTCATATTTGAATGCCAAGCTTGCCATCCACGCAAAGGAGAGTCCCATCCGGACACGGGGGGAAGCTTTCCATCTTGTATATTCACAGCCCACCAGTCCGGCCCACGTCACACAGCCCGGACGCCCGGGGACCCCCTAATCCAGGACTCCCTCAGTAGCCCTGTCGGGTGGTTGGTGCGACATATGCCAAGGGATGGCTTATCATTGTGGGAGCCAATAAAACGTCGCCGGTGCCTGGAAACGGGATGAGGTGAAGACATGCACGCCGGCGGATCTTACCCAGGTTCGGGGCTCTCCGAGGAGATAACACCCCTAGTCCTGCTCCGCGGGGCCTCCGCATGATCACTAGATCGATAAAAGGTAGCTACAATCGCTCCTAGAGCTGTTGAGATCAAGGGAGAAGAAGAACAAGGCTAGCTCTTGCTTCTCTCTATCTATGGTGTGTGTGCTAAGCTTAGAGGGCAACTCTATGCTCAGAGGCCAACTATGCTTGGGTGCGAACCCTTTGCATGGGTGCTCCGGGGGGTTTATATAGGCCTACCCCCCGGGGGTACAACGGTAATCCGACTGGGAACTGGTCCCAGCCGTCAGTGTCTACGCTCGCCGGCTTCTCCGCCGGCTGCTGGGTCCCGCCGGCTGGTGGGTCCCGCCGGCTGCCGGCTACTTGATCGACAGGCCGGCCCCACCGCCTAGGGTCTTGTCGGCGGCTGCTTACTGTAGCCTCGCCTGTGATGACGAGGGCTTTGTCGAGGTAAGCGTGGCTACAGTGGGCCGCCTCGGGGGCTATCACTGTAGCCTTACCTCGTCTTGTCTCCTTAATGGGGCTCCTGCTTCGAGGAAGGGAGTAGCCGGCTTCTGGAGGCCGGCTACGCTCTTGGCCGACTGGGAAAGGCCGGGCCGCCTTCACGCCTCTCTCTGGCCGAAGGGGCCCGCCGCCCGCGGGCCGCACGGGAGCCGGTCGTGGGTGACGTCGAGGCCAACATGGCTACAGTGCCGAGCCGCACGGGAGACGTCCGTCCCGTACGGCCTCCTGTAGCCACGCCCGCCTCGGGCTTCGGGGGTAGTGGGCCGCACTGTGGCCACACCCCGTCACGTCGCCGTTATGTGGGAGTGGTTTGGAGTGGTTGTGGTCTTGGCCGGCTCCTAGGAGTCGGCGTCCTTCTTGGCCGGCTTCTTGGAGTCGGCCACCCCGTAGTCGTCCTGGGGAGAAGTTGGTGAGGCTGGGTCGCCTTCCGGGAGTCGGCTTTAGTGGTAGCCGGCTAGGGAAGGCGGCCCAATGCTCGGAGTGCTTGGAGGCCCGAAGGCCTGATAATTTTTTCAGAAGAACCAGGGGCAGTCAGTTAGGCTACCCGTGGCCATTTACTCCAACAGTAGTCCCCGGAGCTGATTGGGCTTTGAGGTAGAGTGGGGTTTGAGAAGCTCGATCAGCTTCCTATCGTGACAAGCCGGCAGCTGGGAGCCAGCCTTGGTCAGGCGCGCCGCCTGAGTCGAAATCTTCCGGAGTCGGAGGGCGGGAACCCGCTGGCACGTGCACCGGGCCGCGGGCCGGCCACGGGCCGTCGGCGAGCCACGTGGCCGGAAAGCCTGCCAGCCCACGCGCGTGACGGGACGTTGCCGCAGGGAGGGGGCCCGCCACGTCCGCGCCCCGGCCCAGGCGCGGATCCTTTGTATCCCGAAACCGCCTGCACGTTCCGTACGGTAGTTTCGGCTCGCATTTATGCGCAATAATCGCGAGACGTGGGGGGAGTGGGCGCAGTTAATCCCATGTCCCCCCCCCCCCCCCCCCCCCCCGCGTCCGGCCTCTTCGGCCTCGTGAGGCTATAAGTAGGGGGAGGTGGAGGGCAGCAGGCCCTCGCACGCTCCTCCTACTTCCACCATCTTCTTCCCTCGCTCGTTCTCGCGACAGCGCCTCGCCGCCGCGCTCTTCCACCGCACGCTCCTCCGCCGCCATGCTAGCTCTCGCGATGCCTCCCCACGTAGAGCAGCTTGGAGGGGATTGGGACGGCTCCATCGTCCATGACGACCACGTCGACTTCCTCCGCGACACGCGGCGGCTGCCCGGCGCGGACAAAGTGGAGGTCCGCCTCGCGCCGGCGAAGGAGATCTCGCCGAGGCCGCAGGAGGGCGAGCGGGTGGTCTTCCGCTCGCACTTCTTGCGCGGCTTCGGCCTGCCAGTGAGCGCCTTCTTCCGCTCCTGGCTCGACTTCTATCAGCTCCAGCCGCACCATCTCACCCCAAACGCGGTGGTGCTACTGTCCGCCTTCGTCACCCTGTGCGAGGGCTACCTCGGCGTCCTCCCCACCCTTGAGCTCTGGGGGGAGTTCTTCCAGTCGAAGCTGGGCACGCGCATGCGGGGCGTGCCGGCTCAGACTGGCGCCTTCATCGCGTCGCGGAGATCGGCCGCCGACAACCCCTTCCCCGTAATCACGCTGATCCAATCGGTGAAGAAGTGGCAGAAGTCATACTTCTACGTGCGGAACATCGCTCCGCGGGGCGACTACATCAACCTGCCGGCTTACGTAGCCGGCCCACCGGCGGGCAGGCTGCCCCAGTGGTCCTTCCGGGCTGTGACGCTGTCGCAGGCAGGAAACGCCGCCATCGCTCGACTGCGGGTGATGGTTCAGTCGGAGGGCCTGACGGGGCCCGACCTCCTGGCCGCGTTCGTCACGCGCCGGGTTCTTTCGCTCCAAAGCCGGCCTCATCTGATCTGTCAGATGAGCGGCCAGCTCGATCCGAGCCGAATGTGCACCAAGGAGATGCCGCGCCACGAGGTCGCCTACATGGTGAACTACCTCGCAAACTGCCAACTCTCTGAAGAGTAGCAATTCGGCAAGGAGCCATATAGCCGTGCCAATCCTCCGCCTACGGTACGCTCCCCTTGTCTCTTTTTCTCTCTCTCTCTCTCAGCCTTGTTGCCGAGTATCTCTTGGCCGACTCTGACTTAGTCGGCTTGTTCCTCGACAGAGCCCTTTGCTTCGGCCGGCCGGCAGGTCAGACGCGGAGCATCGCTTCGTCCCCGACCGGACCGAACACGACCTGGAGGACCCCGACCTGGGGGCGGTCCATATGGACGACGCCGTCGAGCCGGCCGGTGGTCAAGCCGGCGGCAAAGCAGGCGGCTCCGGGTTCACTGCTACCTTCGACGACTGGCCGGACGAGGATGAAGCCAAAGCCGTCCGCGCCGCCAGCCGGCATCCGGACGCGGCGCGGGCTCCTCCGGCGCGCAGCCTGCTCGGGGTGGAGGCCAGAAGCGTCGCGCCGCCCAGGGCTTATTCGGCAGCCGAACGAAGAAGCCCAGGGGCGAGGCGGCAGCCACCAGGCGGGAAGAGGCGGCCGCGAAGGCGGCTCGCTTCCGCAAAGTGGTGAAGCAGCCGCAGACCGTGTCGGCGTAAGTTCTCTTTCTCTATGTACTCTCTTTCTTTCTTTTCTTTGGTGGCTCTTGAACTCTCGTCTTTTTTTCTTCCACGATCAGAGCTCCGTTGTCTCTTGAGCGGGCGGCCGCCGGCTCCGTCATTGAGTCGCCAAGGGGCTCTGGGAGCACCACCCGCCGTGTGGACCCCCGCGCCGACCTCCAGGAGGCGACGGAAAGGAACGCGCGGGAGGTGCGGGAGGAGCAGGAGGCACGGGAGGCGGAGGCACGGAAGGCAGCCGCCGCCCAGGCGGCTCGGGAGGAAGAGGCGGCGAAGGCGCTCGCCGAGGCCGCAGCCAAGGCCCAGGCAGAGGCTGAGGCCGCGGCGGCGGCGGGGGAGGCTTTGATGGTCACCCCCTGCGCGTCATGGCGCCTGGGGACGTGGAGCCCTCGCCAGGGGGAGCCAGCGGTTCCCAGCCGGGGCTGGGAGGAAGCGGCAACGACGTCATTATCTTGGAGAAGGCGCCGGAGCCGACCCCTCCGACTAGGGCGGCCCAAGGCGGCCAGCCTGAGCCTGCGCCCGCACTGTCGGCGGAGGGCGAGCCGGCTGCGAGGGCTGAGGTGGCGGTCCGGATTCCGCCAAGCCAGCGTGCGGGGAAGGCCATGTCGGAGCCGCAGAAGGCTGCGTCGGAGCCACAGCCGGCCGTGGGCTCCAGCTCGTTGGCCCAAGATGCGGAGGCGGCCAGCGCTACCTCGGGGTGGACACCAGGCGGAGGGACGGCCGTGGTGAACGTGGCTGCGCAAGACGTCCGGACCCGGCTCCAAGGCCAAGCTGCGGCGCTGAGGCAGTTCACCGACGAGTTCCTCGCAACGCGGGCGGCCATCCGGGTTAGTACTCCCGTCTTGCTTCTTCTTGACTTTGCTTTTTTCTTGATCTTGATTTCTCTTCTTGATCTTGATTTCTTCCGTGGGGGCGCGTCAGCGCACCCACTGGGTGTAGTCCCCGAGTTCCAAGTCAGCTGCTGAGCAGGCGGCTTGGAACTTCTTGGAGGATTTGTCTTTGCTGTTTTTGTTCTCACTTCGGTCTTCTGTCCGTCTTGCAGGACTACCACAACCTCCGAGCGGCCGCCTTCAACTCCCAGGCTCGGGAGCTGACTCAGAAGACCGCCGACCTTACTGAGAGCCGAGGTACGTGGCTTGATCTTTATCTCATGTGGGGGCGCGTCAGCGCACCCACTGGGTGTAGTCCCCGAGATTCGGTCCGACTGCTGAGCAGTCGGCTCGGATCTTCCTTGACAATTTCTTTTTGTTCTTCTTCTTCTTCCGTCTCTGCAGCGGCCAACGCCAGTCTGAGGGCACAGCTGGGGGAGTCCCAGACTGCTCTTCGTGCCAAGGACACCGAGCTCGCCGCCTTGGTGCAGGAGCGCGACCGCCTGGTCAAGAAGCTAGCCGACCAGGAGGAAAGCCAAAAGGCGGCACTGAAGGCGGCGCAGGACCGCGAGGCCACTCTCCAGGCCGAGTTCGAGACGGAGGCGGCCGGCTGGGCAGAGGCCAGGCAGACTCTGGTCTCTGGCTATGGCCAGATCGAGGATCTGGTTGACGGTAAGCCGTCTATCTCTTCGTCCTTTCTTGCCATCTGCCACTTTGGCTTGTTTTCTGATTTTGGTGTTCTTCTCTTCCTTTCTTCTTCGCGCAGAGTATTTCCCTGGCTATTCGACTGCCGCCAACCAGGCCATCGAGGCCCGTCGCCAAGCGAAGAGGCAGGCCGGCTTCGAGATCTCGCCAACCGCCGGTCGCTCGCTGGAGGAACAGCTCCTGGCGATCCAGGCTCACATCCAGCCGGCTCACCGGCTGCTCCGCCAGCTTCAGCGTGCCGGGGCGCAGGTCTTGGCCGCCCTCTGGCCCGGCCAAGCAGTCCCTCGCACCCCCAGTCGGACCGCCGACTGGCTGGAGGTGGCAGTCGGCCGCTTCGAGGCTTGGAAGGCCTCGGCGGCTCGCTCTGGCGCCAGGCGGGCGCTGGAGTTCGTCAAGGCCTGGTATCCCGGCCTGAACCTGGAGCAGCTGGCTACCTGGCGGCAGCAAGCCGACACGGAGCTGGAGCCGGCGCGGCCGGCCATCATTCGGCGGGCTTTGGCGATCGCCGACTACACCGACATCAGTGTCTTCGCCCCCGAGGTGGACGACAATGGAGTCGCCCAGCCGGAAGATTGGTTCGGGCTGGACCCGGCGTACGGCAAGGACTCGGCGGAGGAGATCGACTCCAGCAACGAGGGCGAAGAGGAGGAGGAGGAGGGTGAAGACGCCGAGCCGGCTGATGGAGTAGCCGGCCAGCCTCAGCCTGACCGCGCCTCCAGCACTACGTCGCGCGCGAGTGCGTCTCCTGCCGCCGGAGGTGGTCAAGCCGGGACCCGCTAGGCGGCCACTCGTTCAGCCGGCGAGGCCGCCTTCGCCGACCAGCTCGGCCTTCATGTCGCGCCCTAGTCTTCCTTCTTTTGTTTTCCTGTCTTGTTACTTTTGAACAATGTTTGGTTAAGTCTGCACAATTCCACCCACTGGGTGTATTCAAACTTAAGTCTGTTGCCGCCTGTTGGGGGCTTTATGTATATATAACTTATGCATTTGGTCTTTCCTTGTACTTTTGCTTTTTGTCCTCCTGCTTTTTTCCTTTGCCGCCCTCCCTTGGTTGCCGCCTCCCCAGTCAAACAGTTCCTCTGCAATCTGTAGCCGGGGAGTGTCTGGCCGATTGGGGAGGGGGAAGTACTTTAGCTCTGCTGGACTAAAGCTAAGTTTTTTAGGAAGCCGGCCAGCCGGCTGCTCTGGTAGCCGGCAGGCATGTTTGGAGGCCGTCTCTTTGCTATATAGGTTCGTTGTTCCTTAGCCGTTTTTCGTGTGGGCGTCCTTTCTGTCTTGCCTCTTGCTAGTTGGGCAGTCAGTTCTTTGAGCTGTGACTTGCAACAAGAGGGGACTCGGGAGCCGGCGCACTACTTTTCTGACTTTAGGAAAAACTTTCAATATAGCTCAAGGCGGCCAGTCCCCGGGCCGACTAGTCGAACCCGGTGCCGGACAAAAATTCGAAATGTAATAATACATTCATGGATATGACACTCGTCATTCATAGATAAACAAAGGCAGTCCCCGAGTACTGTTCGGGGGGCCTGTTGGTTTGTGCTTAATACAAAAGGGGAGCGTGATACATACTGCTTTTCAGCTGTAAAATCGTCTTAGGAGGTTTGCGTTCCATGGTCGCTCCGACTCCTTGCCGGAGTCGTCTCTCTTGCGTGCTCTTGGTTTTTGCGCGTCGATCAAGTAGTAGGAGTCGTTGCCGAGTGCCTTGCTGACGACGAAGGGGCCTTCCCAAGGGGCCGAGAGCTTGTGCTGGCCGGCTGTACGCTGGATCAGCCGGAGCACAAGGTCGCCCTCTTGGAAGGATCTTGGCTTGACCTTGCGGTTGTAGTAGCGGCGCAGCCCTTGCTGGTAGATGGCGGACCGGCTGAGGGCTAACAGCCGGCCTTCTTCCAGTAGGTCGACGCCGTCTTCTCTTGCTTCTTTGGCTTCCTCCTCCGTGTACATGGTGATCTAAGGCGAGTCGAACTCGATGTCTGTTGGGATGACAGCCTCGGTACCGTACACAAGGAAGAATGGAGTGAAGCCGGTTGACTTGTTGGGTGTGGTGCGCAGACTCCAGAGGACAGCCGGCAGCTCTTCGAGCCAGCAGCCGGCCGATCGCTCCAGTGGTACGACCAGTCGGGGCTTGATGCCGGAGAGGATGAGTCCATTTGCTCGCTCGACCTGGCCGTTTGACTGCGGGTGGGCAACGGACGCTAAGTCTAGTCGGATGCCCTGCGTCGCGCAGAAACATGCCAGTGCACCTTTGGCGAAGTTCGTGTCGTTGTCGGTGATGATGCTGTGCGGCACGCCGTACCGAGTAGTGATGTCGGTGATGAATGTTACGGCAGTCGGCCCGTTCAGCTTCTTAATCGGCTTGGCTTCGATCCACTTTGTGAACTTGTCCACAGCAACGAGTAGATGTGTCAAGCCGCCGCGGGCTGTCTTGAAAGGGCCTACCATGTCCAGTCCCCAGACGGCAAAAGGCCGGTTGAGGGGAATGGTCTTGAGTGCAGAAGCCGGCAGGTGTTGCTTGGAACTAAAAAATTGGCATCCTCTGCAGCTCTTGACTATTTCTTTCGCATCCTCCAAGGCAGTCGGCCAGAAGAAACCATGGCGGAAAGCCTTGGCCACAAGGGATCTTGAGGCTGCGTGGTGCCCGCATTCGCCTTGGTGGATGCCTTTGAGGATTGCCACTCCTTTTTCTGGCTCGACACAACGCTGGAAGACTCCAGTGACGCTGCGCTTCACAACCTCTCTGTTGATTATTGTGTATGTTGCGGCTCGTCGTTGCACTAGTCTTGCTGAGATCTCATCAGCCGGCAGCTCTCTGCTGACTAGGAACTTGAGGATGGGCTGGGCCCATGAGGGAGCTGTGACTTCTTCTTCTGTTAATGTGGCCACCATGACTCGGCTGGGTGGGTTGGGTGTTGAATTGGAGTCGACCACCGCTTCTTGTGTCGTTGCAGTCCCCGGGCCGACTGCTGCAGTCCCCGGGCCGGGTTCTGAAGTCCCCGTGCCGGGTGCGACTACGGCAGTCCCCGGGCCAGTCGTCGAGGTCCCCGTGCCTCCTGTGGGATTTCTCGAGTCGGATCCGGCTGTTTCTGGCGCTGGCGGTACGAAGATGGAATCTGACTCTGGAGACGGCTTGATGGACGGCTTGAGGAGGCGCTGGAGGGAGACGCCAGTCGGTATGGCTTGTCGGGTGGAGCCGATCCGTGCTAGGGCATCTGCTTGGTCGTTGTCGGCCCTTGGCACGTGAAGGAACTCGCACCCTTCGAAGTATCCGCTCATCTGTTGGACGAGAAAACGGTAGCTCGCCATGTTCGCGTCCTTGGCGTCCCAGTCGCCAGATGATTGCTGGACCACTAAGTCAGAGTCGCCGTAGCACAGGATCCGGCGTATGCCAAGCTCTTTGGCTAGCCGGAGCCCATGTACGAGCGCCTCGTACTCGGCCACGTTGTTGGAGGCGGCGAAGTGGATCTGCAACGTGTACTTGAGCTTGTCGCCTTTGGGAGAGGTGAGGACGATGCCAGCTCCCAAGCCGGTGCGCATCTTGGACCCATCAAAGTGCATCCGCCAATGGGTAGAGTCGGGAGCCGGCGGTAAGTACTGGGTCTCGGCCCAGTCGACGAGAAAGTCGGCCAATGCTTGCGACTTGGTGGCGGTGCGGGGTTGATAGAAGATCGTGTAGGGCGCCAAGGCAATGGCCCATTTGGCCACCCGGCCGGATGCATCCCGGCTGCCTATGATCTCGGCGAGCGGGGCAGTGCACACGACCGTGATGGGGTGCTCTTGGAAGTAGGGCTTCAATTTCTTGGCAGCGAAGTACACCCCATAGCACATCTTCTGGTAGTGCGGGTAGTTTTGCTTTGAGCTGGATAGTACTTCGCTGAGATAGTAGACCGGCCTCTGGACCAGCTGGGCTCGGCCTTCCTCCGGGCGCTGGACTACAACAACAGTGCTGACGACTCGGCTAGTCGCAGCGATGTAGAGGAGCATGGGCTCCTTCTCAGTCGGCGCAGCCAGGACAGGCGGAGTGGTCAACATTTTCTTCAACTCATGGAAGGCTTGGTCGGCTTTATCATTCCACTCAAAGTGAGTGGACTTCTTCATGAGTCGGTACAGGGGGAAAGCCTTTTCTCCTAGTCGGCTGATAAAACGATTCAGGGAGGCTAAGCAGCCAGTGAAGTTCTGCACATCTCGTAGTTTGGTGGGAATCTCCATCCTCTCGATGGCCTTGATCTTGACGGGGTTGCACTCAATGCCGCGTTCGGAGACCAGGAAGCCTAGCAGCTGGCCGGCTGGCACTCCGAACACGCACTTCTCAGGGTAGTCGGTGCCTGCGTCGGACGCAGGCTCGTCGGAGATGCGAGTCTCGCCGAGTAGATCGGCGAGGCGGCTCGCTGCGCAGGCGTCGTCGACGCCATGCAGCGCGTCGAGGCAAACGCCATCGGGCGCAGCAGGCTGGCTGCGCTCGCGGGGGAGGAAGAGGGTTCCCGTCCAGAACAGGTCTCCGGACGACGGTGCACCTGGCCTGACGGTGGGCGCCAAATGTTGGGTGGTTGGTGCGACATATGCCAAGGGATGGCTTATCATTGTGGGAGCCAATAAAACGTCGCCGGTGCCTGGAAACGGGATGAGGCGAAGACATGCACGCCGGCGGATCTTACCCAGGTTCGGGGCTCTCCAAGGAGATAACACCCCTAGTCCTGCTCTGCGGGGTCTCCGCATGATCACTAGATCGATAAAAGGTAGCTACAATTGCTCCTAGAGCTGTTGAGATCAAGGGAGAAGAAGAACAAGGCTAGCTCTTGCTTCTCTCTATCTATGGTGTGTGTGCTAAGCTTAGAGGGCAACTCTATGCTCAGAGGCCAACTATGCTTGGGTGCGAACCCTTTGCATGGGTGCTCCGGGGGGTTTATATAGGCCTACCCCTCGGGGGTACAACGGTAATCCGACTGGGAACTGGTCCCAGCCGTCAGTGTCTACGCTCGCCGGCTTCTCTGCCGGCTGCTGGGTCCCGCCGGCTGGTGGGTCCCGCCGGCTGCCGGCTACTTGATCGACAGGCCGGCCCCACCGCCTAGGGTCTTGTCGGCGGCTGCTTACTGTAGCCTCGCCTGTGATGATGAGGGCTTTGTCGAGGTAAGCGTGGCTACAGTGGGCCGCCTCGGGGGCTATCACTGTAGCCTTACCTTGTCTTGTCTCCTTAATGGGGCTCCTGCTTCGAGGAAGGGAGTAGCCGGCTTCTGGAGGCCGGCTACGCTCTTGGCCGACTGGGAAAGGCCGGGCCGCCTTCACGCCTCTCTCTGGCCGAAGGGGCCCGCCGCCCGCGGGCCGCACGGGAGCCGGTTGTGGGTGACGTCGAGGCCAACATGGCTACAGTGCCGAGCCGCACGGGAGACGTCCGTCCCGTACGGCCTCCTGTAGCCACGCCCGCCTCGGGCTTCAGGGGTAGTGGGCCGCACTGTGGCCACACCCCGTCACGTCGCCGTTATGTGGGAGTGGTTTGGAGTGGTTGTGGTCTTGGCCGGCTCCTAGGAGTCGGCGTCCTTCTTGGCCGGCTTCTTGGAGTCGGCCACCCCGTAGTCGTCCTGGGGAGAAGTTGGTGAGGCTGGGTCGCCTTCCGGGAGTCGGCTTTAGTGGTAGCCGGCCAGGGAAGGCGGCCCAATGCTCGGAGTGCTTGGAGGCCCGAAGGCCTGATAATTTTTTCAGAAGAACCAGGGGTAGTCGGTTAGGCTACCCGTGGCCATTTACTCCAACAAGCCCCTGAACCAGGCTTCCATGACGATGTGTCCGGTGGGCAGATTGTCTTCGGCATTGCAAGGCGGGTTCCTCCTCCGAATACTCCAAAGTAGTTGATCAAAAGAACTATATCCGGCTCTGTACAATAGTTACGACCCTGAACCACAAGGGTAAAATACTTAAACAAAAATAGGTCATGTCTTCTGACGGCTATTTCGGCGAGGTGTTGTGTCCCAGCCTTATTATTATTTCGAACCATTTTTCAGTCTCCCGCTCCGTGTTTCGAGACGCGATCTTCATTGACACGTGTCGTCAAAGCAGAGATCGTGTCCCCTTATTGTGGGATTCTCATCAATACGGGTTTGGCAAATCCAACCGTGTCGTTTGCATGACCCCTAGGGAATAGGCGAGTTTTAAGGCTCGTGAGGGGACGCTCGACATTCGCTGCCTTTATAAGAAGATAAGGATCCACCTTTTTACCTCACGCCTTCTTCCTTCTTAGCCCATCTGTCCTCGAGCTCAAGCGCCCCAGCTTCAACCCCTTCCGCCACCAGCTGACACTCCAGCCATGTCCGGATCTGGAGCGCAGGGCAAGTGGCTGGCCTCCTCCGTCACGGAGGGGAACATAAAGGAACTCCAGGAAGCGGGGTACTTAAGCAAAAAATCGTCAATCGGCACCCTGCTAAGCGGCAGATCATTCCCACCCCGGAGCCCAATGAGAGGGTAGTATTCATCCCCCACTTTCTTCGCGGGCTAGGGTTTCCACTCCACCCTTTCGTCCACGGGCTCATGTTCTACTACGGGCTAGATTTCCACGATCTAGCCCCGAATTCATTCCTCAACATCTCGGCGTTCATCGTCGTGTGCGAGGCGTTCCTGCGCATTCCCCCCCCCCCACTTTAGCCTGTGGCTCAAGGTCTTCAACATGAAGCCAAAAGTGGTCGAGGGTCAACACACGGAGTGTGGCAGCGCCATGGTGAGCAAGCTCCCTAACGTCACCTGGCCTAAGGGGACTTTCATAGAAACCGTGAAGGGATGGCAACAGGAGTGCTTCTACATCACGGAACCCCGTGACACCACATGGGCCGCCACTCCTGAATTCAAATCCGGCCCTCCAATGCGGCTTACATCATGGATCAAAAAGGGCCTGGACTGGGCGTCGTCCGATGATGTGATGACACTGCAGAAGTGGGTCCAAAGCATGATAGAGAAGAACACCAACCTTGCCAATGTGATCCACGTGATGCTTTTTCGCCGGATTCTCCCCTGCCTGCGCCGGACTCTCCATATGTGGGAGTTTGACCCGGCCAGTCCCCGGACCTTGCGGCGGTTCTTCGGCACAACACACGAAGATATACGGAAGCCGCTTTTCAAGGCCCAGAAGTCGTGGACGAAAACAACCATAGACCTCGGCCTCAATCGCGCTCATCCGGCTACACTAGTAAGTTTTTTAGATTTCCAAACATATCCTCAACTTTTAGATCCAAGGAGCATACTAAGCCTTCCCCTTATTCTTCAGGGCTGGACCAAGAAGGCGGAGCAGATCCGGTGTCCGGCTCCACTGCCCGAAGACCCAGCTATTCCTTTTCCGACGAAGATGCTGGTTCTGGCACCGTACCAGGCGTTGGAGAAGAAGGCCAAGAAGAAGGGCAAGGAGGCCAGAAGTGGCCTTCGCCATAAAGGTACTTCAGACATAATGTCTGAAGATACCAAAGCTCCCTCCTCCCATGAGGGAGACGAAGCCGAAGAGGAAGAGGAGGAGAGCAATTCTCCCCTTAAGGGAGGAAAGAAGAAAAGGGGGGCTTCCGCAGACCAAGAGGCGGAGGCGTCCAAGAAGGGGAAACTCTTCCTTTCGAACGATTCGGAATCGGACATCGAAGCAGTCCCTGAATAGAACCCCAGGCCGAAGCCCCTAGCCGAATCATAAGTATTCAAAGATAATGCATATATCCGGCTTTTTATAAAATGTAGGGTGATATATCATCTATGTTTTCCAGTCCGACCAATGATCTCCTCCAACAATCATTGTCTTCGGGGAATTCTTTGGCGCCAGAGATGATGGAGAGTGAGTCGCCTCCACGAGCCTCCCCGCCACATGCCACGGATGACACCGAGGTATTATCCCAAAGGACCTCTTCGGGCCAGGGAGAGGTGCAGAGGGCCGCGGAAACGGCGCCAGAGGGCAATGCCTCGGCTGCCGAAAACACGGGGGGCGTAATCCCCATGGAGAATGACGACAGGGGCCTTTACCAGTCCGGCCCCCAGCCGAATACTGCTCCGGAGTCCCACATGGCTCCGGATCCGAGCGAGTAGCCCCCTTCGAAAGAGGGGGGAGTGCCGACTCCACCGACGACCTCCATAAATCCGGAGGCGCCGGATACACTAAGGGAAGCACTTCACCGTGCTTCCATCGTGGATGAACACCGTGCCCTAACGGGTACGGTGGTAGAAAAGGTCCAGTCCGCCCGCCAAAAGCAGACTGAACAAAGTGTTCACTAGCCTGCTAACAGGCTTTGAGGTATGTGATGTAATATCTGTGGTCTCTTTTTCCTGTATAATCATACACCTGAGTATAAATAGTAGCCCCTGAGACTCTGTTCGGCTTTTTGAAGAAAGGGCCAGACAGAGGGTCGAATATTCCAGAGGTAACATACTCGTCTATTTTGGTGAACGGGCTTCGGTGCTAGCAGCTTCGGCCAAGAACGTGGAAGTTTCCGAACTCCAACAGAAACTAAAGCTGGCTGATGATGAGATCGACCGTATTAACAAGTGGTTCGATGAGGCGCAAGGTATGCTTTTAAAAGAACCCTTACAAGCCTGAATTATAATGCAAACTCAGAGTTTTAGGCTCATGCGCAACTATTAATGATTGTAGGAAACGCGACCGAGGTCGAGGCCCTCAAGAGTGCCCTTGCCGAAGCCAAGGGGAGGCGAGGGTAAGCAAAGCTGCCGCAGAGAAGGCGGCTACGGATGTGGAGGCCGAAAAGGCCGCCCGCCTTAAATATGAGGCAAGGGTAATCGAAGTAAAGCAAGCGCACCAGGAGGCCACCATCAAGTTGGAGTCCTTGGAGGAGAGTAACAAGGCCCAAGTGGCCGAACTCACCAATGCTCTTCAAGCTGCGAAGGAGGCGCGGTCCGAGTCCCGGGATGCTCGCGAGGAGATCAAGCAAGCCGGAGAGATAGCAGCTGGTAAGCCTTTTCTTTTACAGAGTATATTCGGCGGTCGAAGATATGATTTGCTAATTAGACAGTGGACTGCAACAGACGCTTTCGTGGATCTCCCGAGGAGTGCTGCTGATGCCGCCCAATATTTCCGGGCCCAAGACGGGAACACGACAGAGAAGCTCTTCTAGTCGCAGTATTTGGCGCCGGAGCGACCAACCCTACTCAACAATCAGATGATGCAGCTGGCGGAGCTGCACATGATGTCCGGTTTGGCCATGAAGGACATCATAGTCCGGCTGTGGCTGTGGCCAGCCGGACCCATTCCGAGCAGCTACTTTGGCCTGGTCAAGCGACTCGGCGACACCTTGCCCCGAATAGAGGCAGTAAAGCGCTCGGCATGCATTGAGGGTGCGCGGATGGCCTTTGCCCGCGTCAAGATGCATTGGGCAAAGATGAAGGCCGCCAGCGTGGCCATTGATGGTCCTCCCGGAGACAAGATCCACCATACGCCGGAGCGCTACTTTTACGATGTCCTTGAGGGTGCCCGTTCGGTAGAGGGTCAATGCTCGAAGGATATTATGTTTGAGTAAATGTATCCGAGCCACCCAGGCATTTTATCATAAACCAAGGCTTTTGTAATATATTTGTGCATGTTATCTTGAATTACTTCTCCTCCTGTGCGGCCTTTTGTATCTTTGAGAGTTTGCCAGTCGTCGGCTTTAGCCCCCACATAAATAGCACTGGGTGTCCAGGATAGCACACACTCACTCTTGAACCAACGTCTTGGTCCATACAGGGAGTGTTAGTGTGGTGAGCGAGGCAAATGGACTATGCAGCTTTACCACTCTCACTTAGCCAGAGGAGTTTGACAATGGGGTTGTAAGATAGCCACTGGTGCGTATGCACTATCGAACTTAGATGCCTTTAGACGCATGACTGAACAAAGCCAGACCTTGATGTAATACGGAAGAAATCACTAGAGATTTAAAAAGTCACTGAATTGCTGACCAGCTCTTGCTGCATCATGACAGTCAGTTTTCGGCTTTCTCTACTTAGGTGCTTGACCGGGCTAGCCGGAAACACAATCGCAGTAGTTCTCCCTTTACTACCTTAGCCCAAAATGGAACGTAAGGTGGCAAGCACAGGAGCCGGGCAACCCAACTATTAATCAAAGACATGATTCGGAGCCGATGCATATAATGCAGTATTCGGGACGCCGAAGTGTACTCTAAGAGTGTTAGGACTTTCTATTGTTGAAGATATGTATATGGCTTGAATAGAACCCCTAGCGATTTAAGTCATACCAAGGTGCGTAAAGTGGGAAAATAGAAAAAAGGCCAATACCAAACGAGGCTGGGCGAAACTGTTTCCATTATAATCTGATTGGTACATCAAAACGTATTATTACAGAAGATGCAATAAGCATCACGGCTATTTTACATGCCGGGAACAAGGGAAAGTTGTATACAGGTCCTAAATTTGAAAAGATGATCTAAAAGATCCTTTGGACATTCTGCCGCACGTCTGCGCCGCTTTTCACCTTGGTATAGGATCCTTTGAGAGGATCGACAATCGAGTATGTATAAGGGGCCTAGAAGGGGGCCCTTGTTAGCTCTAGAAATTGATGCGGGCTGTAAAGAACCTGAAAAAATAAAAACAAGAAGAAAAAGGTGGAGCAATATGTAGGTACGGATAGGGTCAAGCCGTATCGTGGACCCTATGTTTAGCATGCCTCCGTCCTTGCCCATGGTATTTTTAACACGTAGTTATGTACGCGCAGTACGTATGCCGCTATCAGGCTGGGGCATTGGCAGAGGCCGAATTGCTAATCTAGCTCTATATGAGCCGGACTGTCGTTCTGCAGGGTAGACCGGACTCGTTTAACAGTGTCCCGGCGCTTGACTGCCAGTGTGGTTTTTGGCTTAGCGAGGCCACCCTGCACCTCAGCCGCGAAGGTCGCAGTATGCTCCTTTGTATGGAGGGAGCGCTCCAGGTTTCCTTTGACTGTTATAATGCCACGTGGTCCGGGAATCTTAAGGTTGAGATAAGCATAGTGTGGGACTGCATTGAAACGGGCGAAAGCGGTTTGTCCGAGTAGTGCATGATAGCCACTTCGGAACGGGACAATGTCGAAGATCAGGTCTTCGCTCCGGAAGTTATCCAGTGAGCCGAAGACGACTTCTAGCATTATGGATTCTGTGCAACAGGCCTCTACGCAGATTATTACCCCTTTAAAGGTGGTTTTAGTGGGCTTGATTCTTGATGGATCAATGCCCATTTTACGGATGGTGTACTGATAAAGCAGATTGAGACTGCTCCCGCCGTCCATAAGGACTCGCGTGAGGTGGAATCCATTGATAATTGGATCAAGAACTAATGCGGCCGAACCTCTGTGACAGATACTGGTCGGATGGTCTCTGCGATCGAAAGTGATCGGACAAGCTGAACATGGGTTAAACTTTGGGGCGACTGGCTGTATGGTGTAGACATCTCTTAATGCGCGCTTGCACTCCTGTTTAGGGATGTGAGTAACGTAGATCATGTTCACCGTTTTGATCTTGGGTGGAAATTTCTTCTCTCCCCTTGTGTTCTGTGGGCGAGGGTCTTATAATCGTCGTCCTCACTGGGCGCCCTTTCCCCTTGTGCTCAGCATTGAGCTTGCCGGCCTGTTTGCATACCGAACAATTTCTGTTGGTGTGATTGGCAGGCTTATCGGGGGTGCCATGAATCTGGCAAGGCTGATCGAGTATTCTGTCCAAACTAGACTGAATCCGGCGTTGACCGCCGTGTCTTCGGTACCTTCGTTATTGCTTCAATGCTTGAGCTTATTGCGTCGTGGCTTGCCATTTCCATACCTGGCTTCGAAAGTGCCGGGGTCGCTGGTGCTATTGCTTCTATGAGCCAGCTAGCTATCTTCTCTCGTGCAAAAGCTGGTCATGAGTGCAGTAAGGGCTTCCATGGACTTCAGCTTTTCTTGGCCGAGGTGTCTGGCGAGCCACTCATCTCGGACGCTGTGTTTAAAGGCCACGAGGGCTTCAGCGTCCGGACAATCCACAATATGGTTCTTTTTAATCAAGAACCTGGTCCAAAGTTTCCGGGCTGATACTCCGGGCTGCTGGACTATGTGACTAAGGTCATTGGCATCTGGAGGCCGAACATAGGTACCTTGGAAGTTGTCTCTAATGGCGTCCTCCAAGTCTTCCCAGCTTCCAATAGAGTTTTCTGGGAGGCTGTTCAACCAGTGTCGTGCTGGCCCCTTGAGTTTTAGGGGCAGGTACTTGATTGCGTGGAGGTCTTCACCGTGAGCCATGTGAATGTGGAGAAGAAAATCTTCAATCCATACTGCGGGATTCGTCGTACCATCGTATGATTCGATGTTCATGAGTTTAAATCCTTCAGGGAACTGGTGCTCCATAACCTCATCGGTGAAGCATAAGGGGTGTGCGGCGCCTCTGTATCGAGCGATGCCGCGCTGCAGTTCGGATGAAGTACGAATGCGGTTCTCAGCTTGAGTGAGGTTGTGCCTGTCACGCCAGGCCTAATGGCCGTCCTCTCGTGTCGGAGCACACCCCCTTGACCCATAGATTGATCTTGTCTGACCATCTCTATTGTCCAGGTCCTTGCGTAGGTCATAGGTACAGCCCGGGGCTGCTGCCTCCCTACCTCGATGGCGGGGTGGCGCAGGCTGGTGTTCGGCGTGCGTAGCCGGTCTGTCTCGTCCACGTGGTGGTCGGTCGGGTTCTTCGGCAGTTTTATTCTTTGGCGGTATTGGCTCAAGGGCCTCGTCGTCAAATTGAGGTAGTAGCTTACGCTTCGGGTAACTCTTGGTTGGGCGTTCGAGACCGTATTCCTCGACTGCCAGGACATTAGTCCATCTGTCATTGAGTATATCATGTTCAGCTTGAAGCTGCTGCTGCTTCTTTTTCATGCTTCTCGCAGTGGCGATTAGCCTGCGCTTAAAGCGCTCTTGCTCGAGGGCTCCTCCGGCACGATAAAGTCTTCGTCGCCGAGGCTCACATCCTCTTCGGAGATTGGTAGCTAGTTACTATCCTTCGAGTCTTCGTTCCCGATTGGATCATCGAGGTTAACTTGCCCGTCCTCCCAATCATCATGTTCGGATGTTGGCTCGACATGGGCTTCGTGGTCTTCGGCGTTCTCCGGAGTGTTATTGTCTTCGGTGCCGCTATTGCTGTCTTTTTCACGATGCGATTTTGAGCGGCGCCCCTGACGTCGACGCTTTGGAGGTGCTTCGGCAGGCTTGTCCTCAACTAGATCCTTCTTGCCCTCATTGTCATCCTCTTTGGGTGTATCCACCATGTATACGTCGTATGTGGAGGTGGTCGTCCAACGTCCGGTAAACGGAGGGTTTTGGCCTTGATCGTCTCCGGCATCGTCGTCAATACCGTCGATGTCTTCGGAGGCATAGTCCAGCATGTCAGTTAGATCTTCGACAGTGGCAATGAAGTCGGTGGTGGGTGGGACGTAAAATTCCCCGCTCTCAGCCCCTAATCCGGGCTGGGCGTAATTCGGAAGCGATTCCTCTGTAATGGCGAGGGATCGTATTAAGTCCAGAGTCTCATTTAGGAGCGAGGTTTGGACAGAGAAGCCAGAGTCCGCTGGGCCGACCAGGGTGAGGGCCCCCTAGTCGCGCCCGCTTATCACGGACCTCGAGAGTTCGGACTTAGAGTCTGAGGGAGAGTCCGGCGCTTTAGCAACAAGGGGAGTTCGGTTCGTCTTTAGATTTGCTGATGATGTCGTCCCCTCCGGATCTCCTGTAGCGAGTTCCAAAATTGCATGGAGTCCGGCGGGCTGTAAATTCCCGTCTTCGGACCCGGTGGTCCAATCTGGATCTAAGGCCAGAGCGGCGGTCGGGGCCGCAAATCCTTCGAAGATCAAGTCTCCTCAGATATCAGCGACATAATTTAGGTTCCTGAAACTGACCTGATGACCAGGGGCATAGCTGTCGATCTGCACAAGGTGGCCAATTGGGTTGGCACGCAGCGCGAAGCCACCGAATACGAATATTTGGCCGGGGAGGAAAGTCTCCTCCGAAACAACATCATTTTAGATGATCGAACGAGCCATCAAACCTTCTGTTGACAGCACAAAGGA
Organism: Aegilops tauschii subsp. strangulata; assembly: GCF_002575655.3. NCBI lineage: Eukaryota > Viridiplantae > Streptophyta > Magnoliopsida > Poales > Poaceae > Aegilops > Aegilops tauschii. The sequence continues at coordinate 219,509,826 of NC_053038.3, forward strand.
ACTCTCAATGAAAGCACCAATGTCGGTGTCAAACCGGCCGATCTCGGGTAGGGGGTCCCGAACTGTGCGTCTGAGGATTGAAGGTAACAGGAGGCACGGGACACGATGTTTACCCAGGTTCGGGCCCTCTTGATGGAGGTAATACCCTACTTCCTACTTGATTGAGTTTGATGAGTATAGGGGTTACAAGAGTTGATCTATACCTCGAGATCGTAATGGCTAAACCCTAGATGTCTAGCCTGTATGATCATGGTTGCCTCTACGGACTAAACCGTCCGGTTTATATAGACACCAGAGGGGCCTAGGGTTATACAGAATCGGTTTACACATAAAGGAATCTTCATATCCGAACGCCAAGCTTGCCATCCATGCAAAGGAGAGTCCCATCCGGACACGGGGGGAAGCCTTCTATCTTGTATATTCATGGCCCACCAGTCCGGCCCACGTCACATAGCCCGAACGCCTGGGGACCCCCTAATCCAGGACTCCCTCACACACCCCGGCATTCTAATCATAATATGCCAACCCAAGGAAAGGAACCCTTAGCGGAACTATTTTCCTTGGAGATGTTTCTTACATACGTAATATAAAATACATCCCGAACTCGAATTTTTTGTCTGTTTGAGCACAATGACTGGGTTGCCTGGTTTCCGGATAAATACTTCCTTTTGTCTTAAGTATCCGGAAACACTCCACAATTTTGGTCCTTAGGTTAAAGGCGAAAGCCTGCGATGACAAAATCATTTCACATGTTCGGATCAAACCAAAGGTTGATCATGAATGTACATTGATACATTAAGTCAAAAACCTATTCCTTCTCTATACCGTCTATAAGGCTGTCTGTCTAATCTACAGTCTCCCTGTGAATATCTTGCAGTGATCATTACTTGATCATAGACCAAATTTAAAGGGATTTCCTTCCCATCTGGTCCCTGTGGTCCTACTCGGGCCATATGATTCGGGTCCAGTTTAGTGAAGCATGTCTTCACCATGGCCCAGGCTTCTCGTGTGCCTTCGCGCTAGGCATATGTCTTCCATATCTCGAACCAGCGTTGGGCACCTTTGAACAGGTTTGACAGGCCCTCCATACTTTCTGGAGGGGTATCAGATGGCCATAACGCCTTCACCATAATCCTCATGGCTTTCCGGGCCCGAGTACGCACGGCGGACAACTCCTTTAGCACGTCGCCTTGAATTCCGGATACTTCCTCTTCCGGCCGACCAGTTAATAGACCTGCAGCAACGAAGTCATGATATTCCGCACTATGGACTAAACATGAGCATCTATGGTGGTTCTAAATAAGAGTGGAAGACATAGCGAACATGCCGCCCTTCAGTTTTTCATTTTACTTCTGAACGGCCGATAGCTGAGCCTTCAAGCTCTTTATCTCTTTGTACTGTTTGTCCTATTCCTCCTCAAGTTTTTCCTCTCTAGATGCGCCCATCACGGTCTATTTCAATTCCGCTAGTTCGGCGGTGACCGCATATAGTTGTGTCTAGATTGTGTTCAGCTCCTGGTCTAGCATAGTGTTCTTTTCTTTCAGAACCTGCAAAAATTATCGATCTTAAATCGGTTTGCTTCGCCATTTCAAGTCTCGGGGGCTACTGGCATATGACCATACAAAATTGCATCAAATTTTACCTATATATCCTTCAAGAACAACCGAATGACTCCGACCAGTCCGTCTCGAGCGGCTCGGATATATGCATCCACCGAACTGAGTGCGGCAAACTCTTGTTCGAAAAAAGCCGGAGCACGCATAGCCTCCTTTAATAGACGGTGATTCATCACGCTCTCCACTTCGGAATTTGTGATAGATATGTCAACTGAATCCTCTTGAGGAGGCGGAACGGGCATTGCGTCGGCTCGCATCCTAGTTGACGAGTCCGGCACCGGATTAGTCGACATTTGGCTAATAGGGCGTTTCCCCACTATCTGCCGCATACTCCTCCTGATGTCAAGGATAAAACGGGAGACTCTTAACAACCCAGATTCATGCCTAGGCATATACTAAAACACACATACCTCTTGGAAGACTGTGAGGTCCCAGTAGTACTCCCGGTTCCTTTTCGTTTTGACCGACGGCCTTGTGTAGGGGCCGCCCTTGAGGAGATACGGTCCCTAGAGCGCAGATCCTGTTAAAATCCGGATCAGTACAACGGGTAAGGATGCAGACGAGGATCTCCTTTTAGGAGGCCTTCGGGTACTCACGATGCGGAATGGGTAAAGTCGAGGGTAGTCGGCAGTGATAGCCACTTCCGAACCGTTGATGCCCGCTTGATAGTGTTGGGGAACGTAGTAATTTCAAAAATTTCCCTACGCACACGCAAGATCATGGTGATGCATAGCAAACGAGAGGGGAGAGTGTTGTCCACATACCCTCGTAGACCGACAGCGGAAGCGTTATCACAACGCGGTTGATGTTGTCGTACGTCTTCACGATCTGACCGATCAAGTACCGAACGTACGGCACCTCCAAGTTCTACACACGTTCAGCTCGATGACGTCCCTCGAACTCCGATCCAGCCGAGTGTTGAGGGAGAGTTTCGTCAGCACGACGGCGTGGTGACGATGATGATGTTCCACCGACGCAGGGCTTCGCCTAAGCTCCGCGACGGTATTATCGAGGTGTAATCTGGTGGAGGGGGGCACCGCACACGGCTAAAATATCGTCTATCAAGTGTGTCTAGAGGTGCCCCCCTGCCCCCGTATATAAAGGAGCAAGGGGGAGGCCGGCTGCCTATGGGCGCGCCAAGGAGAGGGGGGGAGTCCTCCTCCTAGTAGGAGTAGGACTCCCCTTTCCTAGTCCTACTAGGAAAAGAAGGGGGGAAGGAAAGAGAGGGAGAGGGAGAGGGAAAGGGGGCTGCGCCCCCCTCTCCTAGTCCAACTAGGACTCCTCCTGGGAGGGGGCGCACCACCTCCTGGCTGCTGCCCTCTCTCTCCCCTCAAGGCCCACTAAGGCCCAATACTTCCCCGGGGGGTTCCGGTAACCCTCCGGCACTCCGGTTTAATCCGAAACTTCTCCGGAACACTTCCGGTGTCTGAATATAGTCGTCCAATATATCAATCTTTACGTCTCGACCATTTCGAGACTCCTCGTCATGTCCGTGATCACATCCGGGACTCCGAACAACCTTCGGTACATCAAAACATATAAACTCATAATAAAACTGTCATCGTAACTTTAAGCGTGCGGACCCTTTGGGTTCGAGAACTATGTAGACATGACCGAGACACCTCTTCGGTCAATAACCAATAGCGGGACCTGGATGCCCATATTGGCTCCCACATATTCTACGAAGATCTTTATCGGTCAGACCGCATAACAACATACGTTGTTCCCTTTGTCATCGGTATGTTACTTGCCCGAGATTCGATCGTCGGTATCTTGATACCTAGTTCAATCTCGTTACCGGCAAGTCTCTTTACTCGTTCCGTAATACATCATCCCGCAACTAACTCATTAGTCACAATGCTTGCAAGGCTGATAGTGATGTGCATTACCGAGTGGGCCCAGAGATACCTCTCCGACAATCGGAGTGACAAATCCTAATCTCGAAATACGCCAACCCAACAAGTACCTTTGGAGACACCTGTAGAGCACCTTTATAATCACCCAGTTACGTTGTGACGTTTGGTAGCACACAAAGTGTTCCTCCGATAAACGGGAGTTGCATAATCTCATAGTCATAGGAACATGTATAAGTCATGAAGAAAGCAATAGCAACATACTAAACGATCGGGTGCTAAGCTAACGTACTGGGTCATGTCAATCACGTCATTCTCCTAATGAGGTGATCCCGTTAATCAAATGACAACTCATGTCTATGGCTAGGAAACATAACCATCTTTGATTAACGAGCTAGTCAAGCAGAGGCATACTAGTGACACTCTGTTTGTCTATGTATTCACACATGTATTATGTTTCCGGTTAATACAATTCTAGCATGAATAATAAACATTTATCATGATATAAGGAAATATATAATACTTTATTATTGCCTCTAGGGCATATTTCCTTCAGATAGAATACCCCATCGTCGAATTCTATATATATATATGTCCGAATCCTTGCAAAGGCCAGGATCTTTATCACGATTATGATCCTCCGGCTGGGGAGCAGGACAGTGGACGTCCTCGGTCATCCTCCGCCATGACTATTGGTGGCAACAAAAACTAAATTCGATTAGTGTCTGCAGTGCAATGAAATAAGCACAGACGATCGAGATCTTACCCATTCAATAGGGGTGTACATAGAATAAGCCTCCTGACAGTTAAACGAAGAAAATCTTCTTTTTCGCCCTTATACAGATCAGCCAAAATTGAGGCCAGTTCGGCTGGGGTATCCGGAACCTTCAGTCTGTAGCGGGAGGGATGTGTCATCTGCTACCTCTTGAGCTCTGCGTTGGTTTTCCCTTGAAGAGGAAAGGGTGATGCAGTAAAGTAGCGTAAGTATTTCCCTCAGTTTTTTAGAACCAAGGTATCAATCCAGTAGGAGACCACGCTCAAGTCCCACGCACCTACACAAATAAATAAGAACCTTGCAACCAACACGATAAAGGGGTTGTCAATCCCTTCACGGCCACTTGCAAAAGTGAGATCTGATAGAGATGATAAGATAATATTTTTAGTATTTTTATGATAAGGACTAAAAGTGAAGAAAGCAAAAGAAATAGCTTGTTGGCGGAAGATTAATATGATGGAAAATAGACCCGGGGGCCATAGGTTTCACTAGTGGCTTCTCTCAAGATAGCATAAGTATTACGGTGGGTAAACAAATTACTGTCGAGCAATTGATAGAATTGAGCATAGTTATGAGAATATCTAGGTATGATCATGTATATAGGCATCACGTCCGTGACAAGTAGACCGACTCCTGCCTGCATCTACTACTATTACTCCACACATCGACCGCTATCCAGCATGCATCTAGAGTATTAAGTTCATAAGAACGGAGTAACGCTTTAAGCAAGATGACATGATGTAGAGGGATAAACTCATGCAATATGATATAAACCCCATCTTTTTATCCTCGATGGCAACAATACAATACGTGTCGTTTCCCCTACTGTCACTGGGATCGAGCACCGCAAGATTGAACCCAAAGCTAAGCACTTCCCCCATTGCAAGAAAGATCAATCTAGTAGGCCAAACCAAACTGATAATTCGTAGAGACTTGCAAAGATATCCAATCATACATAAAAGAATTCAGAGGAGATTAAAAAATTGTTCATAGATAATCTTGATCATAAACCCACAATTCATCGGATCTCTACAAACACAACGCAAAAAGAAGAGTTACATCAAATAGATCTCCAAGAGAATCAAGGAGAACTTTGTATTGAGATCCAAAGAGAGAGAAGAAGCCATCTAGCTAATAACTATGGACTCGAAGGTCTGAAGTAAACTACTCACACATCATCGCAGAGGCTATGGTGTTGATGTAGAAGCCCTCCGTGATCGATGCCCCTTCCGTCCGAGCGTCGGAAAAGGCCCCAAGATCGGATCTCACGGGTACAGAAGGTTGCAGCGGTGGAAATAGGGTTTTGGCTCCTCTCCTAATGGTTTGGGGGTACGTAGGTATATATAGGAGGAAGAAGTACGTCGGTGGAGCTTTGAGGGGCCCACGAGGGTGGAGGGCGTGCCCAGGGGGGTAGGCGCGCCCCTCTGCCTCGTGGCCTCCTCGTTGATTGCTTGACGTCCACTCCAAGTCCTCTGGATCACGTTTGTTCCGAAAATCACGTTCCCGAAGGTTTCATTCCATTTGGACTCGGTTTGATATTCCTTTCCTTCGAAACACTGAAATAGGCAAAAAAAACAGCAATTTGGGCTAGGCCTCCGGTCAATAGGTTAGTCCCAAAAATAATATAAATGTATATAATAAACCCATTAAACATCCAAAACGGAATATAATATAGCATGGAACAATAAAAAATTATAGATACGTTGGAGACGTATCATCATCTTCTCTGTTGTAGCACCATAAGGGAGTTACTCTGGATTGAAGAGGCTGGACACACCTCTTTATTGCAATGGCCATGACTTCAACTATAGAGAGTTCGATATGGGCTAGCAACCTAACCTTGCTAACCAACCTCTTTATCTCCACACTGTCCTCTTCCTTGGGACTGCGGGGACGCCAGTTGAGGCGCTTCCTTAAAGGAGCATTGGAGAATTCAGGGAGACCCTGCCGGACTGGGTTCGGCAGTGGGACGTCGCCCATATAAAACCATTCTGAGGACCACTGCGGGTATACCTGTTTAGGTGTTCCTACAAGGTATCCGGATCTGGCTATACGCCATACTTTGGCACCACCTACTTCAAATATGGAACCTCCTCGGTGGCAGGGAACGAGGCAAAAGAATTTCCTCCGTAATTCAAAATGGGCCTCGATGCCTAAGAATAGCTCGCATAGGGCAACAAAACCTGCAATGTGCAGAATTGAACCTGGGGTGAGGTTGTGTAGTTGGACGCCGTAAAATTCCAATAACTGTGACGCCCCAAGACCGACGCTCCAGAAGTTTTCCATGTTCTTCGTTGCCGTCGTGTGTTTTATTTTGTTGTTGTTGCTTTCGTCATGGCATCATACGCATTGCATCTGCATGTTTTCATAAAACTTGCATCCGCTCGTAGTTGCCACTTCTTCCTTATCTTTGTTGACCTCCTCTCAGGTCAACCGGACCGCTCTCTTCTCTCTTCTCTGATCCCCACAAACCCCCTTGCCTGCACGGCCTTTTGTCAAATCCCTCGCGCACGTCCGAAAGCTGTCCCGAACCAGTCCCGCTCAGTCATCACCGTTGGGTCGGATCATCCTCAAACATCCCCTAAATATCCTCGGTTTATTTATTAAACTCCCCTAGTCTATTCATTCTCGATTGTCCGATCACGATCCGATTATCCAAATGCCCCTCCTACCTACCACCTACTATATATACCAATCCAACCCTACTCCGAGGAGCCGTCCCATCCGCCGCCATCTCCTCGCTTTCCTCTCCTGCCCAATCCAACCAGCAGCCTCCGACCATCTGCCTTGATTTCTGCCGCCACCCAACCAGTGCATCCCTCCCGATCCACCAACCACAGCACCTGTACCCTCCTCCCTCTTAGAGCCCAAGGCCATGCCTCCTTTGCTCGATCTCCACCGCAAGCCGCAACCTCGCCTCCCGCTCCCTCCTCGATCCATATCGAGAGGCATTCGATCCCCAGCCTCCCTGTCCTTCTCCTTACCTCGCCGCTCGTGAGCGTCGTCGTCAGACCAAGCCGGCCAGGCCAGTGCCCCGTTGTCCCGCTGCCTTCTTTTCTCCTTCCCACGAGCTCCCTCCCGTCTCTCAGATCTCCCTCACGTCTGCAGGCGCTCGTCAACCGCGCCCCTGCTTCGCCTCGAACAGCTGCAGCTTCGTCCCGCTCTTTTCTTCGACAGCCAGGCACCCGAGGCCACGCGCCCCTCCGCTCGCGCAACAACTCATCGCCGTCCAGAGCCTCCTCGCGCCGTCGCCGTAGGGCAAGTAGCCGGACTAGGACCCCTCGCCCGCCGGCCACATCTCCGACCAGGAGCTCCCACAGATGCCATGGCTCCTGGACCTCAAGTCTCTCGCCCGTGCCAAGTTTCAGCCGCGTCAGGCCGCCCTACGTCCTCTGCTTCCAGCCGCACCACCGCCCGTCTTCTTCATTCACGGCAAGCACTACTGCTGTCCTGCTCTGTGAGGTACTTGGATCTAACTCACATGGTCATGGCGAAAATTGGGGATTCGATCTAGAATTTGAATTTAGCTGGCGTGTTCCTCCCAACCACCCTCATGTCTGTATCAGATACACATCGGCCGAAGCTGCCTTGTCCATCACCAAAAGCCAAAGGAAAGCAACTAACGGCTATAAGTACTATTACACCTGAGTTAACAGGCCCAGTTTGGGCTTGCAAGCCACTGGGGTGTCTTCTTGGGCCGAGTGGACTTGGGCCTCGGCTCTGGCGCTGTAGTTGTCTTGCTGTTGTCGACACCAGTTGTAGTCGATGTAGTTTCTTCTTCGTGAGCAGTCACCCTGGTCGACAGTGGTTGGCTGACATCCCCCCTTCGTTGAGTAGTGGCTTGACCCCAAGCCGCAGCCCGAGGGAATTGTTGCCGCAGAGATTCCAGATCCTCCCATGTAGCTTCGTCCGGAGAAGAATCACTCCACAATATCAGGCCCTGCGCCACTATTTTCTGACCAACCTGATGCACTCTAGACTGAAGAACTTGCACTGGCACCTGTAGATCAGAAAACTGGGACGGAAGATTAGGATTAACCGCTGTACCAGGAGAGATCACCTTTTTGAGTTGTGAGACATGGAAAACTGGATGGATTTTGCTAGTAGCAGGCAACTCCAGCTTGTATGCCACTTCACCAATCTTGTCAAGAATTTTGTATGGACCAAAGTATTTGAAGGAGAGTTTGTGGTTTGCTCGACGAACAACAGAGGATTGGATATAAGGTTGGAGCTTGAGAAAGACCAGTTCACCAACATCAAAAACATGTTCAGTCCTGTGCTTATCAGCTTGAGCCTTCATTCTTTGTTGTGCCCTGTGCAGATGTTGAGTGACAGAATCCAACACAGTCTGTCTTTCTAATAGCCACTGTTGAATATCAGGAGAAGCTACAGTGTCACTAGCAGAGATGCCAAAATACCGAGGAGAATGGCCATACAAAATCTCAAAGGGAGTCTTGCCCACTACAGAGTGCCAGTTAGTGTTATACCAGAATTCACACATTGCAAGCCACCTGCTCCACTGTTTAGGGTGTGCACTGATAAAACTCCTGAGGTAACACTCAACTTGTTGATTCACTCTCTCAGTCTGTCCATCAGAAGCTGGATGGTAAGCAGTACTCATGTTGAGTTGGGTGCCAGTTCTTTTGACCAAAGTTTTCCAAAATGCACTAGTGAAAACAGGGTCCCTGTCAGACACTATATATTCTGGCATCCCATGCAACTTGTACACATTATTGAGGAACACTTCAGCAACCTTAGTGAACTTGTCAATAACCACGAATATGCAATCAAATTGGCCTGAGACTGGCAGACCAGAGATGAAATCCATAGTAGCATATTCCCAAGCTTTCTTAGGAACTGGCAGAGGGGACAACAATCCTGGGTAGTTAACTCTTTCTGGCTTAGCTTGTTGACAGATAATGCAAGATTGCACCTTATCTTTGATGAATTTCTTCATTCCTGACCATCTAAACAAAGAATGTATCATGTGATAAGTAACAGGAAATCCTGAATGGCCACCTACTAGACTGTCATGGAAGGCAGCAAAGATTTTATCATGTAACTCTTGCTTATTACCTATCCATATAGCTCCTTTATACCTAATTATTCCTTGCTGTAATTGGTGATTGGCTTTAGCAGCAGGATCCAGTGCTAGCTGTTGCAGCAGTTCAATGGCAGACTTGTCATCACTGTAGCTGTCAATCACTTCGGTCATCCACACTGGCTATATCTTAGATATAGAGAACAATTGTTGATCTGGTGGTCTCCTGGACAGAGCATCTGCTGTAGAATTCTCAATCCCTTTCTTATATACAATCTCATAATCCAATCCCATTAACTTGGTAAGAGCTTTCTGTTGCCAAACAGTATGCAACTTTTGGTTCTGCAGATGGACCAAACTTTTCTGATCAGTTTTGATCACAAAATGTTGCATCTGTAGATAAGGTCTCCACTGTTCCACAGCTAGTAAAATAGCCATGTATTCCTTCTCATAGACTGACAGTCCTCTGTTTTTGGGCCCTAGAGCTTTACTAGCATAAGCCAGGGGATGACCTTCTTGCATTAAGACTGCTCCAATCCCCTTGTCACAGGCATCTATTTCAATAACAAAAGGTTTATTGAACTGAGGAAGAGCTAAAACAGGGGCCTCAATCAGCTTCTGTTTCAGAATAGAGAATGCTTCTGCAGTAATTAGAGACCACACAAATGGTACTCCCTTCTTAAGGAGTTCAGTCAGTGGTTTGCTGATTATGCCATAATGCTGTATGAATTTTCTGTAATACACACTGAGACCAAGAAATCCTCTCACTTCCTTTACATTAGTAGGAGTAGGCCAGTTCTGAACAGTGGATATTTTAGAAGAATCAGTGGATACACCTGCAGCACTAATAGTGTGGCCCAGATAATCAATTTGTTGTTGAGCAAAAGCACATTTGGACAACTTAACCTTCCACTGATAAGCTCTGAGTAATCCTAGTACCCTTCTAACATGAGCAAGGTGCTCCTTGTAAGTTTTGCTGAAGATGAGGATATCATCGAAGAAACAGAGTGTATCCTTTCTGTTGACAGGTTTCAATGTATTGTTCAGAGAACCCTGGAAGGTGCCAGGACCACCACTCAATCCAAAGGCCAACACATTGAATTCATAGTGACCAATATGTGTAGAGAATGCAGTCTTGTACTCCTCTCCAGGAGCTAACCGAATCTGATGATAACCATCCCTCAAATCCAGCTTAGTAAACCATGCAGCACTAGCTAACTCATCCAGTAGCTCGTCTATAACTGGGACTGGAAACTTACCAGTAACAGTAATTGCATTTAACATCCTGTAATCCACAAGTAGTCTCCATTCTCCTCCTTTCTTCTTGACAAGCAAAACTGGGGAAGAGAAAGGACTTTTGCTAACTCTGGTCAGTCCAGCTGCAAGAAGTTCGCTGATTTGGCTCTCAAGTTCATCCTTCAACTGAGGAACAATTATGTAAGGTCTTGAAGTAACAGGCCTTGCCCCTGGAATTAGGGGAATCTAGTGATCACTTTCTCTCCTGGGGGGTAATTCTGTAGGAGCTGCAAACACATCAGCAAACTCATCTATAAGTTGTTGCATCTCTCCAGGAATTGCAGTGGGTTCTGTGACTTGGATGGTTGAAATGGACACACATGCATAAGTGTATTCTGCTGCATTTATACCCTGCAAAGTGACCACTCTTCCCTCATAACTGAAAGACATCCATTGCTCCACCCAATCAATTTTCATGGGGCTATGCTGGGCTAACCAATCTAGTCCAAGTATACCATCGTAAGTGTTGAGAGGTAATAGCTTGAAGTTGGATGTGAACTGCACCCCATTATTGATCCAGTTACAAGCCTCCATACTGTGCTGACAAGCTAAAATAGTCCCTCCTGCCACTGTAACTTTAACAGGAGCAATGGGAGCAACATGTCACAATGTTACAAATTTGTTGTCAAGAAACAAATGAGTGCTACCAGAATCCACGAGGAAACTCAAAATATGCCCCTGGATATTCACTTGTAACTGCAGAACAGGGGCCTCAGGTTCCCTTCCCATAGCAGCAGCAGAAAGTCTGATGGAGTGCACTGAAGATGAGACAGAAGAAGGGTGTTCACTATCAGAAGTTTCAGATTCTTCTGGTGAGCTAGTCTGCAACTGTTCAATCATCTGCTGGACAAAATGCAGTTGCACAGTGGACTTGCACACATGGTCTCTAGACCATTTCTCACCACAAACAAAACAGAGACCCTTGGATCTCCAAAATTCTCTCAATGCTGACCACTTATCTTCAGCTCGGTTGGGTTTGGTAGTTTCAGTCCTCCTCTTTTCTTCTACAGTTTTGACAATGGAAGGAGAAGTAGTAGGTGCAGGAGTTGACAGGCGCTTCGCTAAATAGATATTGATCGATGTGAAACCTTCACCTAGTTCCTCATGCAACAGGGCCAGTTCATAGGCAGCATCCAAATTCTTAGGCTTCAGCAGTGCTACAGCGATCCGAACACCTGGTTTTAGACCATCAAGGAATCTGGTGGTATAATGCAAGTCATTGGGTGTATCTTCATAGGTTGTCAGTTGATCATACAGTTCTGCAAAACGATCCACGTAATGTTCTACAGTACTTGTTTGCGCAATTCGAAACAGCTTGCGCAGGAGAGTTTGGTGCTGGTTGCGGCCAAACCTGGCTTGAAGAGCAGAACAGAATTCAGTCCAACTGGAATTGGGCATACGACGTTGCACAGACTCCAGCCAACGCGCTGCTGCTCCTTCAAACTGCGCTGTAGCCAGCAAAATCCATCTGTGGGCAGGGACACTCAATAACCTGAACTGATCCTCACAACGATTCTACCATAATCAAGGATTGGTACCATCGAATCGAGGCATCTCCAGATGCAAAGAGAAGGGAGACGACTCAGCAGTATCCAGAACAGAGAAATCTCGAGGCGAAAAAATTTTGGGCGAAGGATTCAGATCTCGTGCACCTCTCGCCGGTGGAGGCACGTAGATGTTGTGGGACTTCCCGTGGTGGTCGCTCTCGAACCCCAGCCCGTCGCTGGCTGCGCCTCCGCGAGACGGCCCGCCCTGACGAGATGGAAAACTCCCCTCCGGCCTGGGTCCCTGATCCACGGACTCGAGCTTGCTGACGTCGGCTCACACCTGCTCGATGTCGAGCGCGATCTCCTCACGGATGTCGTCAGCTCTTGCCGACATGAGGTTGGCGAGCGCCGAATTGTTGGCTTCCAGCATCTTACTCATGGACTTGAGCAGGGATTCGTCTTGCGCCTTGAACTTCTGGTCCAGATCGATGTTGATTTCATGGCGAAGCAGATCGAACACGATGTGACTCTCGTCGCTGAGCTCCTCCATGGCCTGGTGTCGTCGGCGGTCACTGAATCTGCTGCGGTGGTGATCCAGTGGAATCTCCAGGACGAACAGCTCTGATTACCAACTGTGAGGTACTTGGATCTAACTCACATAGTCATGGCGAAAATTGGGGATTCGATCTAGAATTTGAATTTAGCTGGCGTGTTCCTCCCAACCACCCTCACGTCTGTATCAGATACACATCGGCCGAAGCTGCCTAGTCCATCGCCAAAAGCCAAAGGAAAGCAACTAACGGCTATAAGTACTATTACACCCGAGTTAACTGGCCCAGTTTGGGCTTGCAAGCCACTGGGGTGTCTTCTTGGGCCGAGTGGACTTGGGCCTCGGCTCTGGCGCTATAGCTGTCTTGCTGTTGTCGACACCAGTTGTAGTCGATGCAGTTTCTTCTTCGTCAGCAGTCCCCCTGGTCGACGGTGGTTCGCTGACATGCTTGCCCGCGCCAACTCCCTTAGCTCGATCCGCCAGGTCCAGCACCGCCGATCTGCCCCCTGTCGAGCAAAGGACAAGCGCCTCGACCCCGCTCGACCTGTTGACCGCGCCTCCACGCGCCTGGGCCGCCTCCTCTTCGCTCGTTGACCGGGGCCCAGTCCCCACCTAACCGATCTGGCCCAAGACCTTTGGTGAGCAGCCCCTCGGCCTTTTCCCTGTTGGGCTTCCTGCTCAGATGCGGCCCGTATCCTGTTTTTCCCAGTTCTGCGAATTTAGCATTATCTGGAGTTGACAGTTTTGCAAAACAACCCTTGTTGTTCATGCATTTAATAACTAAATAAACATGCACCATATGTTAAAACTTCAATATGAAAAGTGCTTAGAATTTCATCCAGTTTCAGATTTTCCAACTCTCATCCATGTTTAAAATGTTTAAACTTGTTGTTTGTTTAAATTTGCATAAATGCCATGTTAAAATGAATTATTTCATAACTAATTAACCGTAGCTCCGAATTTAATAAAATTTATATGTAAATGGGGTAGAAAAATGTATAGATTAACTTGTTGCACTTTATTTTACTGTTTAACAACTCTAAAATTGTGTATAGGGCAGAACAGTACCAAATTTAAAATATGCATATGGGGATTTTCCGGAATTGTTGTTTGTTGTTCCGGCCTCATTTAAACTTGCCTAGATAGGTAGTTTTATTATGCTTCACCTATTGCCATGTTTAACAACATTTAATATTGTGGGGTTTCGTCAATATGCAACTCGGTACATATTGAGCTCCCCTTAACTTGTAGTGTTGTTTGTGCACTTTGCCATGCCATCCTCTTTAAACCGGACATGCATCATACTTGATTGTGCATCATGCCATGTTTATGTGATGGTTGTTTACCATGATGTTTGCTTCTTTCCGGTTGCGCTTCTCCTTGATAGTTCCGGTTACGTTGCGATTGTGACACTACAAAAAAAGACACATCCGTGACATTTTGGGCCGAACGAAATTTTTTTCTGTCATACATATGACACTTCTATGACGATAATAGTAAAAAAACCCGGTATCATCATAGATGTGGCGGGCTCCTACTTCTATGACAAAAAATCATGACAGAAAATGGGCTTTTTGTCCTGGGCGGGCCAGAGACGCAACTGCATGACATTCTTTGGGCCGTCCATGACGGAAAAAACCGTGGTAGAAGCGAGGGGGGATTTCGGGGAGTTCCCGATTACGGTGGGAGGTCGGGGGCCGAGCGATGCGCGTTTCTCTCATACACGTACGCGCGTGTGTGCAAGGCGTTGGCTCTAACTGAACCCGAGCGATTGCACTGCAGGCTACGCGTTACTGAACCCGAGCGATCGATCGATGGCTGTTAACTGAACCCGTTCGAGCGATTCCTTCGCTACTGCTGCTAACTGAAGCCGATCGATTGGATGAACAGTGAGTGTTGCGGGGAGGGGGGGTTGGATGAACAGTGAGCTGTGCCGTTGCCTCTGGATGAACAGGACCCCGTGGTGTGGAGGGCTGGATGAACAGTAGACGGTGGAGGGGTGCCCGTGGAGGGGTGGTTGAACAGTAGCCGGTGGAGTAGTGCCACACCCCTCCCGATCAACAAGACCCCCGTTTCGACCGTAAGAGGTCTGTTTCGTCCGTTTTGCGGTTCGCCACACCCCTCCCGATCAACAGGACCCCCGTTTTGACCGTAGGAGGTTCGTTTCCTCCGTTTTGCGGTACGCCAGACCCCCCCCGATGAACAGGATCCCATTTCGAACGTGGCCGGTCGAACACAAGGCCGTTTCCTCCGTTTTGCGGTACGCCAGGCCTCGTTTCCAGCGCCTGTTCCGTCCAAGCCCTCCCGATGAACACGACCACGCATGCCATTCCGACCTAGCCGGTTGGCTCCCACGCGTTCCGTTGCCTCCCGATGAACACGACGCATTCCGTTGCCTCCCCATGAACACGACGCATTGCCTCCTCATGAACACGACGACGACGTTGTTTCTCCATTCTGACCCAGCCATGTACACGAGCCCTGGCCGTACGTATGCGTGAGTAGGCATTCGAGACCCTGCCCGTATGTACGTACGTGGCCGTATTTTCTTTCTTGCACCCTGGCCGCTGTACGTACGTGTACATGCTACGTGCGCGCCTCTACTACGACATGTACGCGCCTCTACTACGACACGTGCGCGCCTCTACATCGACCAGTATATATGTACGTACACGTTCGCGACCAGAATGACAACGCTACGTATGCTTCGACCAGGTGGGTCCCGACTATCAGGCACTTCCTTGCCTGCGAAGATGTAGCTGGTGGGTCCCAGCAGTCAGGGGGTGAATCGTTTTTTTTTTCCCGGACGCACTTCCTTGCGTGCGAAGGTGTAGCTGCTGGGTCCCAGCAGTCGGGGGGGAATCGTTTTGTTTTTTTGCCCTGACGCACTTCCTTGTGTGCGAAGATGTAGCTGGTGGGTCCCAGCAGTCACGGGGGCGAATCGTTTTTTTTCGGACGCACTTCCTTGCGTGCAAAGATGTAGCTGGTGGGTCCCAGCAGTCAGGGGGCGAATCGTTTTTTTTCGGACGCACTTCCTTGCATGCGAAGATGTAGCTGGTGGGTCCCAGCAGTCAGGGGGAAACGTTTTTTTCGTGATATAGGGTGGCCCATCCGGTTGGTCCCCGCTGTCAGGTGGAGGAATAATTATTTTGCGCGTAATAAGGAGGCACTTCCTTGCTACGGCCATGGACCCAGCTGTCAGCCTCTCCACGTACAGTCCACGTCCGATGGAAGCCATTCCTTGACCACGTTGACCACGCCGCGCCGAGAGCACCAGGGCGGTGGATGACGGCGAGGCCTAGGAAGGGGACGACACGGAGCCGGGGAAGACGCGGCAGTGGATGCCCACGCGTAGAGGAGTATGAGGGTTCACTCGTTCGGCTGCGGTGTGAGGCTGTCGTCGCCGCAGAATAACAGGGGTGTGGGTGCGTAGAGGGATGGCCTGGCCAGCGGTGGGAGTAGTAGGGGGCGGTGAGGCCTCCGCGGCATCACAGCCGGCCACGGGCGGCAGGAGCAGGCGGCACGACCGGTGCTGCTTTGGGCGGCTGGAGCAAGAAGACCAGAGGTTGAAGAAGCACTACGGCCGTTGGATGGACATTGTACGGTCACTGGAGCTAGAATCGTTCATATATTGACTAAAGTTGACAAAGGCCTCCATCCCAGTCAACTTAGTAGGCCCACAAGTCAGCCTCCCACCAACGTGGGTCCCAGCTAGCAGGGGGTATTCATTTTTTTGTGCGTAATAAGGAGGCACTTCTGGTGGGTCCGAGCTGACAGCGGGGGGAACGTTTTTTTTCACGAAATACGGTGGCCCGTCCTGTGGGTCCCAGCAGTCAGGGGGAAACATTTTTTTCACGAAATACTGGTGGCCCGTCCGGTGGGTCCCTGCTGTCAGGTGGAGGAATAATTATTTTCCGCATAATAAGGAGGCACTTCCTTGCGTCTGCCGTGGACCCAGCTGTCAGCCTCTCCACGTACAGTACTCTTCCGATGGAAGTCGGTCGTTGACCACATTGACCACGCCGCGCTGAGAGCACCACGGCGGTGGACGACGGCGAGGCCTAGGAAGGGAACGATGCGGAGCCGGGGAAGACGCGGCAGTGGAAGCCCGCGCGGAGAGGAGTACGAGGGTTCACCGGTTCGGCTGCGGTGTGAGGCTGCCGTCGCCGCAGAATAACAGGGGGTGTGGGTGAGTAGAGGGATGCCCTGGCCAGCGGTGGGAGTAGTAGGGGGCGCTGAGGCCTGCGCGGCAGCACAGCCGGCCACGGGAGGCGGGAGTAGGCGGTCCCGCCGGCGCTGCTTTGGCGGCTGGAGCAAGAAGATTAGAGATTGAAGAAACACGACGGCCGTTGGATTGACATCCAATGGTTACGACTGCTAGAATCGATTGTTGACGTATATAATAACTAAAAAAATCTTGCATACGCGTCAACTAAACAGGCCCACAAGTCAGACAACTCCCTCTTTTTTAATAATTTATATATAGCTCATGGCAACTTCTTATGCAATTTATTGCAGTCGTTTTTTTGGTTGGCCAGGGCCAATTTCGCATATTTCTGTGGGTTCCAAACTATTTTTAATACCGAAATGTCGAGCCAGATTTAAAGTACTTTGAAGATATATTTAAATTAGGTTAATGCCCAGTGAAATAGGAATCTGAAAATGTGAAAAAATTTAGAAATTATAAAGTAATTGCCAATTTGTCATCTGTTTTTATATTTACAACCCATTTCATATTACTTTCACGATTTGCAGGCGTCTTGAAAGAGTTGCAGCCCATCAGGGCGTAGAAAAATAAGTAGGACTGGATTGGGTATTCTTCAGAAAAAATAAACTGGGCTCATTTTCACAAAGAAAAAATAGCTGGGCTGGTCACATGGTGAACATAAAATATAAGCCTGGGCTAGATGGGCCACAGCCCAGTTCAAACCCTGCTCCGTCTCAACAATACCAAACAAAAAAAATACTGCTCGAGTAGCTACATCCCAGGTGTCAGCCGATCTTGTGTTGTTCTCTTGTCTATTGACTATATACGCTCACAATGTCGTGGGTCCCAGATGTCAGGAAAACACTAGGAGGAAGCATTTTATTTTTCCATACGCTGACGTGGTGGGCCCCTACGGTCATCCTCTCCATGTACTTCTGCCGATTCCTGTTGTTTGTTGACCATGTGGACAACGCGAGAGGGCGGCGCCGCTGCGAGCGCATCAAAGCGTGCGGACGACGTCGGCATTAACGATTTAGGAGACGGTGGGGCGGCGATGCGTGCGCTGAGGCGCAGGCAGCCGTGGGAGGTGGAAGCAGGCGGCCCCGCCGACGCTGGTTTGGTTTTGGCGGCTGGAGGAAGACAGGACTGAAGAAACACGACAGACGGTAAAAGCAGCAGGAGTACCTAACAACCTTAACTGAAA
Organism: Aegilops tauschii subsp. strangulata; assembly: GCF_002575655.3. Lineage (NCBI taxonomy): Eukaryota > Viridiplantae > Streptophyta > Magnoliopsida > Poales > Poaceae > Aegilops > Aegilops tauschii. The sequence continues at coordinate 219,527,855 of NC_053038.3, forward strand.
CCAGCAGAGGCACTTAACAACCAAAGCTGAAAGCAGTATGAGTACTTATACAGGTTCAACCGTACAAAGCACGCCTCGAACAGTGCTACTTTGCCTACAGTTAACCAAGGGTGAGGCCGCCAAGCCCCAGGACAAGGCCCAGGCACCACCCCGCGCATCCACAACCTTCTGAAAGCGGCTTCATCTCGCAACGTTGTCAATAAACAGGATATTCGCTTTAGAGCCATGGAAAAGCATGAACATAATCTTCTGTCCTATTCTCCAAGATGGACGGGCCTTCATTATTTGAGACCACCCATGAATAAGTATCTTTTCACCTCCAAGGGGAATTGAGTAGGTCGACATAAACATCATGTTGTGACCAAGCGCAAGTCTGACCCGACCATGGTCAGGCATCTGTATAGGAACAATAGAACTCGGCAGTTCCTGTTTCAAGAAGATCATAGCTGTAAAACTGTGTATAAGCAATAGTTTATGAACAACATATATAACAGAAAACAACTCATACCATAAGTTTCTCGACACAGTTGGACCTGTTCAACGAGTGCAGCAGTGGCACACATATCCCACGTGGCCTTCCACCATTGAAACGCCCCACAAGGACCTCAAGACGATCAATAAAGTGTAGGAACTTGTGGATGTCGATCCAGTCAACTTCAGTGCCATTAGTAACAGCCGAGTTATTATAGAGTAACAAACGAGCAGACTGCTTAACTCTGAAAAAACCTACACGTGCCACCAATTATAAGAAAATATTAGTTAGAAGTAGCATCTTCGTGAGAGATTCGTTGCTACTTCTAAAGTTAAATTGTCATTAGTTAGACAGAATAGGTGGATTAAGAAGTAATCGAGGCAACAAGCAAGAACCAGATACAAAACTAACATGGATGAACAATTGGAACGACGTCGGGGTGGAAGATCGCAGTGAAGATGAGACCAGGTTCTGCTATTTCCATCAACATTCTTGCGCCAACTTTCAGTCCGTAACACTTGAGAAAGTTTATCCAAGTTCGGCCATAAAAAAAGCAGCGATCTTCTTGGTTCATGAACCCAACTCGGAACTTATATCCATGGCTTGTCTTCACTGTGACCATTAAACTAGTGTATTCAGTTATGGCAAGGCCGAGCATCTTGAGTACATGTCTTCTGGCAGAGCAAATAATACACTGCAGGAAAAATAATATGAGAACACAGCATGTTCAAAAAAACCCCACCCTCCCGGATAGAAAAGAGGATTCTAGGAACATACTATGCGTGTTTCAAAATGATGTGTTAGGATGAGAAGGAACAAGTGTGGCGTCTCGCCGAGGGCGCAAAAACCTGTAGGGTACTCGCACTTTGGGCACTGCAAATGAAACACACTAGATTCAGTAAGAAGAAAAATGCATGAACGGCGGCGGCTGCCATCCTAGGATTACCTGCGACCAAGGGACTTGGATTTATCGGGGATGGATGAAGAATTCGTACCTGGTTCTCCATGAGAAAACCCTATGCAATCGCCGAGAGGGGGTTTTCTCTGAACAAGCAGACGAGGGAGAAGGGGATTCAGGCCCAGTGAAATATTGCCACTTCATCCGTCCAGCTTACTGCTAAAGCTGGAAAGGGGGGTTGTGATTCGATGGCTCATTGGGCATTACTGCGGCGCTACGACCGGGGTGTGTCTACCGTGAAGTTGTGCACTCTAATTTGTGCATATGGCACGTGGACCCCGTTGCCGGTTGCCCCACATATCAGCGAAAGGAAGTAGAAAGACAGGAGTAACTAGTTACACATAAATATATTTTTTGACAGAGAGATACTCCCTTTGTAAAGAAATGTACAAATCTTTTTTATCACAGGCTCACCTTGCCGAGAAATATACTCCCTCTGGAACGCACGGGCATTATGGGGGTTCAGCTTTTTTATGGGGGTTCAGCTGAGAATATAATACTCAGATAGGCTCACGGTTCTGGACTTTGGGCCGCAGGCCGACCCTGCATGTTTGGGGGCCCATGTGTTCTACCTCAGGACTTTTCATATTGCAAGCGATCGGTATGGCGCTGGTTTTAGATGCTGTCGCAAGGTGAATACACAAAATTGAATAAAGCACGGCAGCTGTTGCAATGAAATCGAACGACAGTTCCTAACCAGCATCAGAGTTGCAATTCTATCAACGATATACCATGTGATAAATAATACTGTCGTACTACGTATACACACAGGACACTTGTTTCACCATGCCAGATTATTACATCAAAATCTCTCGGAGGATAGATCAGTTCGGCAGTTGCGTGCTACTACTGAAGAATTTCAAAGTTGATTTGGACCAGCTCTCCTTGCCGAGAAAGTTCGATTTTGACATCATCCCCTACTGCAAGATATGATTTAGATTTGAACCTTGACCATCCTTTAGCATCAATTATCATGCGACCATCCTTTGTACTTACGGTATATTGAGCAGGTTCATTCACACCAAGGCTGCGCATGGTAAGAGAAACTTGGCCGCGGTCGCTCGGATTGTTGAACGACTCCCTCGTTGCTCTAGGAATTCTCTGTTTGCAAACAAGAAGACATACCCAAACAGTTAGATCAACACAGTGAATCATGTGAAACAACATGGAAAGAAAAAAGAACGAAGCACTTGGGCGGCCAATGCTTACCAAGAAGGTGGACATGTCGGTTTTTGTAAGGACTTTGGTATGTGAAGTGCGAACTACAGCCCAGTCTGTTGCCGGTGCAACTGCACGGGCCGGAGCAGATGCAAGTGCAAGTGTTGGTGCAGGTGTCGAAGCCGCTGCTGCTGCCGGAGATGGTGCTCCTTGTAGAGCTGGTGTCGGTGTCGGAGCAGGTGCCGGTGTCGATCCCCGATCCTTCGGTAGATCAGACTGATCCGCTGACGCGGTCGGTGCCCAATCCTCAGCTGGATCAGACTAAGTATCTGCCGCTGTCAGTGCTAGAGCAACTGTCGGTGCTCGATCTGTGTGAGACAGCGGCGATCGTGTCTGGTCTGCTATGATCAGCTTTCTAACTTGACTAGGATCCGTGACCATGATCCAGTTTTTTTCTTCATTTCCTTTAAACGCGAGAAGGACTAATTGTGGCGTTTTTGTTAAACCAAACTGCAGTTCATCATAGGGATTCAGCTTGTACTCAGACAACAGACTGATCCAATTTTTTCCAGTAATATAAGTGATGGACAGTGCCTTCGTTACTGACACGACATAAGAAGTGAAACATGCAAAAAGAGCCATCGTAGAGCAAACCAAACGGTTTATTCTGTGATGAATGTCACATGGCAAAACCTGCATCGTAAAATTGCAAGAAAAGAAAGAAAACATGACATTAAATCAATAAGATTTAGACAATAAATCAATAAGATTTACTTGATGTGACACGAGTGAATCCTTACCAGGAAATCACTATGTTGAAGTACTAAACAGAAGATTGATCATCCAACTACGCGTGGCATGCAGGGGCCCGCCTACTCCCACAAGCAGGACAGTCCAAAGGTCGTGACAAATCGTATGGACCGAACATCCATGGGACTGGAAATCCTGGTGGGTGCGATAAACCCTGCAATGCATACAGATATTGGAGTGTAACCATAATTGATAAACCGTCCTCACAAAAAATATGATCTGGATACTTCAAAATATACAGACTGAATTGAGTGGACAGACATTAACATAGACCGTTCACACACCAAAAGTGGCAGTACTAATAAACAATACAGGGTTCACAAACACAAATCAAGTACTGAACAATAGTACTTACTACAGACAAGCAAAGTTGCACTAACTAAACTCTGCAGACTATTTCTTGCCACCGACCTACGGGATGAACCCCGCATAACTGACTAGGCCATGGACTTCGTGTGAGATGTCTACATGCACCATCACCATCTTGTCAACCTTGGAGAACCTAACAGAGTGGTCTTTCCACTCATAAACATGATGATGAAGACAGGCCGCATCAGATTTGTTGGGAAGCTTTACAAGAACCACACCCTTCGTAATCGAAGGCACAGCCAGGAAATTGTTGTGGTCAAGTACAGCCTCGAGAACACGCCTGACAACAATGCTACAGGAAAACACTAGTTCAGGACACGTGGCAACAAGGACACAGCAGCTGGATAGTTCAGAAGTAGAACTCATCATTAGGTCTTCCAGTTCACACGGCATGACTTTGAGAACTTCATCTCCATCGCGAACCTGGTTCTAATTCAAACAGAAACCATATTTTATTACTACCTCCGTTCAGAAATATAAGATGATTTTTGATATTATACTCCATATATGACTACATATACGCACAGAAATGAGTGAACAAAGACACTAGAACATGTCTTCAAAGGCATGAGAGCAGAGGGATTACATGCAATATCCATAACACAAGTTACTGAGGCAAATATACCCTCTTAAAAGGTAGCATTGATATTCATAAAGTACTCCCTCCGTCCCAAAATTCTTGTCTTATATTTGTCTAGATACGGATGTATCAAGTCACATTTTAGTATTAGATACATCCGTATCTAGACAAATCTAAGACAAGAAATTTGGGACAGAGGGAGTAGTTGAAAGTAATCTATAAGAAATCAGTGTCAACCTCTCGCATGTTTTGGTCAAAAGAGGAATTTAGAACCGTCATTTGGCACACTAAAATCACATGCAAGATCACCCAGAAAGTTGTACTACCAGTACTAGTACTGCGTGTTAGATGAAAAAACACGATCAAGATCGAGAAAAAGATCGTCAACAAGAGACATTACCTGGACTTGCTTAATGAGGGATCCCGGAGAGGGGGGCTTGGACAGGGCGATGGCTTTGAGCTTGTCTGCGGTAGTCTCGGCGGGGTGCTTGCGCTTCTTCGTACCATGAGCCTCGACGGTTTTGGCCAGAGCCATAGACATCACGTCGGCCGGTGCTCCGGCGTCCATCCAAGAGAGGAAGCTGAGAGAGAAGAGTGAAAGGAGGAACGAGATGAGGGAGAAGCGAAGCGAGTGGGGGTTTTCTTCAAGAGAGGAAGCTGAGAGAGAAGTGTGAAATGATGGTTGCTTCGTCCGTCCAACTTACTACTGGAAAGGAGGGGGTTTTGTGATTTGACGACTCATTGGGCTTTACTGCGGCGGTTTGATCGGGGTAGTCTACCGTCACTCTACTACGGAGTAATTTAGTGCATGGCTAGTGGACCCAGGTGCTGGCTGTCCCACACGTCGGCGAAAGTGAGTAATTTAGTGCATGGCTGGAGGAGGATCCACACGGTAGTGCGTGTCCATTGTTTTTTTCTGAAGAAAAAAATGATTACAGCAAGCGTTTCCACTCTTACGACGGAGGAGTGCGAAACACGGCAGCCACTTGAACATACACAGTGCTCCTACTACTAGGCATGTGCAGTGGTTCATACGTCAGTACTACACAATCTTGTTGCTAGTGTAGTAAGATATGACGATAACAAATGATGTTGTGCGCATGTCAACTACTCCTATATGTAACATAGTACCGCTTTTTCGACTGTCCGGTCGAGAATGAACGGTGAGATCAATGTTAACAGAACTAGGTCCACAGTGCACGGAGAGTACGGTGCTACAGTACTCCACGAAACATGAACCATATGAAGAACGAATAGTGTTAGGCAGGGTGTATGAAGGGTGCATGGGATGGGAGCAAAAGTTCCCTTCTCGACCCACTTTTGGGTGTTTGGCAGAGTGCATGAAGGGTGCATGAGTCCACACTAGTAGGTTGACAAAAATACACGAAGAGGAAACAACTATATTGAGATGAGAATGCAACCAAACACACCCACACGCTTTGTGCTAGAGTGACTGATCTGCACCGTCTGAGTTTGATCCAACGGTCATGTTGCGCCGAGACATGGACATGCCCATGCAGAGGGCGCCTAAACACCACCGAAGTCCCTCTGCATCTCGAGGTGCACGACGTTGGTGATGTAGGGTGCAACCGCCCGTAGAGCCCGCTCCCTGTCGACGGGAGCCAGCTCGTCAAAGACGGCGTCCAATGGCACGAATGGATTCCGGTGACGGAGCCCTGAAAGGATTCGCCCGGCAACGGCGACGGAAGCCCGCAACCCCTCCTTGTCCAGCTCAGCCCCCACCATCGCGTGGAGACGGCTCAGCTCCTCGGAGATATAGGTGCAGAAGGAGACCAGGTCAGGAAGCCGCAGCTCGTTGAAGTCGACCGGGTGGTCGAACGGGTTTAGCACGACGGCCGGCATCGTCGCGCTGGCACGATGGTAGGCATCGCGCAGCCGCAACACGTGTGTGGCAACTTGGTTCACCAAGTGGCTGAGGCGATCCTGGACCTCGTCACGATCGGCCCGCTCGCGCTCCAGCCGGCTCCCCTGACGGCCTATCGTATATCCCGCTTTCTGCAGCAAAGTCGCGGACGCCTCGAGCATCTTTGTGGTGGACGCCTGCCGCTTTTGAAGCTCCGTGAACTCCCGCACATAACGGAGGAGCATGGCACTCCTCTCCTCCTTGAGCTCACGGAGCTCCACGTCCTTGACCCTGAGCTCCGCATCCTTGGCATGGAGCTCCTGTGTCAGGCGCCTCACCTTGGACTCCGTGATCTGCTGCGCTGCCATGGCACCAGGTAGAAGCAATGGGGAGAGGAAGCAAAGGGGGCGAAACGGTTGAAAGGCAATGCAATCTACGGGAAGGTGGAGGGAGCGGGGAATCTTTTGGTTTTCACCACGGTAAAACACCAGTCGACGACTTCTCACATGAGGGAGCAGTGGGTTTTTACAGGCGGAGTCATCGTGACTAATTGTTGCCGCGCCTGCTCCTGTCAATTAAAAAATTAAAAATCCTGCCGCGCCTGCTCCCGTCAATCAAAAAATTAAAACTCCTGCCGCACCCAAACACCAGAGCAACGCCGCGGTGCATATTTAAATTTACCTGCCAGCAAGTAGATAAAAAAGGGGTGAAAAAACAAATGTGGCGGCGGCCTAGCTAATCGGTCGAACTAGCCCAACTAGCTAGCCACTGTGCTTCACTGATGTACTCGGCGGGAAAGGTGGTCTTTCGTGATTTGACGACTCATTTACTTGCTTCGGCGCTACGATCGAGGAGGACCCAGAAAACGCGCGGTAGGGTGTCCCACGTCAGGAAGAATATATGCGTGCACCACCCGGGAGGACCCCGAAACCGCGGGGTAGGGTGTGCCACGTCTCGGCACGGAGGAAAAATGTGCGTGTAAAAATATACTATATTAGACGTAGTACCTATGGTTCGACCTCGGGACCTAGCCAGTCGGTCGAAAACACCCCACTAGCCACACAGCTTCATCATGCAAATGTGGCACAGAGGATAGATGTGGTTAGCTCCGTCTCGACCAGCCACAACGTCTCTTGTTCTAGGCGATTCTTCTATTTTCCAAGCTTTTTTTTAGTTGTAATAACACCACGGCAAGCTAGCGCCCCTCTTCGTGTGTGCCCGTGCAAAGGTTAGACGATGGAGAGAAGAGAGATTGAAATCGCAGACCTAGGACCGACCAGTAAGTGAGACAACGGTCATGCACGTGTTGACGAGGCACTCCCTCTACTTTACTCAACGCAAGTACTGTATAAAATCAAGTTATGGGACAAAGCCAACAACCGTTCATTTTTTCAGGCTATCGACTTACGCTTTGTAGTCCAGGTTGCCAGTTCGAATCTCATCTTTCAGATTTGTTAGTTTTAGGTCCAAATTTGATTAATGACAAGTGGGACCCCCGTGTGTTGTTCCGATATTTCAGTGTAGGATGGTTTTTTTGAACAAACACTTTGCGCGGTTAGACAAGTAACGGCACGAGTTACACGTATTTTGCAAGTTTACGAACAAAAATGACAGCGGCATAGAATATCACATCCACCCCGCAGCTTAGATACTATGGTGATACGAGTTTTTACACCGTTGGAAGTGACATCCAATGGCTTGGGAGTAGTCTTAATTATGCGCAATTTCCAAACTCTCCAAAGGTTTTTTTGCAAATAAAACATTCAGGCCTCGTGTGTGCCGCTGCATCTTCGATCCAACGGCTCCCCGGTGCTCATATTAGGTGCTCCCCGTAGCTTAATTACCCGCTACGGTGATATGAGCATCTAGGTTGTATGATCAGTGATCAGATGGCACATGCGTAGTACTTGTACTTTCTGCGCATTTCCCAAACTCTATCAGCCGTATATTGCAAAAACATTCAAACCACCTATTGTGGGCCGTTAGATCTCAGTGAA